>NW_017728947.1:89277626-89281641 GCF_001723895.1 Crocodylus porosus | reverse complement strand
ACTCAGGGGCAGAGGGTTTTGATCTTTTGTCTTCTCCCTCTGACCCTATTTGCAAATATATACCTTTTGTCTCACCAACAATGTGTGCCTAAGAATTTGTTATTCAATGAGCCTCCAAAGAAAACGAACCGAGAGAGAGTTTTTTTTACCTCATAATTGCCACCCCGGCCCACCGTGACCTTGGGGCCCGATCCTTCGGTTTTCCCCGACACCTCTCACTCTGAGCACATTGCAGATGGGGAAGGGAAGGGGTCCTTTAAGAGCAGGGTTGTGCTCTGTGCAGGGGCTTGTAACAGGAAGACGTTGCTCCCTGTTACTTGAGAACAGTGGAGGCGGTGGCAAGGACGTAGCAGGAAACACTGACGTCATTAGCAGGCGTCGGGAGCGTTTACTGCACCTGTAAAACAAGAAATGTTGATAACTGAGAACAGGAAATGATAAGGATAAAAAGGAGAGACAAATGAGCAGTGGTTCCCCGGAAGGGGAGCATAGCTGTAGTAATTTGGCGACGATGCTAATTTTTGTGCGAAGGCATGAGAGTGACAGAGAGCAGCGTCTCATGAGGATCGAGGATACAGAAGCATTGCTTAAAGACAAGGGTTGGTGAACCCCACCCAAAGTAATACGAAATAATTAAAGACTTTGTTACAAGTTGTGGAGTGGACTGTAGAGACTTATCCAATTGTTCTTGACCCGAGCTGGGGGAAGAGTACAGACAGGAAAATAAGATGGGTTTTTTTATTGTTCTTTTCCTTCTATGTTTTTTTTGGTTATCATTTATGGAGGCAATGCGTGGGATGTGTCCACAAAAGCTGAGAACCATTGTATTTAGTGTGAAGTGAGTAAACCTCAGGTCTCGGAGTTATTAAGCAGGTTAAAAGATTACTTTACAACAGCAACAATATCACAGAGTTGCCCGTGTGGTTTGGGTTTTGTTTTTTTTTTGAGGGGGGGTGTGTTTTTCAATTAACTCTCAGCAAGGTGTGGCAAGTGAGTAAGCCATGGGAGAAACTCTGAATCAAAATTTCTCTCTCTAATTGACTTAGGAATAACACTCGCTCACAGATATTTGGTGAATTGGCCAGGAAACGAACATAAATGGAGAAGATGAGTTTGGATCAACAACCGCCCACAGACGGGCAACAAGGCCATGTGATCATGGTTCACCTGCTGCAGGGACAGCAGGCCCAAATGGAGGAGTTAGTGAGCGTAAGGGCACAGGAGGCAGAGGCCAGGATAATTCTATCCAGACAACAGGAGTTGAGCAAAAAGCTAGAGGCTTCACAGATAATCATAAGCCCAGTAGGGGAAGAAACTATGTTACCAAAGATGGCCCCTTCTGATGACACAGAAGCTTTCTTAGAAGGGTTCAAGGGCGGTTATTGCAGCAGGCTGGGATAGGAAAGAGTGGGCTATACAACTAGGAACTTTGCTAACCAGACTTGCGCAAGTAGCATATAGGGCCCTATCAAGGGACGGAGCTATGAGACAGTAAAAGGTGCCATTTTATATTGGGTGGAGATATCAGCAGAGACTTATAGACAGAAGTTCAGGGCTAAGAAAAGACTGAAAGAATTGAGGCCTAGGACATTAGCTCAAATATTGCTGTATCTACCAATGCTGTGGCCCGGTGGATACAGCTGGCCAGTAAGATGGTGGAAGAGGTGTTAGACCTAATAGTGCTTGAACAATTTATAAATGATTTGGAGGTGAACACCCAGAAATGGGTGAAGAGGCACCAATCTAGGTCCTTAGCCGATGCACTGGGGTTAGCGGAAGACTATGCTAACACCAAAATTAATCTTGAGCCAATAAGATGAGAAAAAGTGGGGAATGCAGGGCCACTAGGTATACAAGACAACAGGAAAAAAGGATTGAGGGGTGAAGGAGGAAGAACAAACAATATGGAAAATAAAAGCTGGGACTCATGAGAAGTGATTTGTTTAGGTGAGGGGAAAAAAGGCCACATAGCAAGATACTGCATAAGAAAGGAGTGAATGAAGGAGTACATGATTTCCCACATGAAGAACAAATGGATTGCAGCTTTCAGAAATATAAAGGACCTTGTCAAAAAGCCAAACCGACAGTCAAGGTAAAAATAGGTGATATAATAGTGCCCACTATAGTTGACACAGGATGCACACAGACCATATTAAGGTCGGATTAAATTCTGCCTTCAATGGGGGAATTAGGGACTCCAGTAAACATGGTTTGTATACACAGTGCTTTGTACATGTATCAGAGGAAGACATTGTGGATAACTGTGTTAAACCAAACTGAGGAAACTGTGGTAGGATTAGCCGAGTCACTACCCTGCCCAATGCTTTTAGGGACAGAGCGGCCACACCTACAAGAAGTGGTAGCGAAAGCAATGGGACAGCTAAGTACCTGTGATAATGTGACACAAGTGGAAGGCAAAGACTCTGTTTCGAAATATCTTTGAAGAAAGTCTAGCCAAGAGGGAGGAGGAGATACTCAAGCCCAGATTGGCTGAGACAACACCACGTTTGGAGGTAAGAAGAGGAGTTTTGTACTAAATAGATAAAGGAAGTGGGGGGAAGAGGTAGCCCAGATTTTGGTACCTAGACAGTACTGGTTATAACTGGCTCACGTGCTGCTAGTGGGAGACCATTTGGGCAGGGACAAGACAGAAGCCCAGTTGAAACAAAGAGTTTTCTGGCCGGGCCTGTATAAGATTGTAGAGAGATATTGTAAGGAATGTCCAGAGTGCCAGAAGGTGTCAGGGTATAAACCCACAAGAGTGCCTCTAGTGTCCATGCCATTGGCAATGTGTCTGTTTGAAAGAATAGTGTTGGATATTGCAGGACCATTTCCAAAGAGTAATGCTGGCTATCAGTACATACTAGAAATAATAGATTATGCTACAAGGTTTCCAGATGCAAAAGCTCTGAAAAACATCACAGCACCTAAGGTAGCCGAAGAGCTGATAAAGAGGGTGTCAAGAGTAGGGATACCACAGGAGATTCTGACAGAGGGAGATGTTATGTCAGGTGTGTTATGAGGTGTCTGTCAAACCCTTAAGATAAAGCAGCTCAGAATTTCTGTATGTCACTCACAGACGGATGGATTAGTAGAGAGGTTTAACCAAACCTTGAAAGGAATGATAAGAGCGTGTATTCAGGGTGACCTGAGAAAATGGGCGACAATAATACCTCTGTCATTATTTTCAATTGGAGAGGCTCCCTAAGCATCCACGTGGTGTGCTTCTTTTGAATTAGATTACAGACATAAACCTAGGGGGTTGATTGATGTTATTTGTGAAGAGTTGTTAGAAGGCCCACCAGGCAGAGAAAGACACCCACAGTTTGTATAAGACTTTAGGATTGGAGAGGGTACAATTAATGGCATAAGAAAATCTAGGATTTAGTTAACAGACACAAAAGCAGGTGTATGACTCTCGCACAAAGGATAGAGAGTTGAAGGAGGGAGACTGGGTCTTATTCCTGCTCCCAGATAATAGTCACAAGTTGTTATCGTGATGGCAAGGACCTTTCCAAGTGACCAGGAAACTAGGACCAATAAACTATGAGATACAAAGAATAAGCCCAATTAGATGAAAACAGAATTATCATATTAACATGTTAAAGAAATGGAAAGGCAAAGAAGCTCATCTGATTCAAGGAGAAGGAGAGGTGGGAGATTCAGATGACATAAGAGATCCAATGGTATCTGAATTTATGGTGGGAAAACCTAGGTTAGGAGAAAAACTGACAACTCTCCAGAGAAAAGTATTGACACAGTTGATATTAGAGTTTCCAGATGTATTTAGTGAAAAACCAGGTAGAGCAAAAGGAGTAGTGCATTGTATCAGAACACCTGAAGGTTGTGTTATAAGGGATCACTGGTGATGGTTGCCGCAACATCCCCTCAGCAGCCGCCAAGCCCCCTGCTGACCCCCAGCACAGCCGGAGGTAAGCGGGCTTGTGGTGGGAAGGGGTTAACTCCTCGCTTGCTGGGAGGAGGCCGCTGCCTGGTGCCAGGCCGGGTCAAGCCC
>NW_017728947.1:89244939-89277615 GCF_001723895.1 Crocodylus porosus | reverse complement strand
AGCTGACTTCCTGCTCTTTGGGCAGGGGGCTGGACTCGATGATCTCCCGAGGTCCCTTCCAGCCCTAATGTCTATGAAATCTATGAAACACTTGTGGCAAGCCATGAAACAGATCACACAGATGTTGGAGTTAGACATTATAGAGGAATCCCAAAGCCCATGGAGCAATCCTTTTAGTAATAGTCCCGAAGCCAGATGGGACTATTAGAGTACGTGTAGATTTTAGGAAGGTGAACGAGGTGGCAGTGTTTGCCTTCCCCGTGCGTCAGATGGAGGAGATGATAGAAAAGATCAGCCAGGCTAAATATATTTCTACACTAGATTTAATGAAAGGTTACTGGCAAATACCCATGGACACAATAGATAAAGAGAAGACAGCTTTCGGGACACCCTGGGGGTTATTTCAATTTAAGTGTATGCCGTTTGGCTTACATGGTGCAGTAGCATCCTTTCAGCACTTAATGGATAGGACATTAGCTCCCCATCAAGAATATGCATTAGCATACACTGATGATCTCATAATTTTTTCATCTAATTAGGAACAACGTTGCCAGCACCTAAGGTCAGTACTGCAGGAACTCAGAGAAGCAGATCTGACCGCTAATACTAAGAAATGTAGTTTGGGTCAGGAAGAGGCAATGTATCTGGGTTTCCAGGTAGGACAGGGGCAGGTGAGATCATTGGCAGAGAAAGTGGAAGCAATAAGGAGATACAAAATACCCAAGACACTGAGGCAACTCAGGTCATTTCTAGGTTTTGTAAACTATTATTGGAGATTTATTAGACATTTTTCTGAAGTCGAGGCACCTCTTACAGACATGACGAGAGGTAAGCCTAGACTATTACAATGGTCAGATCAAGTGATGAAGGCTTTCGAGGAGGTTAAGTGCTTACTTTGCAAGGAACATGTTCGATATATATACTTAAGTTCCAGGAGTCCTCCTTCCTACCAACAGATGCATCAGGGTGCACAATGGGAGCAGTATTGTACCAGAAAGTACAGGGAGAGGAGAGTCCAATAGCGTATGTCAGTAAGAAATTTTCCAAGGCCAAAACACAATACTTGACCATAGAAAGAGAATGCCTAGCTATAAGGTGGAGAATAGAGTTGTTCTGCTACTACCTTTTGGGATGGGAATCTGTGCTGATTGTCAATCATGCACCCTTAAAATGGTTACAGATGGTGAAAACAGATATGCCTGCGTAATGCGGTGGGCGCTCACATTACAACCACTTCATTTCATGGTAGAACATCGAGCTGGCAAGAAAAATGAAGTAGCAGACTTCCTATCCCAATCCACAACTGCAGGAGACTGAACAAGTTGGAGAAACAGAAAAGTTGATCCGATTCAACATGCATGCGGAGCCAGAGCAGAAACACCGTGTTTTGGGACTGCGAGCTAAGAGGGGAGGTATGTAACAGGGAGACATTGTTCCCCATTACTTGAAAACAGTGAAGGAGGAAACTTACCATGCTGGCGATGAGGCTGCAGGAAACACAGACATCATCAGCCGGCATTGGGAGAGTTATCGCACCTGCAAAACAAAGAAAAGTTGATAACTGAGAACAGGAAATGACAAGGATAAAAGGAGAGAAGAATGAGAAGTAGTTCCCCAGAAGGGGAGCCTGGAGCTGTAGTAATCTGACAATGGTGCTAAATATTGTGCAGAGGCATGAAAGCAACAGAGAGCAGTGTTTCATGAGGATTGAGGATGCAGAGGCTTGGCTTGAAAACACGGGTTGGTGAACCCCAGCCAAGGCAATAAGAAATAATTAGAGACTTTGTTAGAAGTTGTGGAGTGGATAACCGGACTGTAGAGACTTATCCAATTGTTCTCAACCCGAGCTGGGGAAAGAGTACAGACAAGCTGGGGGTTTTTTGTTGTTCTTTTCCTTCTGTTTTTTTTGGTTGTCATTTACAATGGCAATGCCATGAGCAGAATGTGCCCACAAAAGCCAAAAACCATTGTATTTAATGTGAAGTGAGTAAATCTTAGGTATCACAGTTATTAAGTGAGTTAAAAGATTACTTTATAAGGGCAGTAATATTACAGAGTTGCCTGTGTAGTTTTTTGTTTGTTTGTTTGTTTCTTCAATTAACTCCCAACACGGCATGGCAGGTGAGTAAGCTGAGGGAGAAACTTTGAATAAAATTTTTTCTCTCTAATTAATTTAGGAATAACACTTGCTCACAGGGTTCAGCCATGGCCCTAGATAAGAAAACCTTGCGGGAGAGAGAGACAATGAGATAACCTGAAACATTCATTGACCATAGACATACAAAAGGATTAAATGCAGCCCAAGGGAGGGCATATCCCCGTACCCTTGCTCTTTTCAAAGATCTGTAATTCTCAAGAGCTTTACTACCGAAGTGTCTGTGCTTAAGTCATTTCTCCGCTTGGCCTGTGTTCCTTGCTTTCATGCCATGATGTCTCTGAAGTGGGGGCACTAGAAGACCAGAGGTGGAACTCCGAGGGAAAATGCATAAGGGACTGGAAGTCACAGGCAGTCTTATACACCATTTCAGGGTCTACAGTAGCTGGTTGGGAGCCAACTGCATCCTAACAAAGGGCATCAGACAAAAGGTCAAAACATAGGAAGGTGACTGGACACTAACCATCCTGGGTTAACATCACACTGTGGCAAAACTACCATTCAAGGCTTCAGAATCCTTATCTTTGTCTGCCTGGTGGTGCTGGGGCTTCCTACCTTCCCAGCAGCCTGGATTCCTTCCTCCTTGCCCAGTCAGGCCCTGCTCCTCCATGGAGCTCTGTTTCCTGCAGCCTGTAGAGCCAGACTGCCCCCCTTGCTTCGGGTCCTGAGCTTATATAGCTCTCTCTAGGTCACTTGATCCACTATTTCTGCCCCAGGCCCATTAATCACTGGCCTCACTGGGGCCGGAAGCCATTTATTCGAGGGCCCTCTGCCACTATCAGTTTGGCCAGGAGGTCAGAGCCATCCAACTGACTTTTGGCTTCCTCTATCCTTCGGTAATGGGGTGGGGCCCTATTACACATGGACATTTTAGAAAACACAAACTCTTCTAATGTCTTCAGATAAAAGTTTGTTCAAATTCCACCCCAAAATGCTACCAGTCTCTTCAAACTGGAACAAGAGCATCACTGAGTAAGTATTTATCCAATGAAAACTGATTTTCTGACCTTTTCATAATTTTTAAGTAGGGCACTAAGTTGCATTTAACCTTGTGACTGGCAAAGGAAGCTTGTAAGATTAGTTATGCTTTTCTTATGGATTGTGAAATTTAAGAGGAGAGGCTGTTTATACCGTGTACATTTTGTTTTTCTTCCAGTGGGAAAAAAAATCACATTTCTCATATCCTTATTTTCTGATATTGTCAATTAGCTAGAATTGAATTGGGTCACAGAGGTGAGTGCTACAAAGCAAATTATTAACTGTATTCCTTACCTTAGCACTGGAGACTATGATAATCATAATAGAAGGCAACTATTCTGGAAGATTTAATTGCCCTTAACAATCATTACAGTTTTCAATCTTTAATGATAATTAATTAAATTTTAATTATTGAGAAGGCAAAATCATGACATCTCAGAGGGCTCGTTTGTGGTTTTTCCATGAGCACCAAGCCAGAGGTACAGAATCCTTATATTGTCCTTGTACTCCTGGTGTAGATCATAAGGCAGATTGTGACTCTCAAAAAGAGTCTGCCTTCTGTTTCCTTCTGCTCTGAACAGGGAGTACTCGATACCAATATGCCCTTTCCTATACAAAACCTATTTCCCTCCACATGCTGATGTACCTATGTATTTTGGCATGCTGCAAAGGAGAAGTTATTGCATTACCCACTACCCATCTTGTCCTGGCCATACCTGACCATTTGTATAATGTAGGAATCTAGCAGAACACAGACTCTATGCTCTTCTCTGTACTGCCACCCACAATCTAGATCACCGAAATTACTTCAGTGGCCCCTGATGTAAGGTCTAAAAGAAATAAGATTGTCCAGCCCATTGGCAGTCTCCTGAGGCACACAGCCACATAGAAAAACAAAAGCTCCATTTAACATCTCCCTCCAAATAACTACCTACACTAAGGCTGTCCAACTTCTGAGTGGGCCACATACCCTCAGGGCCATGTGCTGCTTGGGCCAAGTGCTGTGCCATGTGGTGGGCACTCCCTTTGTTCTGTGTTGGCTGCCCCTGCCCTGCATACTGTGCCATGTGACACCCTCACCATGCTGCACAGTGGCTACCCTCCTTCTCACTGACCTGTGCTGGTATGCTATGCCATGTTGCACCACACATGGTTCTTTGGTCTCTGCAAGCCGCCCTACAACTGACTCCCTCAGCTTTGCGGACTGCACTGCTCTGCCATACCTCCAGAGTTGGTGACAAGCAGGAGAAACAGAAGGAGGAAGCAGGAGCCTAAAAACTCCAGCAGCTGCCACTAAAGCAGTGCAGGGAGCAGCATCCAGAACAGGAGCCTGGGGGCTGCAGGTTAACCCTTGGGGGTTGCATGCAGCCCACAGGGCCCCAGTTCAACAGACCTGACCTATGGTCTCTGGTTTGCACATTTACTCTGGAAATCAGAAACAACAACTGAAGTAAATGGATTTGCTTCACGCTTATGTCCTGCTTTTATGAACAGCATGGCCCCTGCCTAAAATTCTGTGAAAGGCGATTTACTTACTTGTACCAAGCAGAGATTGCATATTGACTTGCATGCTGACAACTGTCAAATGGCTTGTTGAATAGCTTGAAGATGAGTTTACTTTCTAACTACTTTTGCATTTACAGTATCTAAATGAAAACTTAAATTATAAAAAGAAAGGCAAATCTATGTCAGGAGCAGTCATTCAAAAACATTAAGGATTATAGGTGGGTGCCTTGAAAAAACTAAAAACTATCAAAACTACTGATGATCTTTAGTTGAAAAGTACATGCAAGATCTTTAAAGCAGCACCACTTTTTTTAAAAATCTAGGACACGACAGCCAGTACAACTTTTGCATTGTCCCACCATGATAAAGAGCTGACTCAAAAAAGATGGGAGACCAGATAGCTCAGCTCCAACTCAACTTTAATGTTAAAACTGACCTAGTGTTTTCAGTCATGTCTCTTTCTTCCATCCTGGGAACTTCAAGGATGTGGAATCAAAGGCCTTCCTGATTTTTAGGTCACATACTGTATTTACTCTGAACTCTCATGCAGCCATGTCTGCTCTTGAATTATTTATAACATATGCACACAGGAGTGCTGCAAGTATCTCTCATTAGGCCACTTCACAATACTGTCAAGGTAAATGGGTCTCAGAGAATAAAAATAATTTGCACCCAATAAAATGTATATTGCATATGAAGTATCAGGATGACAGATCAATTGTCCAAGGGCAAGTACTGCGTACTGCAGAATGTAACTTTTCAAGTTACTTTGCCAAGCTCTCTCTAGTTCATCACTCTGTTTCTAACAGCAAACAATATCAGCTGCTGCAGAGAAAGGTATAAGAAATGAAGCTCGACAAGGTAAGTCTTATCCTAAACTCTGTTGGTTGGAGATTGGTTTAAAATATTGAAAATCAAATTCCTAAATTCCTTCTAGTACATTTTACTTCTGTAGTGTAACAAAAGCACTAGCTTGTCTTTTTATTCCTCTAAACATCCTTCTGACACTTGTGGGGCTTGGCCTGTTTTTACAGGTCTATATAAATGTGTATGAGGGAATTTGTTTCTGCTCAGCTGGCTTTCTAAATGATGGTATCAATACAGGGTGTATGAATATATGTCTATGAAATAATAATATAAGTTTTGTCTTGGATAAAACAGTGTTTGCCAAGGCTTTGTGAAGCTTCAGTCCCTGATTTGATTTGGCCCAATTTGGTGGCTGAATCTCTAAATCCAAATCGAATCAGAGGGCCCTTTTAATCTCTCTGAATCAAATTGGAACTCTCCAAATCAATTTGGAGGGATTTGGAAAGATTCAAAGATTCGGACATAGACAGAGCTTTAAATGTTTTTTTTTATATACTTCTAGGTAGCAGGCGGTTTGTGAATGCTGAGATGCTGGGGTGCATGGTGCCACAGGAGCGCAAGGGCAGAGCACTTGGCAGCAGACCCAGAAATGGATCAAAAGCACTTCCGGTCCACTTCCAGGTCCACCAGGGAGTGCATGGGCGGGGGGGCCCCTGCACTCTCCCAGCTCAGTGATTGGTGCCTCCTGGGTCTGAGGGGGGCACCTGGGGTCCCCCTGCGGCCAATCGCCAAGCTGGGGAGGCGCAGAGGAGGGGGGCAGTGTGGTCCCTGGCAGACCCGGAAGTGGACCCAGAAGTACTTGCAGTCCACTTCTGGGTTCACCACCTAGCACTGTGGAGGGCCCCCCCACATTCCTGTGGCATGCTCCTTGTGCCCCAGCATCACAGTGTTCATGAGCCACACCTGCTACCTCAAGGTGAAACTTTTAAAGCTGTGTCTATGTCTGAATCAGCATCGACTCTTTAGATTCAGTTGAATTGAATCAGGAACAGTGATCCGAATCAAATCACTGTCTCTGATTTGGGCTGAATTGAATTCAATCGAATAGGGCCCACTTCGCACACCCCTAATGTTTACTTTTTAATGCCACAAGATGACGCCAGAATTTCCTCCAGATTTGCAATTATGCTTACAATCTTCCACTCGTTCCTGTGTTTTATGATTTATACCTCCATAGATCACAAGACCAACAGGCTGAAGAAGAGGGGTATGCATTGCACATTTCTCATTTTAAAAAAATGGCAGCAGGAAGAGCAATACAGACTTCAGCAGAAGAGGAGTCCATTGCATGCTGCTCCCTGAGACAATGTAAGTGCTCTAGACCAGCGTTTATCAATCTGTCAGGGTTGAGACCCAAACGTGGGTCACAAGAATATATGAAAGGGTTGCAAAGAAACTTAAAAAATGGATCAACAAACTTTTTAAAAAATGGATTCCCCTTTAAAGGAGAAAAGCAGGGTAAACTGTGGCTTTTCCCTTGTAGGCTGGCAGAGTTCCAGCCTGTGAGAGGCTGTTTGTCCCCCTTCCTCCGCCCCACACATGCTCACACACTCTGCCCCACACACTGGGGAGCTGGGGTTTGGGGGTGGGGGCAATGGGTCCGGAGTGAGGGGCACTGGGTCCGGACTGGCCATTGATATTTACAGATGGGTTCTGGTACAAAAAAGGTCAAGAATCACTGCCTTAGAGGAGATATGTGAGAGTTTGGAGGTGGAGCCACATGATGGCTACTACATCTAGTATGCTTTATTTGATATAAATGATGAAACATCCAGGAGAGGTGCTTGAAATGGGACTGTCCCCTGTGAAAACAGGGTAGTCCAGTCCCCCTTGCTTGCACTAAGAGGGTGCAGACTTCTCCTCCCAGAAGGCAGCTTAAGAAGGAGCTCTGAGTATTTCATGGAAGCCTCTGTAAGTCTCCAGGGAGAGACACTACTGTTGTCAAGGCAGACTCTGTCAATGTTGTTATCTGACTCCGTAAGTGTTGTTTGGGGATTACCAGTCTTGTCAGGCTCCCTTGGTTCAGATATGTGCACACCATCAAGATACCATCTATGCCCTTAACAACCTCATTGTTACAAAGAAGAGACCACAGGCTTCAGTTCCTAGTGCCTACAGAGCTCGGCAAGGTTCATTGTCTACAAACAAGTCTAGATAATAACATCTATGATGCTAGCCAAATCATTTGCAGCCATGATACAGGCATGAACATAACTTGTAGGCCCAGTACAAAGTATTAAATGTTCACAAGCCCCTTTTCATACACTGGTCCAAACAACTTAATGTTTATCATATACACATCCTAGTTCTCATTGTTTACTAAAACACAGCATCATCCAAATCCTACTTCCCACCAATTAAGCAATAAACAGAAGTCACCAAACAGAGTAATCTGTGCTGGGCTATGTCCTGGCTCAGCCAATATGCTTCATTGAGTGAAATGGACATCTCACATTGTCCCACAGGGTCAGACCCCTGCTGCTCCCAGAGCTCCCAGTCATGCAGGGCAACATTCAGAAGGTGCTTCTGCAAATGAGGGAACCCTGGGTTTCCCCAGTTGCAGAGATGTGCATAGGAATTCCCCAAACAGGCCTCTCCAAGTTGAAACCACTGTGACGCTTCTGCAAGGAGGAAAACATGGGGTTCCCCACTTGCAGAGGCGCACCTGCAGATTCTGATTCAGGACTCATTTCTGAAAAGGGGAAAACCTGGTCAGGCATTTCTGGGGCTTCTAGGTGCAATCCTGCACCCCCAGTCCCCCCAGGAATTTTTCTGTAGGGGAAAATATAACCAATAAAATACCAAGGGTCAAAGCTGCCTAAGTGGCTGAATGCAGTCCATTCATTGTTTCATAGGTCTACAGTTCTCCAGAGATTGCTGCAAATCCCATACAAAGCCCTCCCTAAGATCTGGGTTTTACATTTACATCTATGTTAGTTTAAAGATATATAAAACCACTAAGAGACAAAGAGCTCCCACTGGACTGGCCTCTCAGGAGGCTCTTGTGTATTGTTTATCCCAGCAAGAATATGAGCTAGCTTGCGCAGATTAAATGTTGCACAGTTACATTGTGTGTTCCAGTGTGAATAACTGTAGCTGAGCACTGAAATCTTCCTCTATTAGGGAAATCATCCATTTCTTTCAGTAGCTATTACCCAGCTTCCCCATCTGCCTTAACACACAGTTGGGAGATCTTCCCCAGGTTCTTTAGAGATGTTACTAACCTTCCAAATCCAAGCATTAGTTTATGTGGGAAAGCTTACTCGCATGTTGATCTGAATTCAGAATTAATCTTATAGAAACCAAGCATTCCTAACCAGGGTAAATGAGAGAGAAGCCCATACCTTGTTTGCAGAGATGGTTCACGTTATATAACATTTTCATTGTGCTGACCATTGAAGAACAACATTTGTAACTACTTTTAACATAAGTCCAAATTCTGACTTGGGCTCCTTAAAGGATACTCATGGGAGGAATTTTTCTGCCCCAATTCTGGATCATGTTCAAGTCCACAGAAACTCAAAATACAACCCCCCAAACTAGACATAATACACCACACTCTGAATAGAGTGCTGCTGTCACTTCCTGGGCACATCTACATGAGATGTTTACTGTAGAGCTGACTAATTAGCTCAGCAGTGAATGTATCGGCGTCTGCACATGCGGTCCTATTAGGCCACAGTAAACTAATAAAATACACTATGGGATAGTACTTATAAATACAACTACTATCCTTCTGCAGAGTTCTGTAGTGCATAGGAGTGCACGTGTAAATGCTAACGTGGCTGGCTAGGGTGTGAAGGTGCTTCAGTGTGGGGGCTTCCTGCTGGTTAGCCCCACACTGGAGCACCCTTATGACCCAGCCAGCCCCTCCACAGCACGTTGGGCTGGGTCAGAGCAGCCCTGGGTTGGCAGGCTGAGCCCCGCTGGCCCTAGTATGCACCAGAGTTTATTGCTTTGCATTAACTGCACATGTTGACGTGCCCCCTGTGTCTTACCTACAATGCTTTTGCTAATGCAGCTGAAAACTGCATTTGCTTTTTTGGCAATAATATCTCATTGGTGACTCATGTTCTGCTTGTGATTGATCAGTACCCTATATCTATACATCTTACAAATTTATATAGCTCCCATGACCATAGTCTCTGAATCTTGAACTTATTTATCTTCAAAACAAATCTGTGAGGCTAGGAAAAACTATTAACCCTATTTTAGGGATGAGGAGGCACAGAGTGGCAAAGTGGCAGATCACACAAGAAATCTGTAGGAATACAAGGGAATGGACAGTGAACTGCTGTTCCTTCCCAAAGGAAAAGCTACAATATCTGTAGTAGATTAAAGGATTCTACTTTCAAGTGGAGGGAATAAAGCCTGAATTTTACACTGCCTTGGCTCTCTCTCTCTCCTTTATGCTTGAACATAGCATCCGAAGAGCGTTGGCTGCATGTAAAATATGAATATTGCATATAAAAACCAAAACAGAAAATGTAAAGGAAACAAACAAAAATGAAAACAAAAAAGGAAACATTATTTATGGTCACCCACCGGAGTTCTGTCAGTGAGGAGAAGGACAGGGAAGAAGACATGTTTTGTTAACTGGATTTTCCTTAGAACACAAGTGGAGAAACTACAAAGTTGTAATTGTGCTGTATAACACAGAAGACGAAATAAGGGTGAGAGAGCTTTAGTTATATGGGGCAAAAGACAGCCATGTGCTTCAAGAGCAGCAGCAGCTGACCAAGACTCATGCAGAATTCCAGAAGTCCTCCAAAAACCAGTGCCAACCCACAATCTTGTTATATAAAAAAGGTTCCTCTTCAAAAACTGTGATCAAGAACCTGCAATAAAAATAAGTTCATATAATGCCAAGCCTCACAGGGTAATGGACTCATGAAGTTACCAAAGTTTAAAAAAAAATGGAGTTAATTATTGATAGATTACTAGTAGGGGTTAAAGATGTAGGCACTTGAATGCAAACATTCAAAGAGCTCAGCTAATTCTCAGGAAACATATAGAAATACAAGGAAAATGTGTCATAATTTGCAGGGCCGGATCTGGAGCAGGAGAAGGGAGGAAGAGCTGGTGCACTTGTATCTCCCCCTCTTGATTTCTGATCCACCCAAAGTTTAAAACCAGCTGCTTGGTAGTGGCAGCAGCAGAAGCAATTCTAGTCAGATAGCACTAATGGAGTCAATTCACTTCATGCCTCATGATAATCTAGTGATTTCTTCTAAATTCTTAATTCCACATGTGTTAAAGACCCTCACTTCTTTTTAATGTCTTAATTTTCCACCAATCAAGATAGCCTTGTTCTGCCATTCTGTAGGCTGTTAGCTGTGTCTAGTAATGAAGCTCCTACTCCACAGCCCTGCAGATTGTTTTTAACTCATTCCAGTGAAGTTATATTTGTTTTTGCTTTAATCTTAAACTGAATAATATAGTACTAGGCCCCTAGCATACTAGTAAAGCTTCTAGGTTATTTTTAAATGGTGAAAAATATATGTTGTTTTTACATGGGATGATGCACCTCACCATCTGTACTCCCTTTTCTGAATTCTAGATCCACCCATGACAATTTGTGCAAAAGCAAATGCACAAGCAGAATTGCTGGACAAAATGCAGAACTGAAAAATAAAATGTAGATAAAAATTGTAGTTATTATGAAAAAAGCCATAACAATGAAGAAAGCATTACATATTGAGTCATAAGCAGTAAATGTAGCAAGAGAAATCATTAGGCTAAGACCAAGAGTGAAACAGGGTGAAAAAGTACCAGGCCTGCGCAAAGCAGCTAGTATTTGCTTCAGATTAGGTGAGTTTGGGGTGATTCGAATCACTGTCCTGAATTGATTCGGCCGAATCTCTGACTCACCCAAGCCCATCCCCTGTCCGCTCTCACACCCTGCCCAGCTCCCAGCACTTCGAAAAAAAAAGCCCTGACTCACTGGGTGCTGCTGGGCGGGGGGGATCCTTGCTGCCCCCCACTGCCCCATGCCATGTGGGGGGCTTTGCATGAGCTCCTTGACCTCCCCCCACTCTTCCATCCCCCCCATGGCTGCCCCACACAGCCCAGCTCCAGCCTTTTAAGAAAAAAACCCCCCCAAACCCCCGGACTCACTGTTCCTGCCCGGTGGGGGGGGCGATCCCCACTGCCCCATGACAGGTGGGGGGCTTTGCACAAGCCCCCTGAAGCCCTGAGGCCACTGCAGGAGCTGGTGAGTCTCGGGGGGGGGGGTTGTTTTTTTTAAAGGGCCAGTGCTGGGCTGGACAGGGCAGCCATGGAGGGGGCTGGGACAGCAGGGGGGTTTGGGGGGCTCGTGGCAGAGCCCCCCATGCAGCATGGGGCAGTGGGGGCAGCAGGATCGCCCCTCTGCCTGGCAGCACTGGTGAGTGGGGCTTGTTTTTAAAGCACCAGGAGCTGGGGTGGGCAGAGCAGCCATGGGGAGGCTGGGGGAGCTGGCAGGGGTCCCACCGTGTTCCCCTGTCCCTTTCTCCAGCCCCCGCTTCCCCACCTCCTACTTAACAGCTCCGAGTCTGGCTCCAGCTCCCTGCTGCAGTGGGCAGGGACTGTCCCAATCATCAAAGCTCTCCAAATCTTTTCTGAAGATTCAAAGAGCTTCGAATCAATTCAAACCTTTTTATTGGTCCCCTGATTCGATTCAGATTTGGAGATTTGGCCGCTGAATCTCCTCTGAATCGAACCAGCACCCAAAGCTTTGCACAGCCCTAAAAAGTACCATATTATAGAAACAAGCAGTGCTTTGAAGGATGAGATGTTGCACATACAGTGCTAAAAAAAAACATAATAAAGTGTGACATTCAGGCAAGCACCAAATGACAAGGACAAGGAAGCAGCAAGAAAACTAAAAGAAAATTGAGCAAAACATACAAAAGGGCACCAGTGAATGTGCTAAGCTGTAAGCTTCTCTCAACATTTAGAAGAAAAAAGTGGAATTGTAATCAAGCAAAGCCAAATTAAAATTATTCCAGGTGAATGAAAAGGCAGCCTACAATGTGATGTCAGGGAAGAAGACCTTGGGATGCCACTCGGAAATGAAGGATTCATGGCTTTGACATCAAAGTCAAGATAAAGGCACTTGAACAAGAGTGTTCTGACATCCTACATTAACTCAGCCAAGAACTAGGGACACTAGGGTCACTAACAACAAAAATACTCCTGGAAAGAAGAAGAGTGTTATCTTGCCGTTGTGTTTTCATGTGGAAACCATTCAAATAATGACAGAACCACAGTTAGTAGCTTCCTCAGTACCTCAGTGCTCTCTGTGGATATACCTACATTGCTGAACTTGCCTTGCACTGGTTAGCACAAGTAATGCTGGTAGTATAATACAATAGCACAGAGCTCAGCGAGACCAAATGCCCAAGTATCTATCTAGCTGTTGGTGTGAGTGTTGCATTCTGAATCCCTCTTATTACTAGATCATCCTTTTTTCTTATTCTAGTGTAATCTCTTTAGGCAAACCTTAATATAGACAGGCAACCGTGCTGTTTCTGCCTGTTTGAGGGAAGAGGCATCCATTTCAGGTGACCATTGGCCAAGAGTGGGTATAGTGTGAATGCTGTGTAACACTGAAAATTCACAGGCAGATTCATTAGTATTGTGATCACTCCCAAAATACTTCCTGCTAGTAATCTTGCATTTTCACTTGAACCACTATGTCTGTATAACCAAAATATAACTTCAATGCATTGGCTACACTGCTCTTTAGGTTCCTTGATACTATGGAGTTTGAAACTTAAAAAGTGATTTTTGAGACTTGAACTGTGTTTACTTAGTAAAAACATGTCATTTTCACTTTGTGATCATACCCATCTGGGTAAAAACCATGTCACGTAATACTTTATGGTTAGCAAATAAATAGAAGGTGCATATTTGTGGCTTAGAATTGAAAGGTTTGTCAATTACTTCTTGCACTCATGAGTTTATTTACTGTGAGATGCTTGTTTCTTAGACTTTTTGTGCACCTTTATTGCAGTGTCTTTCTGGTGTCTAATTTCTATTGAATGGGGAACTTTAAATAAGCTGAGATGCAGTGAGAAACAAGTTGCCTCCTCCCTGATTGTTTGTGTATAGAGGTTCAGTGCAGGAGACTGAAACTCTCTTTATGCATTGTAGTTTCTGGGCTAATTAGCATCACACCATCAAATGAGAAATAGTTTTCAGGGGAATTGATACATTCCCTCTGAGGCTGACGCTGAACGCAGACTCATGTCATAAATGTCCCAGTTTGGCCTTTGTTACTCTTCCTTGTATTAAAAATCTAGTCCATGCCACAGGTGAATCTAAAGATGACTGGAATAATACCAGCACTTATGTTTTAACTGTACATTTCTCATTTAAATATATTGGGATTAAATAACCTGTATACGAATGATACTATCTCTGTGGTACTTGCTATGTACTCTTTATTTTTAGTTGGTCTTCTTGCCCCTTTGTGACTTCTGTATCTTTTAGGGTTTGAAACTTTTCCATTATTAAATGTCTTCCAAAACATGCCTTCAGAAGCTAATAAGAGAAGCAAATACTGAAGACGTGTGGGGGAAATCCATCATTAAAAAAAGTCTTACTTTAGGGAAATGGAAATTATTATAGATATAGAGAATTTCTCTGTCAGAACAGAAAGGGAAGTAATGGGTTAAGACAAACACTGAATTGTGGTGCCAAATTTTCTTCTCAGTGACACTACTGATTTCCCTGGAGTTACTCTGAATTACACAGGTGGAGTCAGAATCTTGGCCCATTACCCATGAAACCTATCTTAATGCTGACTTCCTTTAAACCTTCTTTTGTATTTTTAAGCCTTCAAAAACACTTGAACAAAATACTGAACTGAGTAGATGAGGTGAAGGAATGTTGTTTTTTCCACTATCTGCCATCTCATGGATGCTTTTCCACAAATAGCCAGGTCATGAGTTTACATCTGAAAAATGAGAATGAACACATGAAGGAGACAAGTGTCAATTACTGGTTTGTCCATTTCCTCCACTACTGTTCTAGTGTTTTTATGACTTCTTCCATGCTACTTTTTACATGAGAAGTGCCTTTCCCAAACTGATCTTGTAAGTCTCTACTAATGAGGGCTGCAATGAGCTTATTACTGTTATTCTTGTCTGCATTTCCACTTTTCTATTGATTGTCATATTCTTTGTGGCTATGAGCCAACTTCTACTGAAGTCAATGGAAAGATTTAGTGCAAGAAAAATAACTATAGTGCTTAAATGATGGAATCTGTGACAGATGGTAAGCCTAGTGATAAATGTCTGATTTTTTGTTGATCAAAGATTCAGTATTATATGATTGGAATCATTTGGAATCAATGCAGAGTTTCACAATACTGATTTACAAGTTTTCATGGTGTGATAAGATGGATCAATAGCAAATTTCAGTCTGGCTGGCAAATCTCAATCACATCTGTATTCTGTGTCACACAGCTCTTATTGTCCTCTTTGCATCTCATGTAGGCATGTATTGTAATTCCCATTGGGATTCCTGCTGAGAAACCACATTCAGAGAAGCAGAGTGACTCAAACAGATGCAATGACTGACGCATCTTCCTGGAGGCTGTTCTCCATTTTTAACCCAACTAATTCAATCCAGCAAAGGGAAGCAATGTGTGTAGGAAAGCCTTGTAACTGAGGGGGGTTACCTTTCTTTCCAGGAATGAGAGACCTCCATCTAATGTGCAACACTAATGAACAATTTCCACTTTTTTCTGTGACTAATTTAAGGGCATTTTCTAGCACCTTCACCTTATTATAAATGGGTCCATGGGAAACTGGGAAAGAATAGAGGTTTCCTTTGTGTGTAGCGACCTGGAGTTGTAGGACCCCAGGAAGTTCTTTCCATTAAACTCAGTTGAATTAGTCTGATTTACTATAGGGTCAAATCAAAACTTGTCCCCTCCTATAGTGTTATGTTGGAAGGCATAATAGCCATGCTTCATTCAGGATAAATGTAAGAAGTAATTAAGTTCATTTTATTGAATATGAGAGCTAGAACAAGAGGAATCACTGCCCAAAACACAGGCCTCATGTAGGTTGGTCAAGAACTGAGCTACGTAGGAGGAAGCGTTTGGCTGGGGGCTGATGCGTGTGTATTTCAGCAGCAGTGAAAAACAGCCAAAAAACAGGCAGAGAAAACAGCTAGAAACACTTGGAATTTGCCTTTATGGGCAGAATGTTGCTTAGAAAGGCAAACTTGAAACTGTGAACAAGGAAACTGTTTCCTGTTGTTTGATCCCTACAGTGATCATGGAAACAGAACTTTGTATTCCAGATTTGAAAAGAAATTCCTGACTCCACCATCAATTTCTCCTCCTAGCAGAAATAACCATTCAGACCCTGAATACTGGATAGGTGCTTGGGCCACAAGGTGATAACCCTTT
The DNA here is from genome assembly GCF_001723895.1 of Crocodylus porosus. Lineage (NCBI taxonomy): Eukaryota > Metazoa > Chordata > Crocodylia > Crocodylidae > Crocodylus > Crocodylus porosus. Next base: position 89,261,704 of record NW_017728947.1, on the reverse strand, counting down.
ACAGCAGGGGTGGCCAACCTGCAACATGTGCCACAAGTGGCACAGGCAGCCTCTGTGTGGCATGCAGCAGGTGCAGGAGACAAGGAACAGTGGCAGATAGGCCAGAAAAGCAGAGCAACGGATTGGAAAGGAAGCACAGGGAATACAGCAGAAAGCAAAGCAACAGATTTGGCAGGGAGTACAGGGTAGGGAACAGAAAGCAGAGCAATAGATTGGGCAGGAAAAGGAGATCAGAGTGGCACTCAGGGAAGGTGTAGGACCAATTTGTACCACATCTACTGAAAAGGTTGGCCCTCACTGATATACAGTGGGTACATCTACACATGCAATTACCCTAAAAACAATAAACTCCAATGCAGTTCTCTTTGGAGTCAGCTGTTCCCAAGCACAGCATTTACATGTGCACCTGGGATTGCAGCAATTTGAGCCAAGGTGCAGCAGCTCTGACCTGGCAGAGGACTCCAGGGCTCAGCCCTAGGCTCTGGGTGGCAGCATCGGGTGGTGGAGTGCTGGCTGGGACATAAGGGTGCCAAAGTGTGGGGCTAGCCACCAGGGTCCCTGGTCATTGTCTGCATATGTGTTGCAGCATGTAAATTATTCCATTGTAGGACAGCATTTGTCCCAGACAGTACTATCCTACACCAGAGTTAGCTGATTTACTGCACCCTAATATGGACATGTGTGTAGATGGTGATGCTTTAACAAGAAGATAATTAGTTAATTCTTCAGTAAAGCGTAAGTGTAGATGCACCCAGTAAAGAGATGTATTTGCTCTAGACCTTTTACAGAATCTTGTTAAAACTATGCATAGTACTTTTTCCTTCCAAAAATTACATAACTGCAAATATTAAAAATATGGGGAGTGAGACATTTTGGCCATAGGTCCAAACTATGAGTTTTCCTGAAGTTTGGGAATATTTGGACTGAGTTCATTTTTAGACCCTCCCTCTAACCTTAGAGCTAGATCCACCATGTTCAATGGCATTAATGGAAAATAAAGACACACAGGGTATGTGTGTCATTCATTAATGCCCCTTAGATACTGCACATTTACTTGTTTAATAAAGTGCTAACTAAATGCAGAGTAACTAAAGTTACTGCGCAGTAGTGCTGGCGCATGATTGTTTTGTGATGCTTACTGCGCGTTAGCCTAGTAACATTGTACAGTAGGCTATTAGCACAATTTTTAACTGCCAGACTACTCCGAAGTGTTATTAGGCTAATACTCCATAAGCGTTTTGTGTAGACGTGCCCAGTTTGTTTTTTATGATATGGGACTACAGCCAAAGGTATTTGATTGTATTTTGTGTACTTAAATGGAAATATCCTTAATGCATAGTGCTAAGGGTGATCAAATGAATGATGAAGCTTCTGGAAATAGAGATAAAATCTTTTAATCTTGTAACTTTCTCCCTGGTCGATTCTCTTTCTCTTTTGCAAACATGTCCTTGAACAGCTCGTGATCTTTCCTTTGCTAACAGGATGGGCTCACTAGTGCCGAAAATAAACACCATGCTCCAGCCCACTCTCATCCTCTCCCAACCACAAAGACAAATGGTTAGTGATGAATTCTCAACTTCTGTTTGTTTTTCTTTCATTACCAGTGGAGATGACAGAAGTAATCACGACAAATTAAAATAATGACTTGCAGTTCAAAAATCTTGTCTAACTTAACCTCAACCATGCAGTTGATCCAATATCAGATATCAGCCACAAAAATCCTTACCTTTTAATGGGTCAGACTAGTACAATCTGTGTAAGTTATAGACAGTTTTGGAAATGAAACAGCCTTCATTTTACTTAATTTTTAGTTAGCTGTATCCAAGAGAACAAAACAGAATGGAAAAGAAGTATAGCAATGTCATGTAGCTTTTTGTGACATGTAGCTTGTATTTCAGACAATGTCTACACTGCACAGGTAACTGAGGCAACTTAGTTTGGTTCAGTACAAGCATTTGTACTACAAAATCTATGATCCTATATTCTCACTGTTTCTATACTTGCTTATCTGTGGCTGGGGACATAGCCCTTGCTTTTGTTTGCTGAGGTTTGTCAATTGTAGGAGAATTAGTCTGTTATTGGGAAGGACAGCGGAGGTCTACCAGCACTTGAGTGATTTAGCTTAGGTCATCGCTGCAAAGTGGGGAGGTTCCTGCCTGAGTTAATTCTGAGCCTGTGCTCCAACCCAGGCCTCTAGCCAGATAAGCCAGCCTCCAAAACTCAAATGTGGGTGGACACTTGAGGATAGTAAACCTAAAACGCAAGTAAAAGCTCAGATGAAGTGTGCTACATACATACTCTCAGTGATATGAAAGGCAGCTCCAATGCAGCATGTCATGATACTATTGACCTTTCACACAGGAAGCTTGGGATATCAAATCATTGCAAAATATGCCTCAGACTGACATTTGTGAAAATGATGTCTATTGCTGGATGTTACATTACATCATTTTAAAAAGAAGGAAAATTTGCACCCTGCATTGCAAGCAGGTGTGGAACCACCTGGGGGAATGCAGTTTAAATACTCAAGTCAGGCAGAGACTATACTGAAACCATTAAAAATAAAACATACATAATGGTATGGATTTTACCAAAAATGTTTTCGTCAAAGGTAATATGAGTCATGACAGTAAAACAGAATTGGATTCTCTGAAGAGAGAACAGAAGTTCTTAGACAGAGGAACAAATCCCAGGAGATGGCAAAACATACAACGGTCTTACCAAATAGCATCTATATACTTATCAGTAAATATACAATATTTCATAGCTCAGCAAAATGGCTGTACCAGCTGACTGTGCACAGGCATCAGAAAGTCATTATTAGGATATAAACTTTAAAATAAAAGCAGATAATTTTACATGAAGCATTTATATTAACTCATTACCTATAATAGTACTTTCCTACTAATGATAGCTTCTTCATAAGCTTTAGACAGTTGTTTCATTGAGACCGTTGACTGTAAAGAGTCTGTGTCCTTCATTAACTTTTGATGTAGGCATTAATTTCCCCACAAGACTTGGTAATAGTAGGTTAGGGGAACTGCTGTTTGGAGGTACCAGTAACCTCTGCACTAAGCTATGCCATCCATCAGTATATTTATTATTAACTGTGGGAGTCATTAGGAACTGTGGGAGTCATTTTTATAGGGTTTTTGTCTTTTAAAAGGAGTTCTGAGTATCTTTCTTTTCACAGGGTGGGAGAAGGGTAGAGGAAAAGGCCTGATTTTATTTTTTATTTCCATCTTTTCTCTAAGTGGCTTTTAACCACAAAGAACCAAATGGCTAGGTCTGCATGCATTTTTTGCAGACCTTTTAAAAGCACCATCTTAAAACAGCTAGCAAAAAGTCATACCTCCACCTTGTGCCTATGTCTACTGTTTTTATTTAGTCATGTTATTATAGAGCTTAGAAACACCCATTAGGACTCCACTGTGCTCAGCTCAGTTAAACTACAGAAAAAAAGACTGTCCTTGGACCTGGTATAGGATACGAGACAAATGCAAAGGAGGAGGATGAGAAACACTGAGATGATACTGATCAGCATGAGAAACAGGATGCCTGCGGTAGCATCCAGTGTCTGCTTGTATTGCACCAAGAATGGATCCCAGCCCTGGAAAGAGCTCTGTGTGGTTGGCCCCCAGAATCCATGTGGTGTCCTACTTATGTCAGTGGAGCTGTGAGTAGTCTCAAAGGTCATCTTAGATTCAAATCAGGGCAAATGATTTTTTTAAGAGGGAAGAAAACATTTATGCTCTTCAAGCTTTTGTCAGTCTGCATGTTAAAAGTTCCTGAATGTTTGACTAATCGGCTGTACAAAAACAAAGTATTCTTGCAGCCCCATACAGCAGAGGAGCTTGCCAGATCTTTATTTTAACATGCTTTCTTGTTCTCTGTGATAGAAGCATTAATGAGTTGTAACCTGGGAAACCACAGAAACCCTGGTGGCTTAACGCAGGAGAGGAGAGTGGCTGGATTAAGGTGACCTCTGGTATGCAGCTAGTTCAACAGATCTGCCTTCAGTTCAACCTCACAGAACAAAGGCTCCTTCAAGACTTCAGAACATTCCTTGAGATGAGCAAAAGCTTCTTGAAATTAATAGAAAATGTTTTATTTTTACCTGTGATGAAACAACAGCAGGTGTCTGAAAACGGAAAAAAAAATTCATGTTACCAAAATAAGCTGTGAAAAGTGGGCAGATTGTATTGCCAAGATTTGAGTAAATAATATTTTGCTCTTTGAGAGCAGCTTCATGCACGGATTTCAGAGCGCTTTATAACTTTCAGCTCAGCCTCACGGCACAAGGAGAAATTAGAGGCATCCATTTTGCATAGCAACCCCAACACACAGAGGGACAAGTTGAAAGAAAGGGAAGTTGGACGATTCTAGGTAGAATCTAAAATGCCTGATGGGCAGCCCGCTGATCTACCTAGACAGAAACACATGCAAGATGAGACATAGTTCCCTAGCACTCCTCCACAGCCAATGCCAACACACCAGATGCCTCTTAAAGAGTTTACTTTGGACACATTTTGACAGACACTGACATTTTACGGTTAGCAAATTCTCTGCTTTTGTTCATTCTCTTCTTCAGTTACTGGTTTGCTCAACAGAGGGACAAAGTGGAAGAGAAGGAGTGGACTGGAGGAAGTTTGCGTGGTCAGGAAAGTATCTGAGCTAACAACTTCCAGAATACTGAAGTAGAAAGTTCTCTCACAGGCAAACAACCAGCAATTCTGGGGCTATCTGTGCTGTGATTTAATGCTGGGAGCTGTCCCACAGGCAGTCAACTTCTAGCTGGCTTTGCCTAACAGATGCAAGTACAAAAATATTTTTAGGAGGAAGTGACTGATCTAACTTGGGCTTCATGCTGCTTTTCCACATAACAGTCCTTAACCAAAAATCTCATGACCTTTCCCTTCCTCTTGCCTTGCTTTACTTTCCACTTCCCCTTCTTCCCTACCACAGATGCAAAGTTTCTGCCCTATCTCCTCCTCTAACCCTTCCTTTAGGCCCCTCTACCTCTCATCTTTCTCTTTCACCAAGTGGAAAGGTAGAGGGGTCTGGGGTTGAAGAGCCTGGCACTGGTGGCAGTGGGCCCCCGAGTCTAGTGTGTGGGCCAAATAAGACCAGGGTGTGGAATCTGCTGGCTGCAAAGTCTGATGGACTAGCCACTGCACTTTCCCTCCCTCCCCTGTGGCGGAGGGGAACAGAGCACTGTGGGATTCTGGAGAACCTATGGACACAATATAGACATATTTTAGTCTTTGCCATATTAAAAATACCCACTCCTTGTCCCTCTTGCCTCTCCCACCACCTTTATCCTTTCCATCTCTGAGCTCATGGTTTAAAAGTCATATACTATTGCTGACTGTGGTTCTTTTCCTCCATCTCCAACCTAGATGCTCTCCATTCTGGCTTTTGCTTCTTGAATTTAGCTGAAAGTTTTGTTACCAGAGTCTCGACAACCTCTCCCTAGCTACAGCTCAGAACCTGCAGTCAAACACCTTTATCCTGTTTTACTGTCAGCTTCCTGTGATGCCATCAACTATGCTCTTGAAAACTTGTCCTCCCTGGGCTTCTGTGACTCCCCTCTCATGGAATTCCTCCTCTGTTTCTAATCACTCCTTCAGACTGTCCTTTGGAGACTCTGCCTTATTTCCTTTCTCATCTGGATGGCAGGCCCACAGTGCTCAGTCTTGGCTTCTCTCTCTTCTCCTTTTCTACCTTATCTCTAAGTCATCCACAAAGACAAATTTAACAACCATCTCTATTCTGCTGCCTCACGGATCTACTTTTGTACCCCAAGCCTGTCTCCTTCGATCCAAATTAAAATCTTGGCCTCCTACTCTAATTTCTCCTTGTGCGTGTCACTCCAAGCTGAACACAGCTAAAACAGAGTTCTTACTCTTTCCTTCCACCCCCATTCCCTCAACTTCTTTCTTAATCAGTGTGGACAAGCTGCTACCCTCCCTATCAGTCAGGCCCATAATCTGGGCATCATCTTCATCTCAGACCTTTCTCTAAGTCCTCCCATCCAGGCTATATTGAAATCTTGCAGATACTTTCTGTATAATTTTTTTACAATACAGGCTTTTCTATCCATCCACACACCTCACCCCTCATGCAGGCCTGTATCACCTCACATCTTCATTACTGCAATATACTTTTCTCTGGGCTCCTCTCTAATGTCTCTGCTGGCTCCTCCCTCATGAAATGTTTGTCTTCTCTTTCAAAACCCTCATGACTTATTGACTAATGATAGTCACTTCTTCATGATCAAGGCTTCAGCTCCTGCCTCCAGTTGGCACTTGATTCTAGCCCAGCCACAAAGCTACCTCATTATCTTTCTTCAAACCTTCCTTAATAGCATCCTCTATCATAATGTCTACAAGTTACTTGACAATGGTTAGCTACTTGTGCGCTAATACTGTCATGCTGACCAACACTTTCTCATTGTTTCTTTCCACTGCACTCTCTATCTGTAGCCACCCTGTCTCTTCTCTTATACTCAGATTATAAGCTCTTCGGGGTTTAGACTGTCTTTTTGCTTTGTTTGTTGTGAGTCACAAGGGCAGCCATGACTCCAGAGTAATGCTGCTGGGTGTGCTGGGTTGGGCGTACTGCCACACCCTGCTCTCTTTCCCTTTACCTGTGGTGGGTTGGCCGAGGATCCACTGAACAGGACCCTGGCCTCCCCGAGCAGCTAGCCTGAGGCTTACCCCTCAGGCTACAGGATTCTTCCCAGGCCCTGAGCTCCTGGCCCCAGGTCTATAACCAGAAAACTCAAAAGGAACAATAAAATAAAAAGAGCTGTGTTTATATAGTGCTGGTCCTGTGGGGTCTCTGCAGTCTATACTTCATGCTGTGATCCTGGTGCCTCACCCACCCTCACCTGGGCACAGGATAGGCCCAGGGCCTCACCAGGATGAAGAAAGCCCCATCCAGGGACCACCCTGTCTGTGTGTGCCTCTGGTAGTGCTACTGGCCCATTACCCCCTGGAGATCTCTTCAACACCCACTCCTAGCTGCTGTTATCCCCCACTATTGAGGGGGCAGGCCCTTCTGCCCTGTCTGGATGGCCAGGTTCTCAATTGTTCACAGCTGGGGGTCACTCCTCCAGCTGGGGCTGTCTATCAGGGCTGTGCCCACCATGCTGGCTTCCGGCCAAGTGGTGCAGCTGCAATGCAGCTGTGTCCGTCTTGGAGCAGGGGGAGTGAGGAGCTGTCCTGGGCTGGAGGCAGCTCAGATGCACTCCTCCCCACAGTAACAGGGCTCAACCCTGTTACATTGTTCAGTGCCCATCCCTCTGTGGCCTTTGCGCATGACTAGGGGCCTAAGGCACCATAAGTTTGTGATTATGATTACAGCTACCTGCGAACATTGCATTGCTCAAAGGAAGTGAGTGGAAGAGCTGAGAACAGAACACAGGAGTCTTTCTGTTCCTACCTGCTCATCCTAAGTATTTCAGTAGCTCTGTGGCTGCACAACAACATGCATCTTGCAGTTTCATCATTTTCTCCACGAGCTGTCTTTGCCAGAAAGGGAACAAAGTGTTGCTTTCTGCCAGCCAGCCAAATAGTTTCAGCTAAAGTGACCAAAAGTAATACAAAGTATTTAGAGGAGTTCATTTAGTCCAATTTTCTTTGTTCTACTCTTCTAGTTACACAAATATCCCTCAAAAGTTCACCCTTGTGTGATTACAAGATGCAAGGCATATCCTGCTGATATCCTCCTCCTTCACCTCAACCCCTAAAAGCCCCCACCTGGAAAAAACAAACAGAAACCAATTGTAGACATTTATCTCACAGTCAAGCATCTATTAGCAGCAATGCTAAACTGATTTCCAGTCTTGGACACTATGCTCTAATATTCTTTCAGGTAGCTCAGGACTTCTGATAGATAAACATCCCACTTAGAAAAGCTAGGATGCTAATAAAGTAGAAGTTGTCTTAGACCGTGACATTTTTGGATCGGTGAAGAACCAAACAGCAGATAGTTAGGGGCGGGGACATTGTATGTTTAATAAATTAAGCATGCAGTGAAAATTAACTCTTGTCAGTACCCAAATAAGAAATAACTTGATTCAGGTTATTTTAAGAAAAGAAAAATTTCCTGCTTGTCATGGGAGTGGGGAATTCTATAACTTTGGTGGGGAGGATGCTGTGAAAGGAAAGACAAAATGAAGAGGTCACTGTTCTTGTAGAAGATAAAAGGTATTTAAGAAAGAAATGCATGTACCTCAACTTGAAAGCTCTACAGCAGGTGTTACATGAAACCTTCTGGACCTAAACTGGCTTTGTGTATAATGAATATTATTTCCTTTGATGTTTCTCCAGACACTTAGTCAAGGGCAGCAACCACTGTAAACCTCTTAAATTTCATGTGCTATTTTTATGGCCTCCTTAGGACTGAAGAAGTCTCACTTAAAAGATTACAGGGGTTACTTCATGTCTTTGTAGCCAGATGCATTCTGGTTAAAGTCAGATTGATTCAAAGTCAACTGTTATCTTTAGCTTACATCAGTGATTACTCCTGAGACCTCTGCTCCAGGACCATCACCAGGGAACTGTACACATGGGCTAACCCTTGCTGCCTTATCAGCAAGATGAGTGATATCAAATGTAGGAAATACATCAGTGACATTTCTAAGAAGACAGGAACCCTCCTGAAATCTGAATCCAATTATTGGTACCCAGTTGATCAGTTTCCACGTGTTTTGCTGATTTGACTTTGATGTTTGTAATAATGTTTTTTAACTGAAGTTTTTTGAAAGAGAAAAAAAAGATAAAGGCATTCTTTGAGGGGACTATACTTAAAGGAATGAGCATTCCCCAAGCAAAAAAAGCTATAGTCTGGGCATGAAATGTTTGGACAAACAAGACCAAATCCAAATAATGTGTTAAAATACTTGTCCAGTTATTCAGTGACAAGTTATAGTAGAAATCCTTTAGAGATGCCTATAATGTTCACATTATCAGCATTGATCCATCCTGACTAATGCTATTAGCAAACATCAGAAAATCAGTCCTGATGGATTTTGCTGTTATGCTAAAGCACACTTGAAATTTGCCATGGCAAGTACTATTATATGAACAGTGCTTTGAAAAAGACTCTCCAAATAATGTTCGTGTCATGTCCTAAATTCCTTAAGTGTAATAAATGTCTAATGCCAGTGTGCATCATTGTTCCTGATTAGATTGAATCACAATTGCTCATTGTGCACTGCCATGAGGCCTTTACTTGCTCCCAGCAAACTGAGATGTGCCTGTCCATCATGAGAACATAAGTGCCATACTGGATCAGACCAGTCTTTCTCAGCCAGTATCCTGTCTCCAGGAGGGCAGAAGTGGATGCTTTAGAAGGAGAGAACTGAACCAGGTATATCTATACCCTGTCATACCCTCCATCTAATTGGTTTAGATATGCCAGAGGATGCATCCCTGATTGTCCTGTTTAATAGCTCTTTATGGAGCTAATCAACCATGAATTTGTCTAGTTTTTTATTTGAACCTGGCTATACTATCTGGTTGCACAACCTCCTGTGGTATGAGTCCTCAGGTTAACATACAGTGCAAAAAAATTCTATCTGTTGTTAGTTTTAAACTTGTGTCCCACCAAGTTTCTTGCATTCCCAAAATAGTAGTATTCTGTAGGCCTGTGCGAAGCAGCTAGCATTAGCTTCGGATTTGGATTCGGCCGATTCTGGGGACAGTGATTTGATTTGATGATTTGAATCGCTGTCCTGAATTAATTCAACTGAATCTCATTTGGAGATTCAGCTGCCGCTGAATTGGACAAATCTCTGAATCGGCCCCATCCCCTGCCCGCTCTCCCAGCCCTGTCAATGGCTGCTCCTCCTGGCCCCAGCTCCCAGCATTTTGAAAAAAAAAGTCCAGCACTCACTGGCTGCTGCCAGGTGGGGAGACAATCTCCGCTGCTCCCCATTGCCCCACACTGTGAGAGGGGCTCTGTCACAAGCCCCCATCCCCAGTTCCTGGCTCTTTAGGAAAAAAAAAAAAACCCACTCACCAGCTGCTGCTGGGCAGGGGAGTGATCCCCACTGCACCCCATGGGCAGGGGGCACTCAGGGGGGCTGGAGGAACAGGCAGGGGATGGGACCTGGCAGGGGTCCCCCCATGGTCCCCTTCCCCCTCCTCCAGCCTCCCCTCCCCTGCCCCCTACTTACCGGCATAGAGTCTGGGTCCAGCTCCCTGCAGCAGCAAGTGGGGATTGCCTGAATCTCTGAAGCTTTCTGAATCTTTTCCGAATCGATTCGGACCTTTTTATGGGTCTCCTGATTTGATTTGGATTCAGAGATTCGGCCACTGAGTTGGGCTGAATCGCCTCCGAATCGAATCACCACCTAAAGCGTTGCGCAGCCCTAGTATTCTGGGACTTGTTAAATAACAGTTCCCTATACACTTTATCTACATCCTTCTTGATTGTATAGACCTGCACCTTCTCCTTTCCAAACTGAAGAGCCTTGGCCTTTTTAGTCTCTTCTCACGTGGCAACTGACATGGCAACTGCTCCAGACTATGGATCATCAGGGATCCAGATTTTCCATTTCCCACAGAAAAATGGAGTAAACTGCGGATTTTAACTTTTACTGGAGGCAGAAATGGATTTCTCATTTTACCAAAGAAACCCACAGATTTTGCAGTTTTGCGACAAGCCCTTTGCAGGCTGGCAGAGTTCCAGCCAACAAAGGGCTGGGAGGGAGCGGGTGGAGGGCAATCAGGCAGGGGGCACCATGTGCATGCACATCGCCCCAGGCAGCCTAGAGAGCAGCTCCTGCACGTAAGTAGGTAGGATGGTGGGAACTGAGCCCCCATAGGGAGGGAAGCAGGGAGTTGGGCAGGACTGGGGCTGCTGCCCAGCCAGGCAGTGTGTGGTGTTTGGGGCAACAATATACAGCTGCAGGATCCCAGCGAGGAGCAGGACAGGGCTGCAGGCAGCTCATCCAGGGGGGCAGGAAGAGGCATGGCCAGCTCCCCAGCACTGTACACACTCCCGGGGAGCAGGGGGACCTGTGCCCATCAGAGCTGTGTGCAGGGATGGCTCCAGCTCCCACCTTGCTCCCTTCCCCGGGGCCTCCACAGCCCAGTGGGCATGACCCGGTGTAGCAGGGAACAGTGGGGCTGCGGAGAGAAGCTGCTTTGAGCTCCGTGCTACCCTGGCTACACACCCCCTGTGTGGGGGGGAGCTGGGGTCTGCTGTGCTGCAGCAGCTGCTGCCTCCTGCTGGGCAGGTGGCTGTGGACCCAGGTCCCTGGCCCTGTAGCCCTGGAAGATGGGGGCCCTCTTTGGCAGGGCTGCAGGTGGTAGGGGCTGTGGGGGTGGGGGTAAGGAGCACCAGCAGGGCCAAGGGGCTGTAGGGGGGAGTGAGAGGCATGAGCAGGGCTGGGGTAGGGGCAGAGAAAGAGGCACAAGCAGGGCCAGGGGGGTTGTTGGGGGCCTTTAATTTTAATCAGGATTTAGGGGGTTTTATCAGAGAATTGCTTTTATTGGGAAAACCAGGATCCCTGCTAATCATCTTGGCTGTCTTTCTCTGTCCCTTTTATAATTCTACGACATTATTTTTGAGATGCAGAAACCAGAACTGTACACAGTATTCAGAATATGTGTACACCATGAATTTGTATAGTGCCATGAATACGTTCTCTGTTTTAGTTTCAATTTCAATTCACTGATGCCCAAGGTAAATCCACATTTTTGAAATTCCAAATATATTATGCCAGCTGGGTCTTCTTTTTCCATGTGCTTATTAACACCCTCAAAGAACTCCAGTAGATTGGTGAGGCAGGATTTTCCTTTACAAAAGCCATGCTGACCCTTTCGCAGAAGATTGTAGTGACAGCTGATTTTATTCATTATCATAGATTCTACCAATTTCTCAGGGAAGGAAGTGAGACTGCCTGGCCGCGTCTACACGTTCATTTAATGTACCTTAGGTACTGTGCATTTAGTTTAGTACTTGCTTAATAAAGTACTAACTAAATGCACAGTGCCTAGAATTACTGCACAATAACAATGTGCTGTAGGCTATTAGCACAGTTTTTGCCAGGATATGCTACTGCACACAGTGTTTTTAGGCTAATGCGCAATAAATGTCTCCTGTAGACATGCCCACTGGTCTGTAGTTCCCAGGATCACCTCTGAAGCCCTTTTTGAAGAGGAGTGTTATGTTGGCAACCTGCCAGTCCTCTGGCACTAGGAGTTGGGTCCAGTGAGTTGGGACTTTCCTTTTGGAGGAGAATAACTAACGTTCTACTCCCTAGTGTTGCTCACATCAATCTCAATGGTACATGGGTAGATCTAGGATTTTGAAAATGTTGTTGCAGGTAATGTGGCCCACCGTTTCATATACACACATTTTTCTCTAGTTAAAGAGAAACTAGAAGTTTTACTAATATGCCAGGGGCTTCATACTATATTATTCAATTTAAGATCAAAACAAAAACAAATATAACTATTGGAACGTGCACTAATTTGCTAGAATATATATTAAACTAGAAAAAACATAACAAATTAGGCAAAAAATTATCAAAATAGCCAAAAGCTATTGTTTCATTAGTCCCATAGCAATTACACTTAAATGTAAGTCTCTTGGTCAAATTCATAAAACAAAATCTAGCCTTCTTGAGTGTCTTGACAATGCCTCTAATACTTCAATGTCAGGTATTTCTACACATGAGTTGATATTAACAAACCTGAGTTAAGATTTTTATCTAGGGCAAAAAACAGTCTAAAGGGCTATGAAATAGAAAATAGACATTACCAGGAATGGCTAACAAACAGCAAAATTGCAGAAGAAAGGATAGTTTGAATAGTGGAATGTCAAGGATCGTTTGTTGAGAGTGGGTCTTCAAGGCCCTTAAAAGGAGAGAGGATCACTAATACCTGTGGAGTGCAGAGAGATGTAGCAGGAATCAGGAAGATGATCATGGGCATTTTACACATACCTTTTCATCCCATGACGTGCTCAAGATCCAGCGGGTCAGAGCAGACTTGATTAATTGAGTGTGTTACACACACAAGCTGATGCGCACTGCACTGCGTTGTGTGCAGTTGTATAAGGGGCAAAATGCATGTCAGTGCACAGAAAATGGTGGCAGTGCGCTTTTGGAGAGCACACCACTGCTGCTTTCTCAATGCTGACGTGCATTTTTGCCACTTATACAACTGCATGCACTGCAGCACATTTTTAAAGCTTTTAAAAACGCTCAGCACTGTGGTGCAAGCAAGTGTACAAATGCCTAATAAGCCATCAAGTCAATTGACTGCCTCAGTGCTGACTGAATCGAAATGTTGCTGCCCCTCCCAGGAAGTTGGTTTTAAAGTTTGGGTGGAGCATGAATCAAATGGGGGGATCCACCCCTGCCGTAGTGTGAAGCAGAGATAAAGGTGAAGCCCTAGATGGCAAGAAATGTGTTTTTTGTCACGTGTCACTGCCCCTCTCCCCTTCTTCACATACATGCATTAAATCTATTTTGATACATTCTTTGTAATGTTGGTGTCTACTTGAGCTTCCACCAGTCTCCACAAAATGCTTCTCTTGTTGTATCCAGTTCAAAGGGAAAAACTGTTTAAGGAGACTGCCTTGCTGTATCAAGCTGACTGGAGCAAAGGCATTCAATCTATGCTGAAACTGGTGCTCAATAAAGGTGTGGCAGGAGTTAAAGCCAAGGCACCAGCTGACCCCTGCATTTGTTGTCAATTAATGGAAAAGACTTTGCCAGCCCAGACATCTGCCCAACTAACAGTGCCAACTTCTAGTCAGCACTTGGAAACTTAGGCCATCAAGCGAACTGTCACTTGAGGTCAATGGAAAGACACCTTCTACTTCACTACAGAGTTGGATTAGGTCCTTTGCATTTAGATCTTTCCTTTTCTTGGATTTAATTTCTTGTTTTCACACCTTCCACATCACTGCTTAGATATCAATAAGACCACAGTTAGGGCATTCTGAGCTCTATGGTGAATGTCTAATGAAGATGTTTCTGAACTGGATATTATTGACTTCAGAGACTATATCTCAGGTCACTGTGTAATTAAGCAAGGTAATGCCCAGGGGATGGTGCGATTACAGTCTTCCAGTTAAAAATGCATTAGGTAGGGTTTAAAGAGTAGGTGTCCTTTGTTATATATTGGGTGGAATTGAGGGAGAGGAGATTAAAATAAGAACTTAAATTAGGTCTGTAGCACCGAGTCTTACAGGCCAGTATAAAGTCATTCTGACTTATTGTTTCAGTACATTTGGTACTTCATTTACAGGGAAATTTTCAGAGGTCTACTACTATATCATCTACTATGTAAATATATAGTAGAATAAGATTACCATTTTAAGGCATTTCTATTTTGGGTAGTTATAGATTTAAGATACATTTACATAGTGGAAGTGTAGATAGCAGAGCATGCTATTCTGAAATCTTTCTTGATGATATTGAACAGACTGAGTTGGTATTTCAGTCACAAGACAGCCCACAGAATCTGAGTTAGTGTTGTCTCCCTGACAGCAAACTCCATTGACAAAGCTCATCCCAGGAGTCCATTAAATCAGGCAAATCCAGTTGAATCTAAAGTTTCTGTTACAGACATGGGAGACAGTCTGTTTCCTACTTCAACCCTTTCACGCTGCTGCAAGGTAAAGAGTGAAGAGTGTCTCTACTATTTCCTACACATTTTTATATTGTTGCCTACCGTGTATTATCTGAATGCTTTCCACAAAAAATTGTTAGCACTAGCAAAATCCCCAGTGGAGTTAAAAGCTGAGATTAGTAGCAGAAGCCTGATACACCTCTCCAATCCTGACACAGAATGCAATCCCAGGTGCCTATTGCTGACTCTAAGGCTTGCCTTAGCATTACACTGCAAAGACCAGAGGCAGACACTTCACCATTGAAAGATAGGAAACAAAATCATTTGTGTCTTTTAAGCTAAGAAGCACAGATTCCATGATCTGTTTTAACAGTTCTCAAACATAAAGTGCCCTGAGGTTGTGTGAGGATATAAAGTGAATGCATCTGTATGTGCACTTTACTGCAGTTGACTAATTAGCTCCGCAGTAAAGCATCACCATCTACATGTGTGCTGGTATTAGTGCAGTATATTCATTAACTCTGCCATGAAATAGTACCATCGGGGACAGTACTATCTTACAGCAGTCAGTTACTGCACAGAAAGGCATGCATGGATGGTGACTGGAATCACAGCAGTTAGAGCCGGGGTGCAGCAGCCCCTGGGCAGGCTCTGCAGTTTCAACACTCTCATGCCCCAGCCAACCCCTCTGCTGCCTTATGCCACCACCTGGAGCCTGGGGCTGACTCCAGCAAGACTGCCATCAACCTGGGGCTGCACCACTGTGGCTCAAACTGCTGCTGTCCTGGGCGCACCTGAAGAAGCTGCACCCAGGAGAAACTGACTCCTGTGTAGTTGACATCGGAGTTCATTGATCTGCATTAATAGTTCATGTAGATCCACCCAGTAAGGGTATTACCTACTAGTTTCTTGTCATATTTCAGCATTGAAAAGCATCAAACTATGGCTTTTGCATAAGAGCATATGAGACATGAAGGCTTCCAGGTCTGTTAAATTTTACTCCACTTTAAAAGTAGCCGAACTGAGAGTTTTTTAAATCCCACCCTATGTCAGTACTCTGCAGGCACATCTACACAAGATGCTTTACTTAAGATTACAGCAAATTACTCTGCAGTAAATATCACCATCTACATGTGCAGATGCTTACTGCTCAGTAATTTGCTGTTATCACAAGTAAATTTACTACCTGTAAATACAAGTAGCAAATTTACTCAGGAGTAATCGCTGTGTAGTAGGGCACAAGTAGATGGACAACTGGAAGCAAATTTGCTCCCAGTCAGCTGGGCAGCAAGGGGCAAAAGATCATGGAGTGGGGGCTGGGAACTCCCTGCTGCTGCGGCATGGGGACATTGTCCCTGCCAGGACTCCAGTGGCAGAGCCTGCCCTAGCAACAGGCAGGTCCTGGGGGCAGAAAACAATCTTCTGCCCCCTGCTACCTGGCTGATCAGAAGCAAATCTCCCCCTTCCACACATGCTGTACTGCTCAGTAATTACTTCCAAGAAAATTGGTACTTGTATTTACAGGTAGTAAATTTACTTGTGATTACTGCACAGTAAGTATCTGCGTGTGTATACTTACTGCACATCAATATGCTTTAATCTTTAGTAAAGCACCTCATGTAGACACGCCTGCAGAGTACTGACCGTGAAGAGGCTGATGATGCCTTTTCACAGGAACCTGATCTTCCCAGCCCTGAGTTACCTGGAAGAAACATTACCATGCTGTGGTGGGAACTCCCTGCATGCCCAAAGCTGGACTTATCAGCCCAGCAGGTGAGCCAGATTGGCTTCCCCAGTGCCCTGGGAGCTATTTCTGGCTGGGCAATTCAGCTCAGAGAAAGGACGGGAGAAGAAAGTAGAGAGTGAGACCCGGGGAGTACTGGCTGGGTGACCCCCGCTGGCCTCCCAAAATAAGAAGACTTTGAATCTCCAGGAACAGGGTGGCAGATCAATGGTTCTGAGAGCTCGGAGAAGCTAATGAACTAAAGCAGATGTTAATTGCTGGTGTGAGCTATCAATTATCATGGTGGCACATCAATTAGTGGATCCAGCTGCAAGGACTGTGTGGTGGGAGCTGCGAGAGCCAACAAGTTGCGGGCAAAGCAGCAGCTAAGCCAGCCGGACAGGTCTCATTCTTTTTTTTCTTTCTTGTTTTTTTATTTATT
>NW_017728947.1:89241388-89244839 GCF_001723895.1 Crocodylus porosus | reverse complement strand
GGGGTGTTCAAAGCCAGATCCCACTGCGGCAACCACAGATGGGTCAGACTGGGCAAATACCACCCCTCCCGGAACCCAGTAAAACAAAGTCATGGCAGGAGAGAGCCAGCAGGAGCCCCAGTTTGACTAAGTGGCTAGGTTTTTTTCCAGTGAGGACAGGCAGCTGGATGTCAGCAGGGGACAGAGGGCCATGTCCCTACGTGGTGATTCCCCGACAAACTTGACATAGGGAGGGGTTTTAACTCTCCGTTTGGCTACTTTTAACAATCTCCCAGCAATCACAGAGCAGCAGCTGGGAGATAACAAGCTTCCAGCCTGTTGCTAGTCCCAGCTCCATAATTGGGCAGCAGGAGCCAGGAACAAGCTCCCAGCCCCCACTCTGCAATCATGATCACACAAATGGAGCTGGGAGCTCCCTGCTTGGGGCACAGGGAGAGTTTCCCACCTAGCCTTGAGCTGGATGGGACATGCCTCTGACCAAGACAGCCCCCAGCCATCCCCAGGCTATGTGGCAAAGTCTGCATGTGCAGCCTGAAGGTGCCTGGGGACTGTCCCTTTTTGGTCACTGCTAGCTGTCCACCAACAGATTGCAGATTGGGGCAGGAGGCTGGGCTGTACAAGGGTTTTCTGCAGCTCTTTCCAAGCCCCCTGCCCCTGATCTGAGAGCTGCAGCTCCCAGGGGCAGGGAGCTATCTCTCAGCCCTGTGTTTCCTGCCAGCCCCTGGGCTAGCACCCAGAGGGAGCCTAAAGTTTCCCCTGGCTTCTGCAGGGGGCCAGTGCAGGGCTGTAGGGGGCAGGAGCAGACTGCTGCCAGGAGCAGAAAATCTCCTCCCGTATCCTTGCACGTGTAGATGCCTGCTTGAGGTGGGTTTACTTTAAAGTGAACCCAACCTGCAGCGCTGAGGTAGAATGCTTGACGAGCTCCCAGTGGGGCAACAATCAGGCACAAATGGGCTTGGTAGACAAGGGAGCTATGCTTCGGTCTGGGTAGACTGGCACCAAATCAGAAGCAGTAGAAACCTGCTTCAAATAATAGATGGTCTGTGAGACCAACTGCTGCTCTCTGCCTGGATCCAGCCTGGAACCCCAGCTCCCTGGGAAAAGCCTGGAAGGAAAACCTCTTGGGCATATCTCCATGTTGTGCACAAGCAGCTGCCGTTTTGTGGATAGAGCCGATGCAATGCATTAAAGGAGGGGCTCTCTGATGTCAGATGTAGTAAAGAAAATGTGTAGTGTGCATTTTGTCACTGTGTCATTCCAGACTCATCAGTGGCTGCTGGAGAGAAGGGAGAGAAGGAGAGGCTTTGTAGTACAAGTCATCGAACTGGACATTTCTATATTGCTAAAACCAATTACAGTTCCCTCAAGTTATGGTGCCCTGAAGAGCCAGAGCCTTTTGCCTTGTACATTTACCCTGTGCTTCTCTCCCTTTCCACTCTTGCTTCTTTTTGGAAGTTTGGATATATTCAAAACAGGTTCTAGAAAGTAACAGGCAGACGCAGTCACTGCAAGCTGTCTCCCTCTCAAAGGTAATGTTAACGCAGTTGCCAGCCATTATCTAGCTACTTGGAGTTCCAGCTCAATGGCACAATTTAAACAGTTATTTAAGTTGTTGAACTGTATGATCTCTCTCACTCAGCAGTCTCCTCTGGAAGAACAATTTTTTGTCCTAACTGCTCTATGAAAAATAAACTTCCTTGCCTGGAGCATATTTAGAACCAGAAGTTCAGAACTGGCTGGGATTTATACTTCCAAGAACAGGAGGAATTCCAGAAATGTGGCTGTGGTATGTGAGGGCCCTGAGAAAACCAGCAACTGAACGGCCTGAGATAGGCATGAACTGGACTGTTCAGAGATACAAGTTGAAAGACCAAAGGCCTTCTTCATTTGACATAAGCATGTAGAAATAACTGGGGGGTGCAGGCAAGGCAGGTGGGATCAGGCCCAGGTTCACAGGTGCTCTTTCTGAATCTAATGAGATGGGAGGGGATCGCCAAAGAGGCAGACACATCTTGGACAGAAATTCCAGGAGTCACAAGCCAGTAGCAATAAAAACTCAACTATTGAGCTTTTTGTTTAGTCAAATCACTACATTTATGGCTCATTAACTTGATTATGCTTGGTGGTTTATATTTTTTTTAACCAAGCCTACCATTTTGGCAGTATGCTCAAAATAAAATAAAATAAATTGTCAGTGTGAGCCATGATTAAACAATAGAGCTCAATGAAAGCCTAATCACCTGCCTTTCATGTTCCTGAGGTTGTACATGAAGGCTAACAAACAAATATTTCACTGAGATTCAGTAAGAGAGTTGCTGCATTTATTTAAATAATGTATTTAAAATATCCTTGATATCTTCTTTTCAGATTTCTAGTCTGTGCCCATCAGATAGATCAGAACACTAAAGAAAGAGTCAGGATGTCTGGTTTCTTCTGTTTCCAACAGTGACTTTTAGAGTGACATTAGGAGATTTGCTTGGGGTTTGATTTAAAGTCCATTTGGATCAATGAGAAGGTTTTCAACAATTTCAACGGACTTCAACTTCAACAGCCAGTGTTTCAGACATAACAACTAGTTTTGAGTGTAATCTGAGAAACCCTGAGCCTAATTTTATGGGAACTGGGAGTACCCAGCATCTCATCAATTCTTGTGCAACTCTCAACAGCTATGAAAGACAGATGGGAAATGACTTAAAAACCAGAGGCACCCATAAGCATAACCTTGTGACTCAATTTGTCAGCAGTAACAAAGCTATCAAAAGGTTGAATTAATTTTTGCAAAGTGCTTTGAGATCCTGGAATAAAAAGTGTCCCATAAATGTAAAGTATTAGGATACATTAATGCAGGATTTCATAGACAGTGGTTGCGTCTACACATGCATTTACTCTAGCCTAGATTTACTGTGCAGTAAGCTACTGCACAGTGGGCATATCTACACATTGCCCTATGTCAACATTGTTACTGCACCATGCTGTAGTACTTCCATGGAAGAAACAGCCTTTTGGAAGAAACAGAAAAAAATAATGCAAGCAATTCTATATATCTACCAATCCTAGGTCAGTCATCAAAGTCAAGGAATGTCTAGCCAGGATGTGAGCTTCACTTCTGAGGTTGTTTCTTGAATGTCAGATGTCAGCAGCCTCGAAGTTGGAGGCTGAGGCCCACCCTCGCTCCCCCCAGTGGGGTGGATAAGACAGGCTGGTGGTATGGCCTCTGTCCATGGTGCCTCAGGTTCTCCTCTCCTGCTCTGTCCATGTGCCTTGGGAACCCTTTGTTGCTCTAAAGTCCCTTTCTTTGTATTTGTGAGCGGGTGGGGCCTAGGAGCCGCCGTGTACTCCCTAGCGCCCCTCTACCGTCACTTCAGGTGGTCCAAGCACCCTCGAATCTCACCCGCCACGACTTTGCTGTTTAATATTTGATGCAAGGCCCTGTGAGCTGGTGGGGCCTAGG
>NW_017728947.1:89236753-89240879 GCF_001723895.1 Crocodylus porosus | reverse complement strand
AGCCCCCACCAGGGCTCTCAATCCTACCTCCTTTTAGGGTGTTCTTGTTCCCAGCATCATCGCAGCCAGCCAGCACAACAACGGCAGCATCCACCAGCTCAGGCTGCTCAGCTCTGCCACAGAGCTCCCACTCCTGCGGCAGACAGAAGGGAACTGCTACTGGGCCCAGGCCTCAGTTGTTATAAAGGGCCCGGCCCTGCCCCCTTCTGGTCACCTGACCGGCTGGTTGCTCTGGCAACCCACAGCTGCCCTGCCCTGATGATTGGCAGCTCTGACAACTCTCACCTGAGCTGCCCTGGTGACTGGCAGCTCACCTCTTCTTCATCTCAGGCACGGAGCACCCCAGTGCCTCCGTGACAGTATTCTTTTCCACTCCTGATGTCTCTCCATCCATGGCTATCACTGACTTGTCTTTCTGTGGTTGTCATATGGTCCACATTCTAGCCCGGGGTGGGCAATTATTTTGGGTGGAGGGCCACTTACTGAGTTGTGGCAAGCCATTGAGGGTCACATGACAGGCAGCCAGGAGCAGATAAATATTAATTTTCTAAATTTTTTAGGGGCTTCACAGGCCAAATAGAATGGCCTAGCAGGCTGCATCTTGCCCACAGGCCATATTTTGCCCATCCCTGTTCTAGCCTGTTAGCATATTCCTTTGTTTCACATGCTCATCACATGCACACATCTTAATTTGGGCTTTCTGGGTCTTCCCCTAATTTGGTCTGTTCTCCCAAAACTGGAAAACTCAGGGCCTCATTTAGGGGCCTTGTGAGCTGCTGCCACTTTATCTCATGTTATGGAACAGTGTGGTATATGCCCACAATTTCCCAGGCTATGTCTATATCCATTGGCCCTGTCTGCCTTAAAGGCCATGAGAACTGTGTGACCAGACCTTTAGAAATCAATTAACCCTCGCTGCCACCATGGACTATTGTTCTAATGCATATATATATTACCTATATGTGAATTCCCAAAAGCAAACCTCTAAATGTCATTTTCTAGCCACCAGCCACCATGGCTTTTTGCAGGGAGACTGTAACAGGGTGGCATCCTCATCGGGTCTCCGCCAACTGCCCTGCTCCTGGAGTAAACACCTGCTTTGCTTACCTGCCACGCCTTGCTGAAAAAATATGAGAGTTGTTATTAAGGCAGGTGGCTGTCCATTACTCATCCTGCTGACAAGGGCCTAATACCTGCTCCAACCTCCCCTCGATGCCTCGCAGATGTTACTCTGGTGTTACTTCTCTGGCCTATGGCCGGAGCAAAACTGGACACACAATTGTAGCTCTTTACAGCCACTCACATGCCACCCCTCTCTCATTGGGGTCCCATTTACTCTGCTGGCTCTCACCCAGCCTCTTTCATATTTCCCTCTCTCAGGGCCACATTCATCCTAGCTGGCCTCACCTGACTTTGGGCTTAGCTTTCCTTGCCTCAGTCAGCCCCCGCAGTCTGTTGGGTCTCCTGCTACCCTCACCTGAGCGTTGCTACTATAGGCCTATTTTGCTCCTGGCCCCTCGCTGGGTCACTATGCCCCCACTGGGCTTCCTCAGTCACCTGCACTCATGGGTCCACTCTGTTCGTCGCCTCTCTCACTCAGGGTCTCACCATCCATTGCCTCCAGGCTTTACCTTGCTGTCTGGGCATGGCCCCAGGTCCCTCCTCCAGCCTGAGCTCTGCTGCAGGGCTCCTTAATGAGCCCTGGGCTCCCCCTGCTTCTTAGAACACCACCAGAGATGTGGGGCTAGGGTTATAAGGCACTCTGACCCACCTTTCACTGGGGAGGTAACTGGCCTGGTATTTCCTGGGGGCTCCCATGCCACTAGGAGCCTCAACAGACCACCCTTCCCCAGCCGGCTGCAGTTTTATGTCTTACCCAAGACAAGGGGTCACTTGCACCCTATAGCCCCTGTCCTTACCTCCTGATATTCCCAGGGCAGCCTCTCAGCCTGATGTTACCTTCCTCCTTCCTGTAGCAAACCTGCAACCCAGCTTATATCACTGGGCAAAAATGGCTGCCCTAATCAGGCACCTGGCTGCTACCTGTTCTCTGCCCTTAAAATGGCAGGCACCAAAGGTGCACTGCCACAGAGACTAATCCTCTTGGCATTTTCAGAACATACCTATAGTTTTGAACCTCTCGGGGAATTTCAGCAGAGGAGTGCCAAGTTGCTGGATTCTGACTAAGCCAATTGGAGCAGCATGGCACTTGGAAGACTGAGCCACTTCCAGATATCTCCAGAAGCACAACTTCAGGCACCTGGGGATTCTCAAAAAGTAAGATACCTATAAAGTACATGTGCCTCTTGGGCTAGGCACCAACTACGTGGGATCTTTTGAATTTAATTCCATTTAAGTCCCACACTAGGAGCCCAAATTCTTTTTTGGACATGGATTTTCAAGTCCGACCAAGTCTATGCCTTTCCCATATAAAAATGGGAATAAAACGCTTGTGAGGAGCTTATATCTTAGGGTTCATATAGATTCCAGGAGGAGCTCTTCAGCAAGTGGAAAGAGGTGGTTCAGAAAGGTTCTCGCAATGATCTCTCCTGCGGTAGACAGCGAGGCAATCCCTTTGTAATTTCCAGTCAGACTTGTCTCCTTTCTTAAAGATTGTCACAATCCCTGAGGTCATCTGGGATTTCCTCATCATTCCAGATCCTTAAGATGAGGACGTGGAGCTGTGATGTGAGCTCCTCTCCCAACTGTTTGAAGACTTCGTCAGGGATTCCATCTGCTCCAAATGCCTTGTCATTTTTCATTGGCTTATGGCTTTCCTTACCTCATCAAGCATTGGAAGGATGCCAAGATCACGTCTGACTGGATGCTGTGAGATAGAATTGAGGACATTCTTGACAACAACAGTGTCTTGATTGAGATGGTCTTCAAAATGCTACTTTCAACAGGCACTGATGGTTCCCCTTTCCTTGATCAGGTCTCCTCCATCCTTGGGTCTCAAGGGGGTTGGCCCCTGAAGGGAGGTGGTCTCAGCTTTTAAGGAATAACATAGATAAATCAGGTTTCAAAGATGAGTGATCAAAGATGAGTGATTTTATTTACATATAAAAACAGGGATAAAGCAAATGTATAGAGTTGATTGGTCAGTAAATGATCAGAAAATTATACCCATTATCATATCAGTCTTTTTATGTTTTAAGAGAAAAAAATTAACTCTCGTTATATGGCACATTTTGTCATTTGACAAATAAGTACTGTAACAGCCTGAGGTCAGTAATCAGAATCTTCTCAAGCTTCATGCTGAACTGCCAAGAAGAATTTTTTTTTTGCTGACAACTGACACATACAGGGCAATAACAGAAGTTTCAGCCAAGTGAAAGAGACAGAGAAAATAAGGGATAAATATGCTAGCATGGGTCTCCTGGGACAAGCTGCAGAATCTGTGATATGACTAAACAAAGTCAGTTCACTAAAGTTTTCTTATGCACTAAGTTTCTTATCAAAGTCAGACCTTGGTTAGCACAACTTAACTCTGAGTGCTAATAAAGATGCATTGGGACTCTATCATCAGCAGAGGCAAGCACAGCTCTGCAGAGGGAAAAACACTGGACCTAGAACAGAACATTGTCACAGTTCAGATGTGGGCATGGTGGGGGTTGATTCAGCTTCCTTCTGACTGTCAGGATAATCTGACTAAATGTGAGCACCTACCCATATGATCAGAGACTTGCAAGGCAAGCCATACGAGGAAAGGCTGAGGGACTTGGGTCTCTTCAGCCTAAAAAGAGAAGGCTGAGAAGGGACCTGGTAGCAGCTTATCACTATATCAGGGGACTAGGTGAACAACTGCTCACTAGGGCAGCCTCAGGGAAAACTGGAAGTGAAGGCCACAAACTCCTGGAAGACTGTTTCAGGCCTAACTCTAGGAAAAACTTCTTCACAGTTAGCGTGTCCAGACTGTAAAATAAACTCTCCCCAGAGGTGGTGAAATCATCTACCCTGGAAATCTTCAAGAGAAGACTAAACAGTCACCTCACTGGGGTCACCTGACCCCAGTTGTCTTTCCTGCCAAGTGCAGGGGGGATTCATAGATTTCATAGATTTCATAGACATCAGGGCTGGAAGGGACCTCGGGAGATCATCGAGTCCAGCCCCCTGCCCAAAGGGC
>NW_017728947.1:89234914-89236742 GCF_001723895.1 Crocodylus porosus | reverse complement strand
GCTCCCGGGGGAGAAGGGCCTGGCAGTAGGAGTCTATCTCCTGCTCGCAGTCCCTGATGGCACGCAGTCTCTGGACTGTAGCCTGCAGCTCCTCCAGCTGGCGCACCAGAGACCCCAGTAGGGAGCAGACCCTGCAAGGGGAGGGGGCCATGCTCCCAGGCCCCAGAGCCTGAAAAAGGGACAGGTAGCCCCCACAGCCAAGAGCCAGGGGCTCCGTCTGCGTGGAGCCCGGAACCATGGACCCTGTCTGGGTGGCCGTCTCTGAGGTGCCCGATGTGGGGGGCCACAGAGTCCGAGGGGACCCTCGGGGTGTGGCGCGTGGCCATCCGTGTCATGCCTCTGATAGGCTGGCTACGGCTGGGACTGACTACTCTGGGGGGTTTGCAGGCAGGGTCTTGTGCCCTCCCACACCCTCTCCTGCGTGAACTCTGCGCTAACTCAAGAGCCTGTTTACACAGCCTGTTCATGCGGCTGCAGGGGAGCGGGGGTGCAGCAGGCTTTCACCCATGCGTCTCTCACTGCTCCGGAGTCTGATCTTGCACGGTCCCTTCCATCCCCTTAAAACCTATGAATCTGTGTTACACTGCAGTGTCCAAATGACTGCCAGTGAAATCAGTCAGACAGCAGGTCACATCATGGGGTTCAGATAGATTCAGCACCAGTGGGAACATCCACACACAGGTACGTGTGCTTGCAGCAGCTAGAACAGAAGTGGCACAGTGCTGGAGATTTGTGCTTTGGAACATGTTCCTAAACATGTACTTTAGGGTGGGATACATTGTGTCACTTGGGGCAAACTTACCCTGCCCAGCTCCTCCTGAATCTGCAGCCAGGGGGAGCTAGAAGTGGAGGCCAGCACCTGGGGTGGCCCCACCTGTATAAAAACCTGCTCTGGTGAGCCACTCAGGACTACTTGCCCTCAGGAGCTTCTGAGCCCCTACTAGTTGGTAATTGGGGACACTATCCCCTTGTGCCAGCTGGACTGCAGAAGCAACCCTAACCTAGCAGCCCTTGAACCCTCTACCCACTACAGCAGCCTGGCCTGGGGCTGCTGCCTGGCTGTGACCTGCTGCCACGTGCAACAGCATCTGCCCCCTTGGACTTGTGGCCCCATGTCAGTGTACCTGCCAGATGCAGATGGGGACCGCACTGCTGTCTGGGCTGTGGTACAGGCACTGCAGCACAGCTGCCTGCACCTCTGGGGCAATGGCCATGGCTGCAAAGTTGGTTTTTGGGCAGCTCTGCTGTCATATCTTCTGGTGTCCCCGCTCTGCCATCTGGGCAGCTATCACCCAGAAGATGTGCTTCTTACAGTGGCCCACTCTGAACTGTTGACAAAATCATCAGCAAAGCTAACTGCACTTTATCATGCATGAGCAGATCCATGACAAATAGAACCAAATATGGTGATACTTCCCCTCTATGCAGCATTGGTCAGACTGCAACTGGAGTACTGTGCCTAGTTTTGGGCACTGTACTTCAAGAAGGATGTTGATAGACTCGGGAGGGTCCAGAGGAGCACCACTCGTATGGTTAGGGGCTTACAGGACAAGCCCTCTGAGGAGAGACTGAGGGACCTGGACCTCTTCAGCCTCCACAAGAGATGGCTGAGAGGTGGTCTTGTGGCTGCCTACAAATTCATTAGGAAGACACAGCAAGGACTGAAGATACTCTGTT
Source organism: Crocodylus porosus (assembly GCF_001723895.1). Lineage (NCBI taxonomy): Eukaryota > Metazoa > Chordata > Crocodylia > Crocodylidae > Crocodylus > Crocodylus porosus. The sequence continues at coordinate 89,235,065 of NW_017728947.1, read as the reverse complement.
CACCAGGGCACCTCTTGGGGTAACAAGGAACAATGGTCACAAACTGACAGAGAGCAGATTTAGGCTAGATATCAGGAAAAACTTCTTCACGGTAAGGGTGGCCAAAATTTGGAATGGGCTTCCAAGGGAGGTGGTGATCTCCCCTACTTTG
>NW_017728947.1:89218429-89233974 GCF_001723895.1 Crocodylus porosus | reverse complement strand
CACACACACACACACACACACACACACACACACACACACACACACACACACCTGCCACCTCTACCCCTCCCCCCAGCTCATCACACACCCAAGTGGTTCCTGGGACCAGGAGCCCCTCCAGCTGGGGCTGCATGTCCCAGCACCAGTGTAGGGATGGGGCAGGGCTTCAGTATGGCAGTTGCCCCTGAAGCCGTGGCACCCACCAGCAGGTCTTGTCCCATCTGGCAGCTGGGCATGCAGAGTGTGAGATTTGTTGTGGGGGATGTGGAGTTTGGGGGGGAGTGGTGTGGGAGGTGGGTGTGGGGTTTATGGGTGGGAGTAGGAGTAGGTGTAGGTTTTGTAGGGGTGAGGTTTGTGGGGATGGTGTGGGGCTTGTGCACGGGTTTGGGGTAGTGTGGGGTTTGTAGATTGGTATGCGGGTAGGGGATTTGTGGGGGGTAGTTTGGGGGTGTGGGTGGATTGTGGGGGAGTCTGTGGGTGTGGGGGGACTTTGTGGTGGTGGGGGGAATGCCTAGGAAGGGTGGGACCTGGCCTGCCCCCCCACAAGACACATAGCCCCCTCACAACAGCAGCAGCAGCAGCTGCTGGGGTGCTCATGGCTGTTCCTAGCAGAGACCCTGGCAGTACAGCGCCACCTCAGACCCAGGGGTGATACATAGTGCGGGCCCAATCCACTAGTTCATGCCTTTGGGCAAAACTGAACCAACTCTTGCTATCACCCAGGGTCCTGGCACCGCACACAGAAGCTGCGCACCCTCAGGCCGGGTTGGCTCCTGCCTCCATGTGCCCCACACACTACTGTGTGAGCTAGGTCCATGTACACAGGACCTGGCCCAGCCCAAGGGTCCATGGCCCCTGCATGCGGTGCCAGGAGCCCAGGTGGCAGCAAGAGCAGGCCTACCTCTGCTCAAGGGTGCGCGCCAGTGGACTGGGCCAGTGCCATGTGCAGACCCCACGTCTAAGGTGGTGCCACACTGCCATGGGGCTGTGCCTGCAGCGGGCCATGGCTGGCTGCTGTTAGGGGGCTATGCGCTGTGTGGGTGGGCCCCTTCCCCCACCCCACAGTCCTCCCTGCCACCCATGTTCCTACTTACCGGGGACAGAGCCTGGGTCTGAACCACCACTGCAGCCCTGCCCCAGTCCTATTTGCCGTAGCATGCTGAGGCAGTGTGCTGGAGCAGCAGGGACATGGGGCAGCCATAGAGATGTCTCCTTGGAGGACCCAGCCTCTGGTTGCCTCAGGGCATGCTCTGCATGCCCTGCGCTGCTTTTTTACAGTGTGTTATTTTTTTGATACCAGAATTTCCTAGTATCAAATTTAGACCATTTTTTTGTTTTCAGTGTGCCTTTTGCAGCGTCTCAAGCTGCTTTGAGACACTGCAACAGGCACATGCTTGCTCGTCTGGATGCAGCCAGTGGGTTTACCCTAGCAAAGGCCTGCGAGGGCTGTTAAAAAGTATCGAGACTGATCCTGTAGGAAACAAAATATTTTATTTACAGGGATTTCAGCTTAATCTCCTTTGAAGTATGCTTATTCTCCAGCCACACACTTCTCCCAGTGCTTCTGCCATTGTTGGAAGCACCTCTGATAAACCATTTGTAGAATCACTAGAAGCTGCTCAGTCACATTTTGGTTTATGGTTTCCACGTCACAAAATCATCTTTCTTTCAAGGTTTTCTTTAGTTAAGGAAAGAGAAAAAGGTTGCATGGGGCCATATCAGGTGAATATAGAGGCTGCGACACTTGTGGGAAATGGTGGTTGGCTAAAATTTAGCTAAAAATTGCTTCACAAGCTGTCCTGAGTGGCCAGGTGTGTTGTCGTGGTAAAGCATCTAAGAGTCAGACGCCTACTTTTCTAGTAATTTTTCCAGTTGTTTCATTCCCAAATTGCTGGTTAGAATGGAATGACATGAAATTCCAACTTCTTCTGCTATCTCTTGGACAGTCAATTGCCTATCATTTCAAATCCAACTGCAAACCATTGCCACATTTTCATCATTTCATGAAGTTGAAGGGCACCCAGAACCCTCATCACTTTCGACTGATGATCGTCCTTCTTTAAACCGATGATACCATTCAAAAACTTTTGTATGGCTCATAGTGTCATCACCAAATGCTATTTTAAGTAATTCAAATGTTTCACTTGCCATTTTCCCAATTTTTGTGCAAAATTTAATGCACACGCATTTTTCTGGACACTCTGACATAACAAAAGGGGATGTGAGATGCAAACCATCTTACTTCAACCTCAGGCCACAGAGAACTAGGGAAATACTATGCACTGCAAACCTGTCCAAAGGAATCCCAACATACCCAGATATGTTCAGCAAAGCCATGCCCCCGCAACCCAATACCTTGTACCACAAATTCACGTTCAGTCTTGACACTTTTTAACAGATCTTGTAGGTACACCAGATTCTCATAGGCTTATCAGAGTTTGATTACTGTACAGCTTGTATTTATATAGTTAGTGAAGCAAACTTCACAACAGCCTTGGTAGGAAAGTCAGGTGTTTTTCCCACCTGTGTGTAGCCCAGGGAACTCAGGTATATTCTCCCCCTCTCCAATTGAAGGGAATTGTTAGCTGGCAGGTGTGCTGTGGGGGAAGTGCAGGCCGCTCAGTTTCCCTCTGTCCCTATAGAACCAGGTCAGGACAGTCTGGGGACTTAACTATATACAAATTTATTTACATTAACTTATCACAAGGAAAGGAAATATGGATATAAACATACGTACTATATATATATTTATAGGATATCTAAACAAATAACATAAACAATACCCTCGGGGCAGATGCTGTAAAACCTTACACCAGTGCTCCAGATACAGGTAAGTATCTGATCTGAAACAAATAAACCCCCAAATAAGCATAGATAGCCAACAGATAAACTATAGATACGTATGGGTGAACAATAAATAAGCCACAAATAAATACAAATAAACAACAGTTGAAATAATAGCAACAGGGGGTCCCAGCAGAGCCCTAGGACTCTACTCATCTACTAATTTACAAGCATGAGAGTTCACAAAATATAAGGTATGACATCACATCACTTATGCAGAATAACCCCAAAGATAAACTTAATCCCAAGGGCAAACCCCAATGCCCTGCGGCTTTTCCCAAGCCCTACAAGGAAGCTGGTAACATCAGGGGGGCCCTCCCAGTGGGATCTCCACTTTCAGGAGCCCTTAACTAACCAGGGGGGACTCCTCCTCCCCTGTGGGAGTCCTCTTTTCCCTGCAACTCACAGCTCCCAGGCCTGGAGGGTGGCTCTCGTCCTCTGTGCCAAGCTGCTCTCTCTCCTGCAGTGGGCTTCGCAGGGAGTTGCTGTCACCTGGAACAGGGCTCCACTATGCAGGGCTTCTGGGGCCTCTGGCTTGGCCCTGTCTGCTGACTCAGTAGCCTGATTACTATCTGACTCCCTGGACTCAACTTTTTGCTATGGGTCAGAGGCCTGGGCTGACTTGTGCAGCACCAGGCTGGGTCTGCTCCTGGACCCTCCGTGCAGTGCCTCCTGCACCGAGCTCCCAGCCTTGTTCCAGATGTTGAGGACCTGAGCCACCCAAGCTGCCCACCAAAAGCCTAGCTGCTGGAGCTGTCTGCTGTTCCCTGCCAATGGAAGTCTTCAGGGCACTTCGCCCTGCTGAGCAGCTCTCCTCAGCTCTTCTAAGCCCCACTCTTCTCTCTTCTTTGTCCCAGATGTCTTTCCCTCATGCTGGGCACGCAGCTCCATTTATACTCTCCGGGGCTCTGCCCCAAAGTCTTCCAGATCTGAGTGTTGCAGTCTTCAATCAGGTCTGGGGAGGGGGAGCTCCTCTCCCCCACCCCTCAGAAAAGGGCATGACTTAACTCCTCTTACTACCTCCTGATTGGTGGATGGGCTCCACCAATCAAAACAGCAAGATTTCAAGCCTGGGACTCAACCCAAGCTCCGAAAGACAAGCATGCTACACGTGAAATGGGTATATGAGCGGACAGAAGTGTTAGAGGACTTGTATGAATGTTTTGTGTCTCCCGGGGCTGGAGGGGCACGGCAACCACCACAAGTGGCAGTGGCAGTGGTGGCAGTGGGGGCATGGCAGCAGGGAGTGTGGAATTCCCACAGGCAACCTCCTGCAGACACCGCCAGCAGTGTTGGCAGCAAGGGGGGTGGTGGCGAGTGGCGACCGCCCACAAGCAGCACTGGCAGTGACGGCAGCAGCCAATCTCAGGGGATGCATGTGCACCCCCATACACCCCCTCTGTATATACCCCAGTGTGGGCTTGGGTAATACAGTTAGCTGGTGACAGAATAAGGGAAAAGCTACTCTTGTTGCTCAGTGGGAGGAAATACTTTTTTTACTGAAAAGGGCAGGATTTGCCACAAGCAAACTGTATGCAGAACCTAAATGTGAGTTTTCAGCAAGATATGTTGCTGTTCAGATTAGTCTTAAACATCAGTGGCTAGGCAGTCATTTTTTGTGTTTAGTTGTTTCTTACACAAGAATGTGGGGGCCAGAATATGTGTGTGTATGTGTGTATAAAATCAACACCCATTTCCGCTGAAAGAAAAAAGAGGAAATGTTGAATACTTCCAAAGATTCTTCTGCGCACACTGTGTTTTCTGCCTTGCTTCTGGAGAATTGATGAATATATGGTTTCTAAAGGTGAAGTCTCAAAAAATAATCTGGAGATACTACCTCTGGCATTTGGAGATCTGATTCTTTCTGTCAGTGGTAGCTGCTCTGCAGGCCAGAGCTCAATGACTCAGGGCACATCACATAAAAAAGAAATTTGCTACCTCAGTTAATAGCCTGTGAAATCACCAATTAAACTCAACTAAACTGGCACCAAGTCGTAAGAGGAAAGCATAAACCCAGGGCAGCAGTACAAGAGCATGTTCTTTCTAGGCTCAGACTCACATTAGGATACACTGGAGAGCAAGCTAACCTGTCCCTGGTGAGTTTTCAACCAGCCTGCATGGTGACTCATGTCTTCATGCCTTTTTAGCCCTGAATTTGTCTGGGGCTGACAAGGGCCTCCCCTAGCTGCTTGTCTTTAGGAACTGCATAATCAAGTTCAACAGGAACAAGAAGATCAAAGTGGTTTGGCACTTCTGTTGAACATCAGTTTAATCCTTACAGGTAATACATAAGTTCCAGAGCCCTGGGTTAGGGACAGACATTCAAAAAGCCTGAGTCTGAATTGATTCAGTCTTTGCAGGTTAGTCTATCCTGTCTAAGTTGAACCAGTTGGACAGCAAATAGACATTCACTTTTGATTCTGGAAATGCAAGCACATGCCTACCATGACTCAGGCTAGAAGCTGGGGGGGGGAGGGGGGTGGCTAGAGCAGCCCTCACTTCTCTTTCTCAGCTGCTGCAAGGCTGGAGGGGAGATGACTTGTGGGGCATGACCAGGCCCCTGGCAGGCTGCTAAGTGTGTTTAGGGAGAGGTTTAAACGCCAACCCCAGCCTGCAGGGTTCCCAGCCGGTGTGTGCCCAATGGGGGAGGGGGGAAGAAGACCCTGCTAGGCTTGTCCTGAGGCCAGACACTGGCCCATGCAGTGCCTCAGGTGAAGAGGGGCAAGGAGGGGGATTAAGGCACAGGGACGCCACCTGGGGTCTACCACTGCTCATTTGGCACGGGGGCCTGGCCAGAGCGGGCTGGCATGGCCCTGCCATCTACCCAAGGCTGGGGCTGGCACGCTGAGCCAGGCTGGCCTGCAGGTGCTGTTGAGGGGGAACATGGAGGGGCCAGCCTGGGCTGGGCCATGGGGGCAGGCCCCTTCCCAGCTGGCTGAGGCTCCATGACAGCCCAGCCCAGTGGGGTGGGCAGTTGCTAGAGAGATAGAAGGCTGCCCAAGCCAACTTGGAGGCACTGACGGGCCTAAAGCCCAGTAGCCACCTGCCAAAGGGGCTTGTGTGCCTACAGCCACCACCACAGCCTCTGTACCACAAGCTTTGTGCTGGCTGGGTCTGGCAGGGCTGCTCTGCCTTTCTCATTTCCAGCTGCTACTGCTGCCCCTACCTCCCCCCCCAACTCCCCGCCCACTTCCTGGTGGGCGGGAAGCTTCAGCCCAGTAGCTTCTGCCCAGCACATGGAGTTCTAGCTCCAGCTCCAGCAGCCTTCCATCCACTCTGCCTGCCTGGTGTGATAAGCAGCCTCTGCAGGTAGTCGGGTAGATGAAAGGTGCCCAGAGCTGAAGCCAGAGCTCCATGTGCTGGGCAGAAGCTGCTAGGCTGAAGATTACTGCCTGCCCACCCAGAGTGGCAAGGCAGGAGCAGGGGTGGCGGCAGCAGCGGCAGCAGGAGGGAAGGGAGGCAGAACAGCTCCACCACCCCAAGCTAGCTCACAGCTTGTGGTGCAGCTACAGTCAGCAGGTGCTGCACAGGACATATGGTGCGGTGGCAGCTGTGGGCACATGAGCCCCCACAGTGGGTGGCTGCTGGGCTGTGGGCCCACCAGCATCTCCAAGCTGGCCTGGGCAGCCCACTGCCTGGCCATTTGCTGTCCATCCCACCAGGCTAGGCTGTCATGGAGCCACAGACAGCTCAGCCCAGGCCAGCCCTGCCAGGCCCTTCCCAGCTGACTGAGACTCCATGACATGCCCAGCTTGGGCATGGGGAGCCAGAAGCAATCCCACCACACACCTCCTGAGCTATAGCTGACTGGGAATGGCCATGTCCCCACGGCCCAGCCTGAGCTGGCCCCTCCACGTCCACCCTCAGCAGCACCTGTGGGCTGGCCTGGCTCAGACCAGGGAAGAGGGAGGTCCATGGCCTTGATCCAGCCTGTGTACTGGCCTCATGCCCCTAATCTGGCTCCCAGGGCCCGATGAGTTTGACACCCCTGGTGTAATAGATACTAAGCTTTCATCTTCAGAGATGAAGTTTTGCTCCAAGGGAAAATACAATTGATACTTTGACTTTAGATAGTTTGATTTTGACCTAACCTTTGACCTTACATCCACAAAAGGACTAAAGTGCCTCCAGTGTTGTCTAACTGTTGGACTCATGCACCTATGGCTACATCTACGTCTGAAAAAGGACTTAGCACTGCAGTGTTGTTTGTACATTGCATGGCTGAACGCTTAGGTGCTTGGTCCTTAAATTGGAATCTAGAAACCTGAATTAGGCACCTAGGCTCCCTGCAAAGGTCATGGGGAAAGGTAGGTGCCTTAGAAGAGGATCCACAATAGCCAGTGCACTGAGTAAGAGGCCACTAGGAAATGGTAGGGAACGGGTATGGCTTAAATCCCACGTCTTCCTGAGGCTTAGGCATTTTATTTAGGGGATTAAGGACATGCCTTTCTCACACTGAGATCCTCAGCATGAAACTTTCTTATGAAGATGGACACCTACTTACTTTAATTAAAAATAGAGCAGGGGTCACTCTTCATTGGAAGTGATGCTGATGCTCAGGTCCAGGGCCCCTACTATACAATGGCCTTCTGGTTGATGCAGTCATTAACAACATCAGAGCCCCAGGTTCAGTTCCTCCCTATGCCAGAGAGGATCCAAATTGATGTTCCCTCTGTATCTGCAAAGAGCGCCTTTAGTGACCACACTATAAGCTGTTGATGAGGGAGGAGAGGGCAGAGGGGCTCCCCACCTCTCCTGTTGAAGCTGGGACATTCCACAGGGAAAGAATTCACTGTTCATTAGGCCAGAAAGAGATGCTGTAGTCTGTGACTAGGGGAGTTGGATTCTGGTCCCTACTCAAGGGGCTGTGTAACGGTGGGACCTTCCTGAGACAAGTTTGATGTTGGCCTGCCCACCTGTCCATGGGCTAACCACCCACCTCTCTCACCTGCCATGCCTTGATGATACATAATTATGGTGTTAAGTAGGCAGGAGGCTGCCCACTTTGCACCCTGATGTTTAGCAGGATCTCCACAGCTCTGTTCCACCCCCACTTTGCAACCCAAGCTTCATAGCTGGCATCTCAGGCAGCTAAACTCCACTGTACCCCTTACCCCATTAGCTGTGGTCCCCTACCTGGGAACTTCAGCACCCCCTTAAGCCCTTGCCCTGTCACTGGCCAGTTGGGACCATGATCCTCTTTGCTTTTTTGACATCCTTCATTGTAGCCCCTAGCCCTTCGACCCCTCTCTGGGTCCTGACTCAAGCATGGGCCAGCTGAGGTCCCTTGGGACAAGCCGGAACTGTTTCTTCACAACTTCACTGGATCACATAAGCCTCAGGCCTCTCACTGGTCTGGGCTTTCCCCAGCTGGCACTGTGCAGGGGCTGGAGATTATTAGGCACCCCTGACCCACCTTTCACCAGGGTGGAAACCGGCCCGGCATTTCTGGAGGACTGTTCCACCATGAACAGCCCCACCAAACCACCCATCCCCAGCAGGATGCAGTTCTAGGTCATGTCCAGGACCTGGAGTCTCCTCCATCCCCATACCTAGCCCATGAACCTCCAAGCTGTTCCTGAGCCTCAGCTCCTCCAGCTGATGTATCTCTCACAGCTGACAGCAGCAAACAGCTGCTTCACCCTATATATCCTGGGTTTCAAAATGGCCACTGTACTCAAGCACCTGGCTGCTGCCTGCACCAGCCCTTAAAGTGTCCGGCACCAACAGTGCTCTGCCACAGGCTGTTTGTGTATTTTATGCAGCAATGGTTCCATACTGTAACAGGGACTCAGGCAAGAGCCCTGTTACTTAGACAAGGTTGGGCCAGATTGACCCGATGGTGAACCCTGCCAGGTGGGAGGGATTGCACACCTGGGAGAGAACCAGGTGATTAGCCTGCTGAATGGAGCATAAAAACGGCAGCGGGGAAAAGACTTTTTGCCTTTGGGCACCAGGAGGAAGAGTGAGGAGTAGCGACACTCTCAGAGAGGAAAAGGGAGACTTACCAGAGAGATGAAAGAACTCCGAGAAGAGTGAGGCTCCTGAAGTACATGGTAGGTCAGTGACAATGGGGTTTGCCGTACCAGGAACCCTGTTGTGCCAACAAGGGCAGGACGAGCAGAGACACCTGGTGGCGGATCCCCGAGAGACACGGCAGGTCAGCGGGAAAGAGGCTTGCCCTGCCGGTGACTCCTGCTGTGCCGGTGAGTGTGGGGGAAGTCTCACCAAGAGAAGGGGGGACTGGGATTAACCCCAAGACGGGATCCCAGTGGGAGTGTGGAAACTGGGGGCGAGAAACATGATTGAGAGAGAGGGGATAGCAGGGGATTACCCTCTGGTTTGAGCACACGTGAAGAATGAGGGAAGCAGAGTGCAGGTGCCACTAATGAGATAATTAGTGGCAAAGAATCCCTACCCAGCATATACAAAGTAACTAGTCTGAAGATGTCCTGATTGTAACACTGACTACTTTGCCAATGAAGTACTTGGCAAGAACATCATTATCTCACCACTGTTAAGCCAGAAATAAAACTTACACTGTAAGCATTTAACATCAAAGTGGCATTATTCTATCCAAGAACAACTAAAAACATTAACCTCCTTCCTTTTCCTTTTTATCCAAGTCGTGGCAGGTGAGTATAAAGACGAGTTGAGAATAAGAATGGCCATCCCGCTCACACGTACAATGTGCTACTTTGATCTTTTTCACATGCTGTATCTCAGCAGATCTCAAAGCACTTTAAAAACAAGCTTCCTGGGGAAGCAGTAGAATCACCTTCACTGGAGGTCTTCAAGAAGGGATTGGCTAGGATAGTTCAGAAATAGTGCATTCTAGATCTGTGTAGTGGGCTGAACTAGATGATGCTTGAGGTCCCCTCTAACTCTATAATTTTGATTCATAGCCATCTTCGAATAGCGTGCAGTGAAGGGCCTTGGGCTGCAAACCAAACAATGAGGATAAAATAAAATACTGAAAAGTTGCCTATTTGGTGCCCATTGAATGTCCTGTGCACTAATTAGACAAAGGTCCCATGGAAAAAACAGGAAGTCACTATGTGATTAGCCCATATTATAATGTGCATGTGTATGTTTCTTACATGGGACACACATTAAGGTTGCACAAGCAATGAGAATTGTAGCTTCACCTAATGATCCTAATCTCTAGGTGCTTGAATATGCAATCGAATACTGTTGTCTGACTTTTGGGGCGTACAATTATCATTTATATAATTATAATACTATAATTATATTTTATCATTTATGTAGTGCCAACAGTTTGAGTTTGAGTTTATTAGTTTATGAAACCCTAAAAGGGAAATTGACTTGAAATTGTTAGTAGTTGGGGTGAGTGTCTGTGTTTTCCTTTTTCCACGTTGGCCATTGGAGAGAGACACAAAAGGTAAACAAATAAAAAGCAAATTAGGGTTCATATTTTCTTTCTATATTGTGATAATCTGAAGTACTATTAGCAATACAGAGAAAGAAATGGGCTTTTCTTCAACTCTGAGACTATCTTTTTGAGAAAAGCTCCCTGAATAAAGTTTGCTAAAGGTCCTTTACAAGAGAACATGCCCACCTGAAAGCAAAGCTAAGTAGGTTGCCCTCTTGCAGTCTGCCACAAATTTTTTCACTCTGCATCTCCTTCAGAGAACAGAATGGAAGGGAACGATGAATAATATATGTGGATATTCCCTGTAGTCTTTTTGATGTTGCCTTACAAAGAGATTTCTTAGAAAACATTAGGAATCTTTTCAGAGGTCATCCAGTCTAACTGGGACATCAGAAGGCTAAAGTCAATGGTAACAATCAGTGACGCATTGCAGAGTTCGGAGGCTGTTTTGATGGGGTTTTGGTACAACAGATATTTGATGTATTAGAGAAGCTTTCTCCTCGTCGTTTTCCTCCCCCATAATGAAGTTGTTAAGCAGTTACTTTAATGCCCATAAATAACTTACCGTTTAGTATGAGAAGAACTAAACTATTAATTTTGGTGTAGAATATAAGCGGCGCTGGGAATGCAAAATGTGCTTTCAGGGCGTCTGCTTCAGGATCTGTTAATCTCTTCTAAGATTAGCTGCAGAAGAAAGCTGCTTGAAGTTATCCCTGCTAGACCTTTGCTACCAGAGATTTTTCAGAGAAAGTTCTGAACAAAGAAAGTATTGTGTTTCTGAGCCTAACAATTTCAACATGCCCTTTCAGTCTAGACTGAATGGAAATAGCAAGTAAATAAAGGGTAAATACAAATTTTTCACAAGAGGGAAAGAAAAGCCTGTGACTTCCCCTGGACCAGATCCTGGCTGTAGATATGGTGCCTTTGCACCACGCCAGTAACACAAAGGATCTGTTAAACTGCCCTAAGGGACCAACAGGGAAGGCTTCAGAAAGTCTTGTAAAGGCAAAGGCCCTTCCCCTGGGCAGAGGTTCAAGGCCTGTAGATGTGTGGGGTCATGAAAGGATGAAGACACTTCCTTCTGTATTGCTACTAGCTGGTCCAAATTAAGGTAACTTTGAGACTCCAGAAGCATCTCTTTGGATCACAAAAACACTTTGCCCACCTCCCAGTTTTGATTCCTCCACTAAGCACAGTGTAACCAGCTGTGAGGAGCAAGCCTTCTTTTGTCACCATCTCACAGATCAGCCGACTGGTGGAAAGATCAGCTTCTTATACTGAAAGATGCAGGGCACAGTAAACAGAATGATATCTACATACGGCACAAAAGGAGATTATCATGTTCTCTACTAGGGATGTAGGGTACCTAAAAACTATCAGTGCAGAAATATTTGCTGAAAGCCATTGTTCTTCACTAATGTTAGTGAGGACAACAATGTTTTTGCAGAGCCTCAGTTAAAAAGGAAACCACCTATGAGGCCAAAGTCAAGGCAGTATTATTCTTGAAGGATCAGAATTCTGACCATTTCAAAAGAACTTCTTTACCTAACTTAAAATCCATGTGGTCATAGAAGCATCGAATTATGTAATCATAGACACTTAGGATTGGATGGGACTTCAGAAGGTCATCAAGTCCAACCTCCTGGTCAAAGCGGGCCCATCCCCAACTAGTTCATTCCAGCTGGGCTTTGCTGAACTGGGCCTTAAAAATCTCCAAGGATGGAGATTCCACCATCTCTCTAAGTAAATTGTTTCAGTGCTTTACCACCCTCCTAGTGAGACAGTTTTCCCTAATGTCCAACCGAAGCCTCCGTTGCTGTGACTTGAGACCATTGCTTCTTGTTCTGTTATCTGTCCCCACTGAGAATAGTCTAGCTTCATCCTCTTTGGAACAACCCTTCAGGTAGTTGAAGGCTGCTATTAAATCCCCTCTCAGTCTTCTCTTCTCCAGACTAAATAAACCCAGTTCCCTCAGCCTCTCCTCATAAGACATTTCCCCCAGCCCCCAAACCATTTTCATTGCTCTCTGCTGGACTCTCTCTAACTTGTCCACATCCTTTCTATAGTGGGGGGCCCCAAAAGTGGACACAATACTCTAGATGTGGCCTCACCAGTACAGATAGAATACACTAATTACTTTGCTCAATCTGCTAGCAGCGCTCCTACTAATGCAGCCCAGTATGCTGTTAGCCTTCTTGGCAACAAAGGTGCACTGCTGGCTCATATCCAGCTCATCCACTGTAACCTCCAGATGGGGCAGAGGGCATGGGGCTCCATCCCTGCCTACTCCTTCCCCCATCATTCTTGATGGCAATTGACCAGTCTCACCATAAAAGGCAATCAGATTGGTCAGGCATGACTTGCCTTTGGCGAATTCCATGCTGACTGTTCCTAATCACCTTCTTCAACTCCAAGTGCTTAGAAATGGAATCTTTGAGAACCTGCTCCATGATTTTTCTGAGGACTGAGGCGAGGCTGACCAGTGTGTAATTCCCTGGATTCTCCTTCTTCCCTTTCTTAAAGATGGGCATTACGTTGCCCTTTTCCAGTCATCCAGGACATCCCCTGATAGCTATGAGTTTTCAAAGATAATGGTGAGCAGCTCTACAATTACATCAACAACTCCATCTCCACCCTTGGATGCCTTGTATCTGGCCCTATGGATTTGTACACATCCAGCTTTTCTACATAGTCCCTAACCTCTTCTTTTTTCACTGAGGGCTGCTTACCTTCTCCTCAAATTGTGCTGCCCAGTGCAGTAGTCTGGGAGCTGATCTTACCTCTGAAGACTGTCTCATTGTTTGATTATACAGGTGCACAAGGCAGCAAGATGGCGATAATCCTGCCCTTCATGTCACAAGACCTAGAGAAAGAACAGTTAAAAGCGTGGGCTTTTTTTCGTGCCGAAAGGGGCATGGTTTATGCAAATTAAAATTCAAATTAAATCAAAGCAGTGATAGGGTGAGCTTACCAGCTTGTCACCCTACTTGTCACAGAAGTGATAAAGGAGGGCGCAGAGTCACACCCAAGCAAGGTCATTATCACCGGCTTTGTTTATCACAAGGGATGCTAGCCTGATCACCTAGCTTCTGCCTCCCATCTGTGACTAGCAATCATTGGATGCTGTTGTTATTGTACTGACATGTCAGCATGCATTGCTGTTTCCTCTCTGCTCTTTTGCTTCTGTCTCCTCTCTGATGCGGCTGCCAGCATAAGTAATTAAACATTTTAGTTCCTGTTACCCCGCCTCTGCCTCTGCCGCCTCCTCTTCCTTGTCAATTACTTAAAGCAATCACTGCAAGCTGGACTTGCGTAACCCCACTGCTATCCAAAAGCCCCGCAGACCTTATTCCTGATCCTTGCACTTAATAAAGTGTGACAAAGACCAAGGTAAAAAGGGAATTGAATACTTCAACCTTTTCCTCATCATGGATGACCTCTACCTGACTTGGATGACCTCTACCTGACTCAAGAAATCTATGGGCCAATGAGTGGTAAAGCTCTGCTTGACATGGTACTGGCTACTGGGGATGACCTGATCAGCGACCTAGTGATCAATGGGAAGCTGGGTGACACTGACCATGAGCTGACCATGAGCTGATCACCTTCACCATCCGCCATAAAGCTGGCAAGTCAGTCAGCAACACTAAAGTTCTTGACTTCAGGAAAGCCGACTTTGACACGCTCAAGAGGCTTGTCAATGAGGCCCTATGGGACCACAACCCCATGGGGGAGGGGAGACCAGGAAGAGTGGTTGCTCCTCGAGGGAGCGATCCTCAATGCACAAGCTAGTTCTATTCCATCTCAGAGGAAAGGCAGCAAGAGGGCACAGCAGCCCCCCTGGCTCTCCAGGGATCTAGCAGACCTCCTGAGGCTAAAAAGAAAAGCCTACAAAGGATGGAGGATGGGATTCACCTCCAAGGAGGTATATTCTGCACTGGTCCGGTCCTACAGGGAGCAAACCAGGAAAGACAAGGCTGCAACTGAACTCCAACTATCTTTGAGTGTCAAGGACAATAAAAAGTCCTTCTTCAGGTATGTGGGGAGCCAGAGGAAAAGCAAGGGCAACATTGGACCCCAGGGCTGAACCAGATGGGACAACTGACAACTAACGCCCAGGAAAAGGCAACCTATTAAATGGGTACTTTGCATCGGACTTTCATCAGTCCCATGGGACGCCCATGCCCACCACAGGACAGGGAGGTCCGGGTGAGGGAGATCCCTTGCCCTCCATTAATGCTGACCTCATAAAGGAACACTTTGAGAGGCTGGATACTTGCAAGTCAGCCGGCCCTGACAATCTACACCCTAGGGTACTCAAGGAGCTGGTGAGCATCATAGCCCAGCCCCTGGCACGGATCTTTGGGAACTCCTGGCGCTCTGGTGTACTGCCTGAAGACTGGAAGAAAGCCAATGTGGTGCCCATCTTCAAGAAAGGGAGGAAAGTGGATCAGGCAAACTATAGGCCCATCAGCCTGACTTCTATCCCGGGAAAGATCTTAGAAAAGTTTAGTAAAGAGGCCATCCTTAATGGACTGGCAACGCCAACATCCTGAGGGATAGCCAGCATGGGTTTGTTGTGGGTAGGTCTTGCTTGACCAATCTCATTTCCTTTTATGCCCAGGTGACCTATCACCTGGACAAGGGAAAAAAGATTGATGTCATGTATCTTGACTTCAAAAAAACCTTCGATCTGGTATCCCATGATCACCTCTTGGTGAAACTGGCCAATTGTGGCCTTGGGTCCACCACAATCCACTGGCTGGGAAATTGGCTCCATGGTCAGACCCAGAGTGTAGTAACAGATGGCAGTCACTCATCATGGTGTCCTGTGACCAGTGGGGTCCCCCAAGGCTCTGTCCTTGGATTCATTTTGTTCAACATCTTCATTAATGCTGTGTACATTGGAGTTAGAAGCGGACTGGCCAAGTTCACGGATGACACGAACCTTTGGGGCAAAGCATCCATACCAGAAGACAGGTGGGTGATCCAGGCTGACCTCGACAGGCTCAGCAAATGGATGGACGAGAACCTGATGGTGTTTAACACCGAAAAATGCAAGATTCTCCACCTTGGGAGGAAAAACCTGCAGCATCCTTATAGGCTTGGCAGTGCTACACTGGCTAGTACTACAGAAGAAAGAGACTTGGGGGTCATCATGGACCACAAGATGAACATGAGCCTGCAATGCAATGCTGTGGCTAGTAAAGTGACCAAAATGCTGGCTTGCATCCATAGATGCTTCTCGAGCAAATGCCAGGACGTCGTTCTCCCTTTGTACTTGGCCTTGGTGAGGCCGCAGCTGGAG
>NW_017728947.1:89216259-89218267 GCF_001723895.1 Crocodylus porosus | reverse complement strand
TTCCTCTTGTTTCTAACATACTTATAGAAACCCTACATTGAACACCTTCAAGAGTAAATTGGATGCTTATCTTGCTGGGATCCTATGACCCCTGCTGACTTCCTGCCCTTGAGGTGGGGCGGCTGGACTCGTTGATCTTCTGAGGTCCCTTCCAGCCCTAATGTTTATGAAATCTATGAAATTATCTGTCACAAGGTTGCCTCCACCATTCAGTAAGGGACCCATACTTTCCCTAACCTTCCTCTTGTTTCTAACATACTTATAGAAACCCTTTTTGTTACCCTTCATGTCCCTTCCTAGCTGCAACTCTAACTGCACTTTGGCCTTCCTGATTTCATACCTGCATGCCCAAACAATATTCTTATATTCTATATATTGTCAAATTGTTTGTCGAAGTTTCCATTTCTTGTAAGCTTCCTTTTTGTGTTTAAGCTCACCAAAGAGTTGTTCTCTGCTAAGCCAAGCTGGTCGCTTGCCACATTTGCTATTCTTCCTGCACATCACGATGGTTTATTCTTGTGCCCTCAGTAAGTTTTTTTTAAAATACAGCCAGTTCTCCTGGACTCCTTTCTCCCTCAAACTGGCCTCTCAGGGGATCCTACTCATCAATTCCCTGAGGGAGTCAAAGTCAGCTTTTCTGAAGTCTAAGGTCCTTACTCTGCTGCTCTCCTTTCTTTCTTTTGTCTGGATCCTGAACTCAACCATCTCATGGTCACTGCTGCCCAACTTGCCATCCACTTCTACATCCACCATTGATTCTTCCCTGTTTGTGAGCAGTAGGTCAAGAAGAGCCTGGCTCCCATTTGGTCTCTCCAACACGTGCACCAGGAAATGGTCTACAATGTTCTCCAAAAACTGCCCAGAATGCCTGCACATTGTTGTATTGCCCTCCCAGCAGATGGCAGGGTGATTGAGGTCCCCTATGATAATGAGGGCCTGTGATCTGGAAACATCTCCTAGTTGTCTGAAGAAAGCTTCATCTACTGCATCCATCTAGTCTGGTGGCGTATAGCATACATCCACCATAACATCACCCTTGTTGCTTTCTCTAGTCACTGATCAAAACCAATGTAAAGCTAAGATTTCAGGCTGATTGTACCCTGACTAAACTGGCATTTTTAAGCTGGAAAGGGAGTATGGTTCTGTGCTAAGAGATGTCATAAATCAAAGGAGTGTGAGCACTAAAACAAATACCGAAGCTTGCAAGAATGGCATTAGGAATACATGTGGGTTAGAGCATGTTCTTGTAAAGCAAACACAGCTGGTACAGCTGAGATCTACAACCCCATGATGCAAATTGTTCTGTATGGAAACATCTCTCTTATGCCCATGGGGCACACAAATCTGGTAAACTTGCCTGTTCTCTATAGGGTGTGTCTCTACCATTTCCACAGCACTCTCAGGAGCACTGCTTCCAAGCCCACCCTGATCCTGCGCTGTGCCTGCCAAACTGAAATTAAGGCAGAGAAGCCACCCTGAGGATGCCTCTACCACTGTTCTTGATATCTCTCTCTGGTGTGCTTGATAGCAGCAGCGAGACTCTCTGATTTATAAGTTTTGCACATGTGGAATAAGTACAGGTGGACAGGGTGCCCCCACTAGAACTGTAGAAGCAGGACAGACACTCCCCTAGTTATATACAATTTAACATAATCCTGGCTCTCAAGGGTGCTGGATACACATTAACTTATTTCTGAAGATGAAGCTGCTGTAACTATGGGAATGACACAGACAGCTGGCAGAAACTTTGTTTTTAAAAAGTGCAAGTACAGGAGACATCAGTGTCATTTTTGAAGACTTTTGTATGAAGAGCTGCATGAAGTAGAACTCACTTAAAATTCACAGGGTTTTAAAATACACATCAAATAAGATGGCACAGAGAGAGGAGAAAAATCCATTGTAAACAGTTTCAGAGTTTCAGAGTTTCTAGGGTCGGAAGGGACCTGAACAGATCATCTAGTCCGACCCCCTGCCATGGCAGGAAAGAGTACTGGGGTCAAATGACCCC
>NW_017728947.1:89199914-89215414 GCF_001723895.1 Crocodylus porosus | reverse complement strand
GAAGTCCAGGAAGACTATGTCCACTGCTACCCCTGCATCTAACGATTTGGTGATCTGATCATAGAAGGCCACCAGGTTGGTCTGACAGGATCTGCCGCTAATGAACCCGTGTTGGGTGCCCCTAAGCATGAACTCCCCTGCTGACCCCTTGTGGATATGTGCCAGTATAATTTTCTCAAACAGCTTGCCTAGGGTCAAAGTAAGACTAACTGGCCTATAGTTTCCTATAGTAATAGGACAAAGTGCAAGGCAGTGATTACTTTGGTGATTTTGGAGAGCTGGAAAAGTACTGCCATCACTACAGCGTACTCTTTTTTCTGTCTGATCGGTGTCTCCCAAGTTAACTGAATGTGCACAGATGGAACACAAAACCCATGACCTCTAGCCCTGGTCAACCCCTCCTGCCTTACCACTTTATCTGTAGCCTCTGTTTGTTGCTTTGTGCCTATAGATGTCCAAATCCTCTAAGGCAGGCTCTTGTGTTCTTCTTTTTCTGTGAAGCAATTGGGGCATCCCCCAACACTGTAGAAAAGAAAAGAGTTTATTTCTCACTGCCACGACTATAGAGGGACCGAGACCTTGACAAATCAGACTGGGCAGAGCCCCTACAAATTCACCCCGAGTCTTCCCTGAGAACCTGTGTATACCATTTTGGGACATACTAAGCCAAACTCTGCTCTGTTACACATGCAAAGCCCCACTGACAGGAGTGCAACACAAGAGTTTTACCCAGGGTGCTGAAGATCCTGACTGAACTGAGATGTCCAGAGACCCCACCCTCCACTGCTTTCAGTGGGGCTCTGTGCAGGGGTCTATTCTGCATGGTTGCAGTTTTGTTTCTTGTCACTGGTCTACCCTGCTACTTGAATAAACCAATTGCTCTGGATGTGAACACTGAGTTGGAAGATTTAATTCTTAATTGTTCTATGTGGTGTGCAGCTTCCTGCAGGTAAGTTAAACCTGAAAAATAGTATAGAACCAGAAGAGGAACAATATGCACTCACAGTGATGAGCTACCTTACCATATGTAAGGTAAGGGGAAGATTTAACTCAACGTGTGTTAATAACAAATACCAAAAATTGGGCTCTCAATGAAGTTCTTAAGATTTCCTCAGCACCCAGATCTTCAAAAGTCTGATGATCTGTTCTTCCATGTCTTTCCCCATCTAAAGGTAAAGGAAAACTAACATGATTTTCCCTTTCCTAGATGCTAGCTATGTCTATAAGCATTATTCTGTAAACCTGGGGTTGTATAACTGTTAGGAGGTCTAAGTATTAATGTTTGGGAAATGCCATATGAGAGAATAGGGGTGCAAAGGAGTATTAAAGCTAGCTGATGGCAGAAATGAAGATGAAAATTGAGTTCTGCATTCCCAGCAGCAGAACTTCAAAGGGAAATACCACAGTCAAGCTGAGGGTGCTTCTGTGATTTTGAGATTGCAGCTACCCACCAGAGGAAGTTAGAGCATGGCTGTGACATCTCAGAGTCTGACCAGCCAATCAAAACATGACTTGGAAAAGAACATCCACAATGATGGTATAGTAGCTCTGGCTTTAGGGCACTGACATCCATTTCTTTGTCCTATCATGTGAGGATCAAGAGGGTACCTTGTGATTCATCAGCCGGTATGTGCAATACATATAAGAAAATCATAGGAAATGTTTTGCATCACTCACATGAGTCATTGAACTTCAAGTCCAAAAGCTGCCTAGTCACGTCAGACAGGAACAGAAACAAGGCAAACTCCTAACAGCAGAGACAAAAAGTCAGGAAACACCACGATGTTGGAAAAGCTAGTCCCCTTTTCAGTTATTATAGTTATTAATAAACATTTCTACAGCTTCTTAGTGTGCCTGGTGCCTCATAAAGAGGAGGTAATGAATCCTTTACCTGAGATCTGATTGTACACAAAATCATGAACAGGCAAAGGCAATGAAGTAGGGTTGGAAACACAAATACTATGAAAGAGATTGATTTACACTACTATCACAGTGTGGAATTTGGCCCTCTATGATTTGTACCATAAATTGCTCATGGACTTCATTAACTCCAAATCTCTCCAACTCTCATTCTTTTTTTCCCCTCTCTTTTGTTTTTGCAGGAGAAAAAAGTCAGGCAAGAACAGATGGCTTCAGAGCAGAGGTTAGTAGTAGGAGCCAGCCCAAAGAGAAAACTTTTTAAAGAAGGGCACTGGAAGAGGAGAGGGAGAATACCACAAATGTAAAAGAAGTTTGGGGGGGAGAGGAGGGGAGCATCTGTGTGTATTATATCAGCAGGTTCAAAAAGCAGCAGAGGCAGCTAGAACTTCCTGCAGAGATTTCAGAAGCTCTCACAGCCCTGTGCGCTGGAGCAGGATGGGACTCTGACAGCCCCAGCCAGAAGCAAGTCTTCAGCAGCTACTAGGGCACAGCTTTCCCAGATTAGACTGATGTTACAATCCTGTGATCCAAGTCTGTGAACCCAAGCAATAGAATCAGACTTAATTACAGCTCCTTTGCCACTGAACCTTGTAAAAATATTGACATGTACAATTGTTCCACATACAAGACTTGGACTCCCATATTAACATCCACGCTTAGGGGATTGGTTCTTAACCCGCTAAAAGTTAAAGATAAATTTATAGTACTGGATGCAATAACCGCACTTTATGGAATATCTTTCCTCCCAGTAGCTTGAGGCTTCTTGCAAAATTTTTCGGAAGCACTGTAAAACCTTCTTATTTAGACAGGCAAAAGAATCATAGTAAAGTAGGGCTGGAAGGGACCTCATGAGATCATTTGGTCCAGCTCTCTAAACCAGGAGCATCCCCGATCAAACCATCCCAACCAAGTTTCTGTCTAACCTGTTCTTGAAAACTTCCAAGGATAGAAATTTCAGTTTTTTAGGTAGCCCATTTCAATGTTTGACCACCTCAGAGTTCCTCCTAATCTCCAGCCTACATTTCCCCTGCTGAAGTTTGAAGCCATTGCTCCTAGTCCTGTCCCCAGCAGCCACTGAGAATAGTCTTATTATCATCCTCTCTGTAATTGCCCTTGAGATTGGAAGAATGTTTCTAAATCCCTCCTCTGTCTGCTCTTCTTCAGGCTAAATAACCCTACTTCTCTCAGCCTTTCCTTGTAAATCTTGCTTTCCAGGCCTCAAATAATTTTTGTTGCTCTCCACTGGATCCTTTCCAATCTGTCCACATCTGTCTTGAAGAGTGGGGTCCAAAGCTGGACACAGTACTGTAGGTGAGGTCTCATCAGTGCTGAATAGAGCAGAAGGATAGTTCCTTGATGCAAGTGGCACTCCTGTTAATACGACTCGGTTTTCTGTTATCTTTTTTACAGCAAGAACACACTGTTGGCTCATGTAATCTCATCTGGTTGATTATGGACCATTTGTTCAGTCTATCCAGGTCATCCTGGATCCTAGCCCTACCCTCCAAAGTATCTGCAATTCCACTCAACTTGGTGTTACACACAAATTTGCTAAGTATGCCACTCAATCCTACCATCCAAATCATTAATGAAAATACTAATATTGGACCCAGGACAGCTTCTTAGGGAACTCCACTTGATACCTCCTTCCAGCTAGACATGGAGCCATTAATAACTACTCATTGAGCAGGATGATCCAACCAGTTATGTATCCATCCGATAGCCCTTTCATCTAGTCTATATTTTCTTAGAAAATAAAGCTAGGCTGAGAACTGTCTGCAGTGGGAAGGGTATGTTGGTTTTATGTTGATACTCTAGTTGCCTTTTAAGTTGTTTTGTTCTCTTGTTCATTCTCCTGTTTTATAAGTTATTCTATTATATTATTACAAGCCTCCTTGAGCCTTTGTTGGGAAAGGCAGTGTGTATATATATCATATAAATACATCAATTAATATATAAATAAAATATATAAGGAAGGTATGCAGATGGGAAATTAAGGCACATAAATCTCAGGCTATTTATCTGACATAGGAAGTTTGTAGCAGAGGCAGGAGCAGAACCTAACTGTCCTGATATAACATCCAGAGATTCGGCCACCATATTAAAATACCTGATTTATAAGTAGTAATTCTCATACATAGATCTAAGCCACTATAGAGAGAAGGAAAATTAAGCTATTTCCATATTACAGATTAAGAATCTGAGACACAAAGAAGTAAAGTGACTTGCCAAAGATTGCACAGCTCTTCAGTAGCAGAGGTAAGAAATGATCTCAGGGTCTTGAGCAGCAGCCCAGCATCTTATCTTCTGAGCTGCAATAAGATTCCCCTTCCTTCTAAAACAATGTGGAATCACTAACTTCAGGAAAGTGTTTCCTCCTCTGCTATGGTGTACTGTGTTCTAATACACAGAGGATATTTGAAGAAGAAAAAATGTAGCTTGAATGGATCCAAATGAACCAGAAATGGGCTTTCTTAAAAAGGAGGTACCTTTTCCAACATGGGATTCCTACTAGGAATCGTCAGAGTGGATACAAGAAGTGGATACAGCAGGCACTGTGCTGGAAAAAAAATGAGCCCCTTCAATCCATGCTCTTTCTCTTTAGAAAGAGCCACACTATGTTGTTATAGCAGCAGTGGAAATATGATGGGGTGGTTGTGTTTTTAGTCTGAGAGTACAGCTTCCATCTGTTCACCAGTTAGAGTGAATTTGAGTGCTCAGGCTGAAAACTGCTTTGGACTTTTGTCTGCTGTTGCTTTACTTGATGTAAATTACTGATGTAGTACTTCAGCTTCAGGCATGTCCACACATCTACTAATGGTCTCCGCTAAACTCTGGGCCTTCTGGTTTTCAGAACATCCCAGCGTAGTTTGCATGCAGGACCCTGGAGCCAAAACTTCTGCAGAGCCCAAAAGGAATTGCTGTTCCTGGTGCTGCTGAGGCAAGGGATTACTCTTCTGCAGCTCTACACCTTTCTCCTACATAACAACTTCACCTCTTTATATAGGATCAAGAGCTGCGTGCCACTTAAGCCCGGAGGGGAATACACAGGCCCCAGGCAGGAATGCTGAAGTAAACTCATTCAAAGTCACTGATTTGCAGCTGTGTCTGTTACTAAGCAATACTGTCTGGCATCTCAAAGAAACCTCAGTCCAGCCCTATTCAAACTGTACCAGTCTGGCACTGTTCAGATCAGGAACAAGCTGAACTGCGAGGCAACAATGGTAATTGGCTCAGCCGACACTGTGGGTCTCAAATATAAACATTCAGGAAAATTAGGAGCTCTCTTCCTCAGGTTGTAAAGTTTGGAGGCACCTTGCTCTGTAGTTTTAGGTCCCACTGATGGTGGAAATTCAGTCACACATCTATGCAGAAAGGTCCAGGAAGGTGAACTTAAGGAAAGGATTAAATGTACTGTGTTCAACTGCAATTACAGGGAGCAGTGCAGGAGGCAGAATGTAATGAGCTGGCTGGGTTCTTGGCCAGGACATAGCACTGGAGGGATAGAAAGGGGAGAGGAAATGAGGATCCAAGTGCCCAAGGTCATAACTGTGAGGTGCAACTTCTATCCTGTCAGAAGTTGAGCCCTGGGAGAAGTCAAGGGTATGGTTAAGGCCCTTAGTCCTGCAAAAAGTGCCACAGCTTCTTTAATAAGCATAATTGATCCTGACTGTTTGACAGCACATTGAAAGGACAGCACCAGTTCTGTACCTGTAACATCTATGGACTCTTTCATATGGAACCCAGTAGGCCTAACTTGCTTTTCTCTTTTCCTGTAGTACTTGGTGGTGTCAGAACCTTATAGATTTCATAGACGTCAGGGCCGGAAGGGATCTTGCAAGATCATTGGGTCCAGCCCCCTGCCTAGGGAGCAGGAAGTCAGCTGGGTTCAAATGATCCCAGCAAGAAAATCATCCAAGTGTGTCTTAAAAGTGTCGAAAGTAGCTGCTTGCACCACTTCTAGGGGAAATCTATTTCAGACTCTGGGGACTCGGACGGTAAAAAAGTTTTTTCTTATGTCCAGCCTAAAACGGTCTTCCCAGATATTGTGACCATTAGACCTTGGGGCGCCCTAGTGAACAGACATTCTCCCAGTTCCTGGTGCACACCCCTAATATACTTACAGGCATCCACCAAGTCCCCCCTGAGCCTTCGCTTTTCCAGGCTGAAAAGTCCCATGTCTCTCAGCCTTTCCTCGTAAGACTTGTTCTCTTGTCCTCTGATCATGTGCGTGGCTCTCCTCTGGACTTTCTCAAGCTTCTTCACATCCTTTCTAAAGTGTGGAGCCCAGAATTGGATTCAGTACTCCAGCTGCAGCCTCACCAGGGTCAAGCACAGTGGGAGAATGACTTCCTGGGTCTTGCTCAAGTTGCACTGATAGATGCAAGCCAGGGTTTTGTTTGCTTTGCTAGCTGTGACATCGCATTGGTGGCTAATGTTCATCTTGTGGTTAATCATGACCCCCAAGTCCTTTTTGGTCACAGTGCTAGTGAGCATTGCACTGCCGAGCCTATAAGTATAATGTGGATTTTTTTTTCCCAAGGTGGATTACCTTGCTTTTCTCAGTGTTGAATGCCATCAGGTTCTGATCTGCCTACCTTGCAAGCCTGTCTAGGTTGGCCTGAATTGCCAGCCTATCCTCTAATGTGACCACACTTCCCTTTCCACACTTATACCCTGCCCTGGCCTTGCTTAACTTATGAGATCAAACAGAACTAAGCCAAGATTGCTTAAAAAATAAGCAAATAAATAGATGAGAGACAGAGTGCATTTGTTGCTTTGTGAATCAGGCCAAGCTCGTGGGTGGTGATGCTAGTGGGAAATGGGTTGGAGGGATTCGGCATGCGTTACCAACCCCTGATCCTCCATGAAACTTGTTGACAACAGTACTGAAGCCAGGCAGCTTTAGAGGATGAGCAGCTTGGTTGGTAAAAAACCTGTTCTCTGGCCACCCACACCATGGAAACCAGCAAGCAGTTGGTTTTTGATGGATAAACAGCAATTTCTATTGATGAGACCTACACAACAACATAGGGTGAAGTAGCTAAAAGGGGCTTGATCTGAGCCCTTGCTAATATTCTTTGACTGCAGCGTGACACTTAAGTCACTGACACCATGACACCATCTATCTGGGTTGATTTGTACTGAACAGTTTCTGTATAAAAACCAATGGGAAATGTCAACTTTGATCAGAATCATTGTACTGGTGAAATTCCCCATGGACCAGACAGAATCATAAGGGTCCCAGACTGAACTAGACAGGGTTATCATTCACAACAGAGTCAAGAAAAGGCCATTTATATAATCAAGTTTAATGTCTGTTTCTTTCTGAAGTGTTTTGCAAGTTATAATCCAAATATATCATTTACTTACACCTTTCATCTTAAATCAGCAAAAGTTGCACAGGTGCTATCTGGAGTAGAGTTTGGCATTGCATTTATAAACTTTATCCATTTGCCATTAGAGTACAGCCCTTTCTGTGCTGAACTGTTTTCCACAGTGTACTGTTTTATACATGGCAATTACTTTGGAGTGGAACTAAAGACCCCAAACTATCTATTTTACCATAAGCCTATTATATGGCAGCTAAACATACCCACAATCACAAAAAAATTTCAAGATATGGATGAGCCAGCCAAGAGAGGCACAGATGTCACGAGAATTGTACAACCATGGGGCTAACTCCAAAAAGTTAATGAGACAAAAGACTGAACTGCCACCTACTTTCCTACACTAGCTAGAACTTCAGAGTATAAGCACAGGCTTGCAGAATGTGAAGGTGGGACAGCAGCAAGAAATGCAAATCCTTTGGGTACTTTGCAGTGGGAGGGAACCACAGGAGTTCTGTCAGGAAGCCTCTCCATTTCCTCCTGTTATCAATGTATCTTTTATTCCCATATCAATGTTTAAGGGGCCTCTCTCATCTTCCAGCTATTGAGTTTCTTCACCCTGCCCACTGAAGGTTTGAGAAGAATCTTACTCAGAGGTGATCAACCTCATGATGCTGTGAATTTAAGTCACCCTTTTTCTACAGTGTTGTCCATTCTCTTGATTTTATTTCCTCCAATTTATGTTTGGTATTTTGCCTTAAACTTCCAGCAACATATCATTATATGAGAATCTCAGCTTTCCTTTTTAAAAAAGGAAGTTTTTAGCTCTCAGGATTGTGAAGGAAAGCTCATAAGTAAGATCCAAAAGTATCTTAATCATAAAAATGCCAAGAACCAAATAACAAGGTACCAAAATGCATTTAAAATGTATTAAAAAATCTCCAGCGTTTTGGTGAGCCTGATTTATGATTTTTGGCATCAATGCTTGGCATAGCTGAGTATAAAAAAGACTTTTCCAGCTTAGGTAACAGACCATATCTCCTTTCTATAGTTACATTGGGTTAATACACAGGAAAATAAAAACCTAGCATGTAATTTAAATTTCACAAGACCCTATCTTTTGTAGCACTGCACAGACAAGGCCTGTGCATATTTCTAAGATGCAGTGGTAACTAACCACCAAAGGACTTTAGAAGTATCTTGAGCCACACAGCCATCCTGTCACTATAAAAATTTAACACTTTTGTCCAAAAAAAGAGCAAAATACAAAAATATCAGTATTTTCTAAAAGCACAGGCATATGCTATGCAGAAGTTTTTATGTAGCTTCAGTAGCAAGCATGCATGGGACTCCAAGAAGAACAACTCTATAGCCTGGTAGTATTTGCATCCTGCTGAGAAGTGGGAAGTAAGGGTCCTGAAAAGGGCATGAGCCTAGGTCTCCTGCTACCTGGAAAATCACTACTTTTTAATATAAAAGGTGGCCACTTTGTAAAACTCTATGAAAGCATTATTTGAAGGCGGGTCCTTTGGGATACTCACCATGTGGCAGGGTCTGCAGTGGCTGAGGCAGAGCCCAGCACGGAAAGCAGCTAAGTGAACCCCTCCCCCCCCTCAATCTCATTCAAAGGGGAAAGGTGTATGGCAGAGCACTTTTGGGGTGCTCACCACTTTAGGGCTCTCACAGGTTCCAAGGGGAGCCTGCTTTGGATGAGCAGTAGGGGAAACCTCTTCTGGTTACCATTTTAAGTGGGGAGGTGTGTGGCATGGAACTGTTGGTGCCTGCCACTTTAAGACCTAGACCAAGCATCCAGCAGGTGCCTGATTGTGGTGGCCATTTTAGATCTCTGGCCGCCCATATAAAGAGGGCAGTTCACTGCTGGCAGGCAAGGCAGTAGCATTATCTGGTTGTGAGGCTTTGTGTATCATCCTGGAGGTGAGGGAGGAGCTGTAGGGAATGGCTTGGAAGCTCCTGGTCCTGGGCATGACCTAAAACTGCACCCTGGGTGGCCTAGGAGTGGGTGGCCTGGTGGGCCTCTCAGTGGTGCAGGAGCCCCCAGGAGATGCCAGGCCAGTTACCACCCTAGTGAAAGGCAGGTAGGGGAGCCTTAACCCTAGCCCTCACCTTTGGGTGGGTTGCGTAACACTGGAGGTAATTGGGGCCAGGTACAGCTGAAACCACCTGAGCCCTGTGGGGTGCAAGAGCCTGAGAGACCCTGAGGAGGGAGAGTGGAGGCCAGGCATGGCTGGGGCCACCTGAGCCCTGTGTGGAGTGCAAGACCCTGAGAGACCCCTGAGGAGGGAAAAGGGGGGCCAAGCACAGCTGCGGTCACCTGAGCCCTGTGGGGTGCAAGACCCTGTTGGAAGATAGTTGGGGCCAGGCATGGCTACAGCCACCTGAGCTCACTGGGGAGGGAAGCCCTGTGGCCCTGGGTGGAGGGGGCGGAAATGAGTAGCCCTGGGTGAAGGGAGGGGCAGAACATAACACATTGACATGCTGCTCCGGGGGGGAGTGAGAGTCCCCTGAGACCCTGGAGCACCAGTTGTGGCACTGGATAAGAACAGAGGTAGTCCCAATGAGAAGCAGAGAAGAGGACCCCAGTGGGGGGAAGAAAAACCAGAAGGCAGAGTGCCCAGTGTGTTTACATGTATTGAGTTGCCCCCAGAAGGGGCCAGAGAAGCTTAGACCCAGTTGGGTAATTGGCTGGCCACTACCCCAGTGAGAGTCATGGGAAAAGCTCAAAAGATAGTACATCTGCCCCCCAAGGGACAGACTAGCTAAGCGTGTAGCCTAAGGCGCCTGCTCCAAGAGGGAGCAAGGCAGAATAAGTTGTTGATGGATGGAAGAGACCTTGTGAGAGAGGGTGGAGTGTGTGAGGCCTGAGTGAGAGGCAGGTGGTATGAATGTGCATGTGACTGAGGCATGTCAGCGCAGCCTAAGTTTGCTCCGGCGGTAGGCCAGGAGCACAGTAACATCTGGATGCCATCTTCAAGGCATGGGCTGTGGTATAGGGAAGGTATGGAGCCACAGATAGCACCCCTTGGGATCGGGGCATGAATGGGCAGCCTCCTGCCTTAATTAACAACTATTAATTAAGAACAAGGCATGGCAGGATAGTCAGTAGGTTCCCCAAAGGCATGTAGGGAACCTAGCACTGTGGCTAGGCAGGGAGCCCCACTTTGCCACGGGGGGATGTTAGGACTCCTCTAAGCATACCTATTAGACTGATGGTCTCTGAGGACATACACACTATTTCATCTACTTTCTAGATCACATTGGAGCTTAGCTGGGAACTTGGCACCAGTTGTTCAGAAGAGAAGGGATAGAATGGCCTGGTGGGCTGCATCTGGCTTGCGGGCTGCATTTTGCCCACCCCTGCTATAAGATAACCCTGAATGTAAGACAAACTCCCAATAACTAGATTCTCTATATGGAAAATGTGTAAATTTGTTATAATTTTCCAGGTACAGAACCTAAGTATTAGAGGGTTGTATTGAATACCCTCTCCCCCTATGCTACAGCAGGGAAAGCAGTGGCTGGGGGGAAGGGAAGGCCAGGTGACCCCCTTTCCCTCTGCTCCACCAACTACTTCTCCCTGCAGCCTTCCTGCCCCCTGACACCTGATCCCAACTCTCCACAGCTTCTGCCCCAATCTCTGCCCCTTACCCCACAATTCCCCAGTCTTTGCCTCTTCTCCCTCTCAGATATTGCTGGGCTTTGTGGGAGGTGGGAAGCTTGTGGGTGGGTGTAGAGTTTGTAAGAGTGAGGATTGGGGGGTATGGGGCAGAGGGTATGCAGGGTTGGTGGCTGGGCATGTGGGTGAGGGGTATGCAGGGGTGGCTTGGGGATATGGGGTTTGTGGGTGGATTGTGGGGGGACTGTGGGTATGCAGGGGGCTGTGTGGGGGGCTGCTTAGGAAGGGTGGGCCCCCTGCCTCCCCACAGGGTGTAGCCCCCCTGCACAGCACATGGACTGCCCCCCTGAAGGGCCCACAGTCCCCCTACAAGGCCACAGCCCCCCAGCCCCTGCAGCAGCAGTCACCATCAGGGTGCTCAGGGCCCTCCTGGCACAGGCCCCTGACAGCACGGGGTAGCGCAGCATGGCTATGGCCACCTGGCACCCAGTGCTGCCTGTGCCACATTGCGTGGGCCTAGCCTAGCTCAGCACAGGTCCGTGTGCCTTCAGGCAGCACCAGTCCGCTTAGACCATTACCTGGTTCCATGGAGGCAGGACCTGCCCCGGCACAACACATGGTCCCTGTGAGCAGCACCTCCTAAACAGCCCCCTGCTCCAGTCTCCCTCACCCCAGTCCCTACTTACCTGGGACAGAGCCCAATCCCATCATGCTGCAGCCTGCACCAGTCCAGGCTGCCCCGCACGTGGAGGCAGTGTGCTGAAGCACAGGGACAAGGGACAGTCAAAGAGACTCTGGTAGCTGTCCAGTGTATCTCTTTGGAGGACCCCTGCCTCTGGTTGCCTCAGGGCATGGTCCTGAACCATGCCTTGCCCTCCTTTTTCCCCGTGGAGTATTTTTGGATTTTCATTTTTTTGATACCAGGGGAAAATTTTTCCATTCCTAGGATGCCTCTTGGGGCATCTCAAACTTCTTTGAGATGCCACAAGAGACATGTGTGCGCTCGTCTGGATGTACCCTATGGGTCAGATCCTTAGCTGGCATAAATGTATCTATCTTTATACTCCACTTACAGTAAATATCATTTTATAGCTGAGAAAACTGAGATCCAGGTTTGGATCCACTGTGACTAGCATGAGCAAACCCTGCCCTATTTCCCAGGACATCTAGAAGCCTGCTTCCCCTGGGCAGTGACAAGTGCCCAGAAAAACAAGTATTTACCTCTGTCTATGAAAAGTGAGCACTGGCTGCAGATTGACTATGTGGAACCTGCCAGCTTGAGAATACAAGAAGCAGATGGCACAGTGAGCAGGAGAAGGTTTTTAATTTTACCTTCTTCCTGAAGCCAATGGAAAGATTTTCCTGAAACTCAAGAACAAATTGGAGCTTTCTTGGACTATGAGTCACAAGAAAGAAATTGCATGTCATAGGTGTAACACCCACACACACTCGGGTTGTATATTTTGTTTTTTGTATATTTTTTCTTTTATATGGGCAAGATGGCCCTTGTATTTTGGCCATGTGCTGAACCCTTGGCCAACTGGGGCCTGTACTGGGGGAAGTATGTGAAACCCTCTTCTGGGCCAAGGGAAGCAGGGACTCTTCAGGCTGATTGGGTGGGAAAGGGGAGAGGAACTGGAGGTGGTGTTCCCTGACTGGACAAGGCCAGAGCTATGTCATGCAAGGGATACAAGGTGAGTTAGGCTGGTTTGGGGGAGGAGAAGCTACTGGGGGGTGCTGAAGAGTGAGGTTTCTTCCGAAGGAGAGGGAGTTACAGATGGGAGCTCAGGTAGAGGGGAGAGAGAGGGGAAATTGTCCCTGTGTCTAGGAACTCCTCCCTCCTCCTTTTCCTCTTTTGAGGTGTTAAGGAATTAATACTGGGAGAGAGAGTATTGGTTCCTTGGGTTTGCTGGTCAGGATTTAGGCCTGGCAGCTTAGCTGGGGTTGGAACTGGAGAGTTTCTAATCCTGCCACTTTGGGGCCAGGGTTGAAGCTTGCAGCTTTCTGCTTCCAGTGGAGCTGTGACCCAAATCACTTGCAGGCCAGGCCTGGAGGGTAAGCTTGATCTTTCCCTTTTTGTTTCTTTTGATAGTCCCTTTGTTTTAGTGGGCCATGTGGTTGGGCCAGCTGTAGCCATTAATCAACTTGGTTCCTTTAGAGATTTTCCTGCAGCTTTTGTTTCAGCAGGCCATATAATCCAATCCAGAAGTGTGGGGTGCACACCTGCTGTCTGGAGCCACAGTCATTCCCCACGCGCAGATACAGCCTCTCCATGGGAGCAAAGATTGCCACGCCACTAACCCTCCAATTGAGCTGCCCCTTGCACTGCTGAAGGACCTGCACTCTCAGGCAGCTTCCTCAGGCACAGTGCAACCTATAGACTGTGTTGTGTAGTTAGTAGTGTTTCACACTGCATTTGGTGTTTTCTTCTGTTTTCTGTATCAAATCTGTTTTTGGTTACACTGCTAGCAAGGAGGAGGAGGTTGTTTATGCAGGACACCCCAGTAATTAATTTAGTGTTCCCAGATTTCTAAGTGGGGGCTCAAGCCAAAGTAAAATATATTTAGTACCCCAAAAATTGAACCTGGCCTTTGTTGCTGCCAGGTGGTGCCTAGCAAAAGGGTTACATAGGATTCTATAAGTTTATTAAAAAAATGAAAGAAAATAGTGAAGAGATGCCTTGGCATAGGCTGAGGGAACGCTGAACAGTAAATTGTCTCCTCAGGCTCAGAAGGGGAATCACTTTTACAGCAAAATGTTGCCCACTTCCCATGCTCTTGAGTTCTTCCCACCTGTACGGATTCATCAAATCCTGATCAGGGCGAGACTCCCTTCTACGCAGTGTGAGTAGCATCAGTTTTGCCTTCAGAGGCAAAGCCCTGGGCCGGGACCATTGGGGAGATGTACACTCACAGGAGGAGTTCTGGATACACAGTGTCATGATGGCCAGAACACCTCAAGGACCCCAGCTGTAGGGTGCATTCACTCCTATCATGGGTGACCAGTTTGCCAGGTTGGAAACAGAGCCTTACTAGGGGCCCCGGTTTGTAATATGATAGAGCTGCCCTGACTCAGTTACGAAACTGGCATCATTCTGGATTCTGACTGGAACAAACCTTGTGGTTCTGGATTGTAGGGACAGCAGTTATGCTTGGCATTTGGACAAAAGGGGAAAGCTCCCATCTCCACCCCACCCCCATAGCTGCCACCTCATAACTGCTAGAGCTGTATTTTGTCTTCTTTAAACCTTGGTAAGATGTACAGTGAGACCAGCGGACAAGGAGACAGTGAGGGAGTCATTCCAGAGCTAGCCGCGTGTGAGACTGGAGTTGATCCCCAATGGCCAGGGAAATGTTATTCTGTCTTAACTCTCCCTTTAAATAACATATGTGATCCCTGCTGGGAGCATCCTAACAGTGAAAATCCTTCCAGAGGCTGCCTGCCAAAGCCACTGAAAATCCCTTCAGGGAGTCATGTCCACTATATAAGACACAGCCTGTTCATAGGAACATAAATCTGCTGCCCTTACTGATGAAGATTTTCAAGCTGGATTTAATGTGCGGGGACACATTTTAATTTAGATCACAGAATCACCTTCTTCCTTAGTATGTATTTGGTGCTCAGGGCAGGCCTCCTACCTGCAGCGTCTTGTCCACCATCCACCTGATCTCAAACACAGAATGAGGCAGGGAATATGTAACACGGTATGATATGAATGAAGTGAATGTAGAATTGTGAAAAATCCACCCCGCTGCTCAAGAGGGTGCTACAGGTAAAACCTATAGGAGTGTAATAGGATCTCTAGAAATGAATCCGATAGCCTACAGCATTTACTGGAGTGCGAGCTTCTTGTAATAATTCATGCTGAACCATGCTGGTAGTATTCTCTAGAAGTGCTTATCACACTTTATAGAAGGCGCAAGTTCCATGGTAGCCCCAATTCCAGCATGACAGCTCAAGTGAACCTTGAGGGATATTTAACTTACTGTTACAACCTTCCTTCAGTTTCTGCTATGTCCCTCACTACTAAGATGTATGATATATGTCCTGCACAGGTCTATATGGCAATGCAGTTTAACATGGTGTTGACATTAATTTCACCTGCTGGAAATAATGCAACCCCCCCTGCCCCCCATTCTTTCTGCAGCTACTTGGATAGTTTAATTGGCCAGACTTCTCAAAGAGCTACTGTTTAAAGTCTCAATGTCATTATAATAAATTCACAAGCCATCTAAAAAACCAAACAGTACTGACTCACAGAGCGTGAGTGAATGGTTTTATTTTCTTTCCAAGTGCAGTTGCTAAATTTCAGGTTTCTCCAAAATCTACTATAAACCTAAAAATCAACCAGTTTACAACTATCATAAGCCTACTATCTTTCTAGATTTAAATTTAAAAAATTTGAACAGTGTTTTCACATCTTTCAGCTCCATCAGTATTCATAGATTTCATAGACATCAGAGCTGGAAGGGACCTCGGGAGATCGAGTCCAGCCCCCTGCCCAAAGGGCAGGAAGTCAGCTGGGGTCAAAGGATCCCAGCAAGATAAGCATCCAACTTACTCTTGAAGGTGTTCAATGTAGGTGCTTGAACCACCTCCGCTGGCAGACTGTTCCA
>NW_017728947.1:89182584-89199027 GCF_001723895.1 Crocodylus porosus | reverse complement strand
GGCACCACATTGGCCTTCTTCCAGTCTTCGGGCACTACACCAGAGCGCCAGGAGTTTTCAAAGATCCATGCCAGGGGCTGGGCTATGACGCTCTCCATTTTTTTTTTTTTTAAATTTACATGCAAAAATAAAAGATGCGATCCTATGCTCTAGGCTGTTTAAACATATTTAAAAAAACCCAGAATTAGCCTGCTCCTGGTAAAAAGGTATGAAATAGTCCCACCAAATAACATCTTGGATATCAGAACATTTTTCATCCTATGATTTCACAATATTTTATAGACATTAATTAACCTCTCCTACCCCCATCATGCCCATGTGAGGGTAAATTTAATATTCGCAGGTTTGAAGGTAAGAATGGATCATTATGATCAGGTAGTCTGATCTCCTGCCACAGCACAGGGCAAAGAAGTTTACCTAGTTAGTCCAGCATATACCTATGACTTCTGTTTGATCTGAACCATATATTTTAGAAAAATGTTCAAAACCACAAAGAGAATTTACCACAGGATCTGCTAATTTAATCTGTCCACATTGTTCCTTTCCATCTACTGCCTAGTGTAAATTGTACTCACACCTACCTGCTGGGTTGTCTGCCAGATCAAACAGTTTATTAGTATCAGACATCCTCTCCCATACTGGTTGCTTTTAGGCCCATCAAATTACTTATTAACCTTTTTATTATTATATCCAATCCCAATAGGGAAATGGGTGCAAAGAAATGAAGCGAGTCACTGGCACAGCCAAGGAATTCTGATGCCCAGTCCTGGTCCAGAAAGCACTGCCTCTGTCTCTGCACCACAAAGAGACAAGGCTACTTCTCGATCACAGTGATTGCAGGAGAAAGTAATCTAATTGCTATCTGTTGGAGGCTGCTCTACATGTGCTGGAAGAACTCTTGCATCATAAGACTATTTAACACTTAAAAAATGTTGGCTAGAATGGACAAGTGCTGTGATAATCTGTATGAAATTTAGAGAATAGGAAGTGGTCGTTGTGGGTGTTGCTGTATGGCATAGTCATAACATAGTCCCAGGAATATCTACAGCTTCTTGGAAGGCAATATACTCTGTGTGTGTAAACTCATTTACTCAGATGTTGGTAAATGTTTATACAAATGATCATTTTGATGAGTTTTCAGGATTTTAAGAAAATATGCAGGGACAGGAAAAGAAAATGAAACATGCATTAAGAACCAAAGCACATTTTTGGAGGTAAAAACACCTGATAATAAGCTGCCGCTAAATGTTAATAAAACAAAGATTACATAATTCACTAACCAGCAAGGACTAAGCAGGATAAAACCAGATCCTAATGATTATTTGTTTAGGATTAACAGGGGAAGAAGAGTTGGATTAGCTGAGGCCTAGAAGTATCTGGGCTTCCCAATGCTCGCTGAATGCTCCAACTGCAAAGGACTAGTGCCACCTTTAGATGGAACTAAGTATTGGATCAGTCAGGCAGCTTGGACTTCGGCTCCTCTGTGCATGTCCGTTGCTGGATTCTTTTTGAACATCCTATTTTCTACCAGGGGAGTTTAAGCAGGCATAGCTGTAAGAGAACTCTTTTTCTCTTCTTCTTCCAAGTGCCTCCAACTACTCACTTTGCTCCTCTTTTACCTCATAGCACCTTTTATCTTACAAACTTAAGAAAAAGCTAACAGGGATGATTCCCTCTTCCTAACAACAGCAGGTTTGCTCTGGGAGCTCTGTGCCAAAGCTGTGTTTCAAACCTCTGCTCTTTACTAGACAACTATACTAAAAGCATAGCCATGGTGCAACGGGACCATGGCCAGCCTGAAGCGCCTGCAAGTGCCCTAATGCCACCCCTGGCTCCTAATACAGACGTATTACTTCTTTACTTTGGAGCAAATCCAGCTTCAACTAAATTATTTAGAAAGATAACAATGACAATTGGACAGGACCTCTCACAATTAAAGGGCCTGCATTCACCAAGGTACTTAAACCTGTCAGTAGCCTCAATGAAATGAACACAACTTTTTAGGGACCTAAATTTAGACACATGCTTCAGTACCTTTCTGAGTCAGGTGACTGAAGCAGCATTCTCAGGACAAGCCTGCTTTGGGGTTTGCTGTAGGTTCCCAGGTAGAGAAATATGCCCAGCAGTTATCAGAGATATCAAGCCTAATTAATGAGGCTGGATCTCTCACATTTATGATGCAGTGTTGTGACAAATGTGAAAAGCATGTTACAATACAATAAGCAAGTCCAAAATTGTGTTTACTATTGGTGAAAACCTGTCAGAGAGCATGTGGATTATGGGCTGAATGCCTGGAGACATAGGTGGTTCCAGTTCTTCGTTAGCTTTGGTTCTCTCTCTCTCTGAGGTGAGCTACAAACACTGTACATATGAAATCCACTGGATTGCAAGAGGGCTCTATGCTTGCTTCTGCTAGGGGGATTTCCCATTTTTTACTAGATGATCCCTCAGTGGTTTGGCACAAGTTGAGAACTGTGAACAGCCACATACTTCAGTTCATAATTGCTGGGATACTCGCACAGCAAAAGCTACATTGAGATATTATTTAACATTCCATACTCATAAAGACAACTAGAAACTTGAAAAAGGCAGAGCCTGGAGTAAGTCAAATCAAAGGAAGGGTCTCTTCTTGAGGATGCATCCCAATGCAACCAATTAGATCTTCTATCTCCGCACTGCATGACTTTGTTTTTAAGGTTTTCAATTTCTTATGAGATTTTTTCTTTGCAGGCTGTTTCCCTTATTTCTGAAATGATGGAGGGGATGTGCTGGATTTCCACATAGAAGTACACCCTGACATCAGTGGGGCTGTATGGGTATCACTAATGCATCTACAGCCACAAAAACCCACTGATCTCAGAACTGGTGAAGACTCATCACATTAGCTTTTCTGCTCTACCCAAGCATGCCACAAGCCCTACTAAGTGGTTGCTTTGCCAGCAGCAGGAGAAGCACACTGACATGTATCCACTACAAACTGAAGTAAGATCACAAATGCATTTCAGATCAAACAGTGACCATGGGAGAAGTGATCATTATCCCGTATTGGTTACCCAGTCCCATTTGCAAAAAGTTCTCACTACCTGTTTTCTGGTAGGCTGTAGTCCTGACCACTAGTGAGACCGTGCTTGGTTTAGTTTCCAACAGTCACCTCAGTAGAGGTGTTAAAAGCAGCTTGTGCCCTAGGCAGCCAGGCCGGCAGCAGTAGCCACCCCTTTTATACCCCCTTTAGAATTAGTGCCCAGAGTTGATGCCCTTGTTGCCCACCCTAGGTTATGCTACTGCTGCCTCAATGGACAGTCTCCACACAATGTAGTTTTGACAAGTGTTTCAGCTCTAGATCATGTAACCCATTTACGCTATGAGTCTTTTCATTTTATTGAACGTTTAACAACAGAGCCTAGGTTGCAAACAAGCATCTCCTAGCAAAATTTCATGGTGTAGCCTAGGCCTTCATGTGATAAAACTTAAGTACTAGGGTGAAACAATATGCCTTTCATACATTACAACAGTGCTGCATAAACTTTTTGCCTCATGGGCTGGATGGGTGGTGCCCAGTTTCTTAGTGGGCCAGGTCCAGCTGATCAGCCCAGTCTGGCCACATGGAGTGAGGCAGAGAGCAGCTCAGCCTTGCTTCAGACGCATGGAAGTGAGGTGGCATGGCCTGGCCATGAGCTGGCTGCACAGGGCTGGATAATTGGGCAGCAGGGAAGCTGTGGCAGCATTAATTGCCACCACTCCCCCATCACCAAATTTCCCAACCTGTGGGGAGCCCTGTGGGCCAGATGCCATGGCTCCACAGGCAGTATTTAGGCCAGGGGTTGAGCACTCCTATTCCAGTATGAAATCATACTGTGCAGCCCCAGGAAAAGCAGTTGCTTTAGCTTGGGGTGCTTCCTCCTGAGCTATACCCAAAGTTTTCCCCAAGCAGGGAAGTACCTCTGCCTTTACTTCCCTTCTAACACCAACATGGCTATTTATCCTGTTAGCCGTGGCTACTCAGGTGTGCCTTGGAGCTACAAGCACATATACATATGGTCCCTACCCTCTAAATGGCACCCTCCACTTCATGGCTCTTGGGGCAGGAAGGCAGCTTGCCCAGTTCAGCAGAAACCACTGGGGAGTCGTCCCGGCCAGCAGGCTTCGGCCCACTGTCACCAGAGCCAGCATGAGCCCCACTCCCAGAGTCAGGTGCACCCTGGCAGCCCCTACCTCCTGCTCCCAGTTGCTGGGGCTCTCCAAGGTGGGCAGGTACTCCATTTATTTTGCCTGTTTTTTTGTTTAGAACTGACCAAGACCCAGGCAAAACCTATTGAATACCAAACTATCCAAAAATATCACAGCAAACAATTCTTTTGGTGCATGTCTCATTATGAAGTCAGCAAGATTTGGAGCAAATCCAAACTCAGAAGTCCTTTGCAACAGCAGAGCCCTCCCATCAGCCAGCAGAAGGTGCAGGAAGATGCTCCCATGCCTTCTGCCAGGTCCAGTGGTGCCTTCAGCAGTCGGTGCTTGCCCAGGCTGCAGAACCATCAGAAGTA
This sequence comes from Crocodylus porosus, assembly GCF_001723895.1. Classification (NCBI taxonomy): domain Eukaryota; kingdom Metazoa; phylum Chordata; order Crocodylia; family Crocodylidae; genus Crocodylus; species Crocodylus porosus. The sequence goes on along the minus strand of NW_017728947.1, from coordinate 89,194,486 downwards.
CTTGGATGTGTACGCACACTGACAGCTGGACAATGGCATCTTCTGTCTATTCAGAGAACTTCTACTGGCAGAGGCAGGTAAGGAGAGATAACGCCCAAGCCATCTCTCTGCTCATACAGTGCTGAGGTCATCTGGGCATAGGTCCTGTCTCTAGCACAAATGTGAATTTGGCTCCATGTTATAGGAAAATTTCCCCAGGGCTAGATCTCCCAGCTTGATGTTTGCAGCCAATACAAAAAGGTCACAATGGTGTGGGGATTTAGAGAGATGTGAGGTGACTTTTTCACAGCTGAACAGCGGTGACTGGTGCCTTCTGAGTCTGGGGGTGCACAATTTGTGGGCAGGTCAGGGGTGGGCCAAAAGCCCCATATCCGCTCCTACACTTCTGTGCCACAGCTTAGTGCCCCTCCCCCACAACACCGCCAGCCAGCGCAGCAAAAAAATTACCCCACTTTCACGGGCCAGTCTCAGGGGGAGCGCGTGCCCCTCCTTCCAGTCACCTGTGCAGCTGAATGAGCCAGTTTCTAACAGTCATCTCTGAACAAAGTTCACTCAATGGTCTTGTCTAAACTTGAGGCTTTGGTCATATTTAAACACATTAACACTGACAGGGTAAGCATGGTACGCTGCAATCACCACTACAGCTGCAACCTACATCAGCCTACCTGGGAAGCTGGGTAGGGAGATCACCAGAAGTGTTCTGGGCCATGGTAGCATGGCTGCCAGCACCTGAGCTAGCTGATTTAAAGCTAACTCAGAGAAGTCTGAGCGAGCTGCAATATAGACATATTCAGAAGCATTTCACAAAGGTTTCATCCTGCTGCCTGCATCAGAATTAAAAATGTTATAATCCACAGGTGTTTTTGGAAACCAAGTAAAACATTTTGCAACACGAGAAAGATTCTGGTCTAGATAAGTTCTAAGGCACAAATTTTTCAAAACATAGCTAAACACCCGAGTAAGCAGACAGGCATGTTAAACCCTCCTGGCATCTTAAGCCCCAGTGAAGTAAACTATTTCTTTTACATGATTTCAAGGAGAGTTAGGTGTCAGGTCTGCTTTAGTGCTCACCTGCTGGCTTTCAGTCCCTTGTTCTAGCCATTGCCTATTGCAGCTTTCTCTTACCCATCACACTTCTGGAGCAGGTACTCTATTGTGTGGTAAGGCTGAGCCTGACAAATGCTAATACAGAAATGGAATTGCAAATAATGTTTGCTTCTTGCATGACTGCAGCTCACATTCTCCTCACATTCTTTTGATTGATGGCAAGCAAAAAAGAAATTGCTAGCCAGAAGGGAGTTAATTATCTGCTGCTCTGGATGTCGGCTGTCTCATGCCTGCCTAATTGTACATTAAGTTACATGATTAACCTAGAAATGGTTTGGTTCCAAGAAATTTCACACTCCATATAAATTACCAGTCTGGGAACAAATCATGTACCACAGATCCCTCTAATACAAGTGCTTCATAGGAAACACTGCCTTTGACAAGGACAATAATTTTGCTAATTAGCTAGAAGTTGCTGCCACAATTTGTTACACATTTAAAATTCAGCAACCAAGACGTGGGAAGGAGATGCAATGGGGAAGGGGGAGAGAGGGAGGAGGTTCACAAAGCTGCAAATGTTACTGCGGGATGATTGTTCAGGGGATTATAATCTGCTGGTTACTCCAGGCCGACTGTGTGTGAAATTATGGTTTATTTGTTCTGTGGGCTCAAACACAAGTAAATCCAGCTACCAAGGAATATTTTCAGTCCTTTCAGTTCCTCCTCCATCAAGTGTTCAAATGTTAATTATAACACAACATTTTCTATTACTGTTTAAAATGTCATTAGAACAGAATCAGGCACCCAGACCTCCCCTTTCCTAGGTGAGTGTCTTAACCACTAGTCTATAAAGACATGTTCACCCCTGTTCTGTCCATGTCAGTAAGCATTTAATTATTCCATGCAAATGAACAGGTCTAACAAGAGACATGAGAATGACTGTCCCATCCCAGCACTCTCCCAACAGGTAATTGGTGTAGGTCCAAGTCCCATCAAGCAAAGAAGGGAACGGACTCTAGGGTCATTGATTCATGGGTAATTCATGACTTGAGAACAAACACTGGACTGAGTTCCACAGGAGAGCTAGGAGGAGGAATAGCAAATTCTGATAAGGCTTAGGTCTGAGCTAAATGCCTAAATGTTCAACAAAGTTAAGACTTTAAGGTTCATTCAAGGATAGGCAGTAGTAGGTGTTGAGGATCTAAATTTGGCCTTAGGCCCTTAAGTTTGGCCCAAGTCACTTCATGCATCTAGAGCCAAATGCAGAGAGGTATTTAGGTGCCTGACTTTTATTTAGGGTTTAGGCACTTAGATACCAGTTAGGACTCTTTCTGGATTGAGCCCCTGGCACTTACCCTTTGTGTTTTAGATTCCTATCTGTAAAAGGGCATAATTACCATCCTATATATTGTTTGTCTTTTCTATGTAGCCTGTAAACTCTTCAGGGTAGGAATTGTCTTTTTCTCCATATTTGTATAGCACCTAGAACAATAGACCCTGGTCTTGCCCTGTTTTGTTTTGGTTTTTTTTGAGTAAATCCAATATCTTTTATTAGACTAACTAAAATAGTTGAAAAAATTCTTCTTTGCAAGCTTTTGGTTACAAACACCCTTCTTCAGGCTGAGGAAGTATCTGCAGTTGTTCTGTGCTCTTCCTGGATGGGATAGACTAGAACAGAAGCCAGAGGCCAGTGTGTAAGAATATCACTCAGTGAAAATGCAAATTGAGGCAGTCAGTGGGTGAGAAGCAGTGTGGGGTGGGGGGGGAGAATGTCGACCTGGTGCTGAGTACTATTTACCAGCTACACCTTATCACCAGGTCTACATCCCCTGCATCCCCCACCCCTGTTTCTTGGTTTCTGGTCTTGCCCTGTACATTTTCCTAGCATGTAGGAGGTCCACCTAGGTATCTAGCTTTCAGTTACCTTTCAAATCTGAGAAATTCCTCAAGGAAAAGAGTGCCTGGGGCTTACTCTACATACATTAGCTAAAAACAAGAGCAGTGGACCTGTAAATATTACATAAGTTCAGAGATATAGGTTCAAAACTGATCAGGGAGAGCAGGCAATTGAATCTGGGTCTTCCATATCCTGGGTGTGTATTCTGAATACTAAATAAAAGGAAGGAGTCAGGGGAGTAATCAAGCATCATCACCAATGGGGCTTTGCAGTGCGGGTTCCAATAAGAAGCAGGGGGTTGGGGTGGGGTGTGAATACCCATGCCCAATTGGCCTCTGCAGGTGAGAGAACCAGAGGCCACTCGGGGAAAGTTTTCACCTGGTTTTTGGTTCAATCTTAGGCCATTGTTCTGAATTGTTCTCCTGTTTTCATCTGTGGGTGCCCTTTTGTTCCATATCTGTGTTGGGTTCTGAATAAAATTGTGGGTTGCTATTACCTACCCCATTACAAACTGTTTCAATTAGACCCCTTTTTGAAATTGCTTTTGTTTCCAAACTATAGATAATTAGCTGAGAAACTTATGCTTGAAAGAAAATTCTAAAAAGAAAATTAACATTACCTGCAAGCCCTGCAGAAGGTTTCCAACATCTGCAGGAAGGTGAGTTTAAAAAAAGAAAAACCTAATTACCCATTTAAGGCTAGGTGTCAGAAATGAAGCTGTGTAAGTTACTGCAATTTCAGAATGTTAATGAGCACAGTTTGTTCAGAACCAAAATGTAGCTTCAAATACAAAAATATCTTTAGAACATATTTAATTTGGACCATAATAAAAGATGCTATTCCAGTTAAAGCAGCAAGATACAGACATCACAGCCCTTTGCAGGAACATCTGTACAAAAACACAAGAAGCCAAATTCATCTCTGGTGCAGCTCCAGGGGATTTACAGCAGGGATCATTTGGCCTACTAAGCTTTGTCCTCTTGAGAGCAATTGACTGAATTCAGACATCTTCAGAGCTGTGAAGCACAGGGATCTCCAGCATGTTTTGCATTTACCACAAAGCACAGTACACAGATGAAAAAACAGGAATCTGAAGCATTGGAGGTAAAACCAATGCAGCACACAAACCTGCCTTATGCCACTGACTAAATAGCATTATATGTATTATTTCAACAGGGTGGGCATCATCCCATATAGCTGCTGATTTTTTTTTTATTTTGTGGAAATTTTATCGTTTAATTTGTGTCAAAAATAGCTAGCATTTAAGAGGCAACATCTTAAAAGCACAGGGGTAGAAATTTAATGGCAGATTGCTATATCGTTAACTCATGTTGGATGAAATCTTGGACTAATGAAGTCAATGGGAGTTTTGCCTTTAACTTCAGAGAGCTGGGATTTCAGCCACTGACTATACCATGCACCATCAGATATCCCATTGGTTTCAAATTAAACTATTCCTAATATAAAATACTTTACATCAGAATCAGTGGTAACACAATCTGCAGCTCCTTCATCATAGCATATTTTTGTTCTCCATTTGCAAATTTACCATTTCTTTAATCTCACCTGTAGGTTTTTAGAAAACTGGTAGATATTAGAAAGTTTACATCAATCATGGTTATAATCTTACAGGAATATTACATCACACTGCTTTCTGAAATTAATCTTCTAAAAAGAACTGCTATAGAAATTATTTGTCCTTTAACAATCTTGGAAACTAGCATCCACTGCACAAAAATAAAATATAAAAAATTCAGCAGGCCATACCTCACTGTGCACAAATGCACAACTAAGAAAATATTAAAATAAAAGGGTCTGTGAGGGGTAAAAGATAATATAAAAGAGGAAAATGACTGAGAGAACTGCCAAGATTTTACTTGAATCAAAAAGTGGCACGGAGTCCTATATGCTGGGATTTTTCTTATGAAAGAAGAAGAAAAAAAGTGCTTGTAAGAATATTCTTTTGCTGCAGCCTTATCTGCAGACAAAGAACTTGCTTCCCCGCTCCAAAACTACAATGTGCTATACAAAAGGCTTTAAGAATGTGGTTAATGATAACAACAGTAGCAAGCAAAGGAAACTGTGAAATACATGATTATTTTATTCCTACAGGTGTTAGGCATGCCATTTAAAAACACAAACCCTCCTTGATCCTCTACCTGCATGGTCAGCTCAGAAGAAATCATTGGGAAAATATTATTAGTCTCCCCTTAGGAATGCAGCATTTTAAGGGTTCTTCTGTTGATGATTTGACAGTGTGTAATATGACAGGCTCAGATACTGACAGAGCTTTAAGTCTGTATACTCCTCTGAGCAGCTGAAGGGGGAAAAGAGAAAAATGCAGTCTTTTTATTACTAAATAATAAAAAACCCTTTTTATTCTAAACTTGCCAAACAGTTCTGATATTTAAGAACCTGTGAACAGAGCAAAGCAATGAGACAGTTACACTAAATTGCCTTGTATTATACTCTGAACAAAAGAGTAACAAGAAAAGCTAAGATTTGTGAATTGCCTAGAATTTTATTTGTAAAATTCTACCTAAAGTTACTTAAATAACTGTGTATCTTTTTCATATCAGCTATATTTTCAGCAGAAATAATTCAGCATAGTATTTCAAACAGAGCATGATACACATCAAATTGCTTTACAATAATTTATGAATGTTGTATGTGACCTGGTGGTTAGTAAAATGTTTATTGCCATCTTAGTTTAATAGGAAGCTGTAAAGGGAAAACAAGCAGGAAGAATGAAGAATGGCTTGCAATAAACCAGTAAGTTGTAAAAACCCCAGGCTTATTAAGAAACAATGCCCAGACTATGAGCTATGAAGATTCTATCTCCAGCCAAGTTTCAGATGTTTTTCACTTGTGCCAGAGCCACAAATCTGGAGACAGAAAGGAACAAAGGATCTTTGACTCGATATAGGAACTCTTGACAGAATGGATGCCATTACTGAGGGGTTGTTCAGATTAATAAAGGTGTTCATTATGGTGCCTGTAGAAGTCAGGCCTTCTGTCTGAGATGGTAGGCTTTCTGGCCAGACTTACATGTAGACTATTTTGAAAGTCCTCTCTCTTTGGCATGGATCGTCTTATGATAAGTAAACAGCATTTTTGCTTAAGAGGGCTATCTGGCTACTGTCCTCACCTATAGATACTGCTTTCAAAAAGTAAAAGCTGTTGAAAGTGAACACAGTCAGACTTCCTGGTTGATACAAAGCAGAATATCAAGCAAGCCTGGGGTGAAATGACCACTCACTGCTTGAAGACCTCAGCTGGTAGCTGCAAACCACACAAGCCTTGGGCAGGAGGAGCAGAGTTTCATTACCAGTCTGACTTATACAGTGATAGCATAGGTGAACCTCACCATCAAGGAGGGGACTGTTGGGGTAGCTTGTCACATTTAGTTTGTCTCACCTGCTTGGGCCCATATACACATGTATTTGATCCAGCCTAAGTTTATTCTGGTGTAAACCCTTTTGGGCAGGTATCTACACATGTGAGGATTAGGGAGAATATTTGCTGCTCTTTGCACCAAGGTTTCTGCAGCCCTGCAATGGGCCCCTGCTGCCACTGGGGGGAGCTCTAGGTTCCATATGCAGCTGTCAGCACCCAGCTGTCATCTTTAAAAGCCAACTCCCCTTCCTTGCCCAAAGGGCAGCAATCCCAGCACAGATGCAGCACGTGGCAACTTCTCCTTGGCTACACTGCCTCCCTGTGCAATGCCTGCTCCAGCCTCTGCCCCAAGGCCGCCACTGCACAGCTGCCACCAGCAGGGATGCCAATGAGAGGCTCCAGGATGCCACTGCTAGGGCCACCATCACCTGCCTGGGCCTCTAGCCCTGTCTCTGGGCCTGCTGCACCAGAACTGGTGGTGGCATGTCATCTGGCAGACCTGGGAAAATGAGGAGTGGCTGGACGTATTCTGGCTGACCCGAGCCACCTTTCAGGACCGCCTGCAGCAGCTCTGGCCCCACCTGGAGTGGCAGGACACTGATATTCACCCAGCCCTCCCAGTGGACACTTGACTGACCCTCATCCTGTTGAAGCTGGCCACACCTGCCAGCCTCCATTACATTGGACACCTGGTTGGCATGAGAAAGGCCACCACTGGGAAGGCCATCCTGGAGGTGTGTGGTGCCCTCCAGGATGTGCTGGGGGACGCTGTTCCATGTCCATGACCCCCTGGTGATGGTGCACAGGGTTCCCCCGGTGCATCAGGGCCCTGGATGGGATCCACATCCCTGTCACCTGCCCAACACATAGAGACTGCCCTACTACAGCTGCAGGGAATTTCACTCCATGATCTTCCAGGCCATCATGGACCACCGCAGCACGTTCATGTACATGAGTGCTGGCTGGGCAGCAGTGCCCATGGTACCTGTGTCTTTAGGAACTCCGGCCTTCTGGGCCTGGTGGAGAGTGGGTACTTCATGCCAGGGGTGCCAGGCCTGCAGCTGGGCACAATCGTGGTCCTGCCTCTGCTTATCAGGAAACCTGGCTAGCCGCTCCTGCCCTGGCACACACTTCTTCCTGCCCGGTGCACCCTCACAACCCACCTCAGATTTGCTGAGGAGAAACTCCCCTGGGTCATTGTCGCAGCTTGTACAATACATAACATCTGTGAGGCTCAGGGAGAGCTGTTCTATGAGGCCTGTGTGGAGGAGGCACAGCAGGTGGAAGATGCCTGGCAGTGGGAGTACCACCTGTGGCGGCAGCAACAGCAGCAGGCCCCCCTGCCGAGGCCCCAAGACAGCTGTGCATCTGCCACTGAGGGTCAGGGCACGGGGTGCAGGAGGTTCTAGCTGACCACCTCCTGCAGCGATCCCCCTTCTAGCTCACCTGTACTGCCACCCATGGAGCCCTCCCCCCCAGCCCCAAGCACCACGCTCACTACAAACACATCAGAAGAATAAGTTTTTATTTCCATCACATGAAATAGACTCCCCCTCCGTCTCCAAAACACAAAGCACCTCTCCCTCCCCAACAAACAGATCCCCTCCACCACCCACCATACCTACCAACAATAAAAAAACCTCCTTCCTGTGCAAGCTATGTACAAAATGATTTTTGTGGTGTCCCAAAATGGGGGGCCATGGGGTTGGGGCACTTAGGGAGCAGAGCCTACGGGAAGTGGCTAGCACCTCAACCTTTGGCTGTTCCCCTGTGGGTCTGCATGCCATGGTAAGTACAGCAGGTGGAGGGTTCACCCAGGGGCAACATCAGCCAATGCTCCTCTGGCATGGGGGGCTCCCACTCTGACAGGTGGAGTCCAGGCCCAGCAGGGCTGGCCTGTAGTCCTGGCACCACTCCTGGCAGCTTCAGCTCCACACCTGCGTAGAGCTAAAGTGAACAGTGGGATTAGGCCCAGGCAGAGGGGCTGGGCGGTGAGGCACCTGGGGTGGGGGCAAGGCCTCCTGTGGGACAGTGGGTGGCTGCCAGGAGGGATTCAGGGCTAGAAGCTGGGCAGTGGGCAGCACAAACATGACTGCCAAGGCCAGAACAGTGTCCAGCACCCAACGGTTATCATCTCTGGCCTGCACTGCCCAGCCTAGGATGGCACTCTGCTCCCACAGGACCAGGAGACACTCCTACTCCTGGGCCTGAAACTCCTGGTCCTCTTGGTCCTGCATCTCCTCATGTCAGTCCCTCACCTCCTCATGGGTGACATCCTCCACTCAGCCCTGTGACCTTGCCACCAGCTTCTCCAGGAGGAGGGTCCTGCCCTGGGTCCTGGCACATCCACAGGGTTGGGGCTGTGGTCAGTGGTGACCCTGAGGCCACATCCTGGCTGCCACAGGTAGCCTCTCCCCTGTGTACAGCTGCAGGCCCTGTAGAACCATGAGACAAAAGCTGTTTGTGACAGTTTGGAACATTTCTGAGATATAATGCTCTGCAACAGAGGCCTGTACACTGCCCAGCCTCAGATTGGGGGTTGGTCTGTCACCTGGCAGGCAGCGCTGGTCTGTCACCCAGCGCTGGTCTGTCACCTGGCAGGCAGATTGGGGGCCAGCACCCTGGGAGGACTCTGGTATAGCCCCTGCAGTCCTCCCAGTGGTGTGGGGAGCCCCTGATCTGCCTTCCAGATGACAGGAGCTGGGTACTGCCAGCTGGGACTGGCGCCAAAGCCAGTAAGCCTGGCTTCGAAACTCGAATCTTTTGAAATGTTTTGAGTTTCCATGTTTTGTTTTGAAGGCTTTTGTTTTGTTTCAATTTCATTGTTTTGAGCTCAAAACGCATCAAAACAGCTTCGAAATGAAACACCAGGCAAAATTTTGCACAGCCCTAATGAACAATATAATCACAGGGAAACCAATCAATGGTACCCCTAAATGAAGAGTCATCAGAGGAGTAAAGTTAAAGAGAAATCATAAAAGGGGGGCAACAAGGAAGTTGGGTGTGTCATCGTCCAACAACATCTGGACTGAACAACCGCCAAAAAGACTACCCACAGATGACCATCCTCTACTTTCAGGAACTGATTGGCCACCTTTTCTGTGAACTGGAGTAACATCTGGGATTGGATGAGACCACTGGATTACATGTTTTTCTCTCTCTATGTAGAAACTTATTAATACATTAAATGTATTAATAAAGTTAGATTTTAGTTAAGTTGAATGGTGTGAGGTGTATTCCGTGATCACTCAGGGCTGATTATGCTTTAGCGATCCTTTAGCACCATGGGTGCATAACAGGTTGCTTAAGGGGGGGGAGCATGGTATGCTTGCATCTCAGGAAAAGTAAAGGTACCAGGCTAGATACCTCCAGGGTGTGCCCTCACCGAGACTATAATGGGTACAGAAGTACAGCTAGATAGGCCACTAAGATATGATGTATGGGAGTTATGACTCCTGGGTCTTAGCTGTATTGCTGATTTTTTGTGTGACCCTGTACAAGCCCTATGCAATAAAAATCCTAATATGGTGCAGAAGAATCAAATACAGGGCCTGATGTAATAGTCACTAAAACAGAGTCCTTCAATGGATTCCAGTGTCTTTTTTATCAGGGTCCAAATTACTAAAATGTTAGTTCCATTCAAAATTATCTTCCATATACTTTACAGCCAAGACTCTTCCTTATGCCCCTCTACCTTTCCCAATCTTTAAATATTCAAAACTACTTTTAAAAATTTGGTGTTGGGTATTGCCCCAAGTGATCTTACAGACCTATGTTCAGTTTATCTTTTTATAACACTATCCAAACATTTAAACAATGGTAACTTTTATAAAGCTTGCTATAACTTGGATTCATGGAAAACAATGTATTCAAGTGACTGGGTTTCTTTATTCAAAATGGCAGTTTATTGTCCAGGTTCCATTTTGAACCTGTTTGAAAAATAGAAATAAACTGATCCAAATACAGCCTTTGTCTTTGAACAAAGTGGTGAGTTGCCCAACTAGAAATTGAGTTGTTCTTCATTCTTTGCCTGCTTACTGCCCAATCTGAAACAGGTGTCACCTTTTTTGTTTTATATGAGCAAACATTATATCAATAGTTTAAGCAACCACTGATCACCTACTCTGAACATTTTTTTGAGATCTCTTGTCTCGTTATCTATAGCTCTGTGGACTTTATGAAGTGTCCACAAAGCTCACAGCTTTCAGAGGAATGCAATGATCCAGAAAATAATTCTGATGCAAGTGCCACAAAATATCATTGGACAACTGAATAGATAGCTTCTTATTTCATCGCTATCATCCCAAACCCCAGGCCTTCCTGGAAGTATGCCCTGTGCCAGTACAAGCATCTGTCCAGCCTCAAAACTCATTAACGCACCTAGCCTGGCTGTGTTGCTGGTACTACATTCTGAAAGGTTTAGAGTCATATGCTAGTTACCAACTGCATGGCTTCCTCTTCCTCCAACTTGTCAGACAATGGGCACAAAGCACCTTCACAGTCAAAGCTCTTGCCAACCTTTGAAATATTGTAACTGATGATGTATTTCTGAGTTTCTTTTAAGTTTCACAGACTCTGTTCCTAGGACAGGAGTGAAGTTATTTGAAGTAGCAGTTCTCATTAGTCCCATTGTTAAGGTCAAAGCCCTGCACAGTGTAAGACATGCTGTTCAGGAGGTTGATTTTATATTTACTTATGTATTCAACTGCTGTTAAATCAAATTGTTACTCCTTTGCACACATCTGCATCTTCTCCTTTCTTACAAAAATGGTTCCTTTCCCTTCATTTCTCCTAAGGTTAATGCAGCACAAGCAATTATAAGGATCCTAGCAATGGCCCCTTTACCTTTTACTCCCATTCCAGTACTTTTACCCAACACAACAAAGCCTTCTTTACTTCTTAGTGTGGTGCCATCAGCCCCAGACTCAGATGAACTGCAGTGGAGAATGAAATGTTTTACATCAGGTTAATTTTTCAACCCAGTCTATAGCATAACTCACACACACATGCAGTCGGTCCAATAAAAGATATCACCCACAAAAATCCTTACAGTTTACCCTTTAGGAGAACTCTTTTTGACCTGCAGTAGGCCAATTCATCTTCACAGGAAAATGGTCTGATAAGCAGGGATCCTGGTTTCCTTGATTTAAAAAAAAAAAGTAAATTATCTGATAAAAAATTCAAATTAAAAACCCCACATCTGTGATTAAAATGAAAGGCCACTATATAAATAGGTATCGATTGAACACAACATTTTCTTGCTATATTTACAATTTTAAAGCAATTTGGAAGTCTACCAGTGTCTCAATCACTATAATAAAATAAATTCTAAATACCTATAAATTTTGGTATTTAGTTTATCATGGAAAATCAGAGCTCCCCCTGCCCCCTTCGCTTACCAGGATGCAGGTCCAGGCCACTCACTCCCCACCCACAGCTTCCTAGCCTGGCTCGTGCCCCTCATTCCCCCCCACACACATCCTCCATCCCAGCCAGTGACCCTCCCTCCCCCCACAACAGCCCTCCAGCCCTCATTCTTCCCCCCACCCACAACACTGTGGC
>NW_017728947.1:89173400-89182464 GCF_001723895.1 Crocodylus porosus | reverse complement strand
ATGCACTCCCAGAGGGCCAGGGAGGACCTGCGCCCTATAGATATGTGGGTGGGGTGGGGGCAGGCTGCTCACTGCAGGCTTGGGCTCTCTGCCCTGCTGCCGTTCCACTGGGGCCTCTGCAGCCCCATCTGTGAAAACTGGTGCTGCAAAGCAGAGCAGGGTTATGCAGGGAAGCTCCTTGCCTCTGTGTGCTCCATGCTTCCCTGGTGAGGCATCCCCTGCCCATGTGGCAGTGGCAGCTGTGCAAAGTTGTGCCCCTCACTGCTGCTGTGCAGACAGAGGATGCTAAGCTAGGGCAGTACGGAGCTCATAGTGGCCAGGAGCTTCCCCACATGGCCTGCTCAGCTCTGCAGCAGCTAGTCACATCTGCCGGGCTGCAGAGACATCAGGGGAGGGTAGCAGGGCAGGGGGCCTGAGTCTGCAGAAGGCAGTTAACACCCACCCCTACCCTACACAAAATTCTGGGGAGCACAGGTCCCCACTGGCAGCAGCAGGGAGCCAGCCCCACCCCTTCTCCCCAGACAAGCTGCCAGTGGCCCCATCCTGCTCCCTGCAAGGGCCCTATAGACACGCATTCTAGCCCTAGGCCCCAAGACCCATGCACCCCAGACTTACCTGAGGGAGTTGCTCTCCATGCTCTCTGGCAGCCATGTGAATATATATGTACATAGCACCCGCTGCCTGACAGCCCTCCTCCTGTCCCCCCCATCTCCCCCACCCTCAGCCCCTTGCAGGCAGGAACTCTGCCAGCCTGTAGAGAGCTCTTTGTAGAAGTGCAAAATCCACAGGTTTATCCATTAAAATGAAAAATTTGCATTTACCTTGGGTAAAAGGGAAAATCCACATTTTTCTCCATTTTTCCTTGGGAAACAGAAAACCTGGATCCCTGCTAATTAGCTATTCCACCCCTGATCCCCAGGGGTCCACGCTGCACACAGGGACCCCCTCTGATTCTTAAGGGTTCGCAGGTAAGTGACAGCAGTCTGCTCAATGTTGCCAGTCTTTGAGCCCATGCCTGTAACCCCTCCCCCTCCATTTTTAATATTTGAACTGGACATGCTGAACCAGTGACTGCAATGGTCACCTTTGGAAATGTTGATATATTGTGTTTTTCTCCTGAGCATTATTACATTTGATTTAAACCTTAGCTTCCTAATAATGAATCATTAAAAAACTTCAGAGTGAAACAAGAAATAGATTCTCAATGTTTTGGAGTCTAGCCATAGAAATCAGCTATGCATTTTCAGTCTTTCTATTTAACTGCTTTGTAGATGACTGAGCTATCTGAGGAGGTATTAAGTAACTCAATGTTATTACTGGGATGTAAGAATTTAGTGAAGCCAAAATTCATTTACGAAACAACATGAAAACTGCAGCAATTATTGTAATGTTTTCCCATTCCATTTTCAATTTCCTAAGAATAGTACTAAATAATGACTTGTTGAGTCCATGGAGAATGTTGACTTTGTCCTGCACTCTTAGGTCAGTGTGCTGCCCTAGGTACCAAGACAACTTTAGGAGAAATGCAGAGGTTTTGTGGGGGTAACACTTGTAGTCAGCATATGCAAAAACACCCAACATTATGTGGATTGCATTTTGTCATTGCAGTCCAAGACTGTCGTCAAGTAACTTATAGACCACCTGTCCTATAATTCAAGGTAAAGTCAATAACCACTTTGTTTTATATCTGCAGATAGCTATGAAACCAGTCATAAAGCTTCAAAAGTAATGCTCTAAAGCCTATTGCTAACCTATCAGAAGCATTCTCAAGGTCACAGGAAAAGACTTTGGTCTTTTCTATAGACTATAGTCTTTGGTCAAAAAACCCACCAAGTAATGATTATCTTTGACAATTTACAAAGAAGCCCTGGATGCTCTCTCCCTGTTACTCCCTGTTCAAGAGTCCTGTAAGGTGTTTTTTTTGTTTGAAATTTGTTTACTACAATTCATCTATGTTGTTGTGGCTCTCATTAAAACAGCTTGTTCACATAGTTGAGTATTACCAATGTAAATATATTTTTTAAGTGTTATGCATTGGCAAAGCTCCCGAATCTCTTAGGAACCAAGTCCCATTAAAAGAACTACTAGAACTTTAGGGCTATCTGTGCATTACCAATTTAGAGCATCTGGTGGCAAGCAAGGGCTGGCTGGCTGCTGAGTCAAAGTCAGTTACCACATCCTTGGTGCCAGGCAGATATGCCTGCATTGCTTCTAGTCTAGACAGTGGCACATGCAGAGCCAGCCTATGCACATGAGAATGTTACTTGCAGACATGGTAAATTTGCGGTCTACACGTGGCTTAAGAACTGATCTTGCATTTGCCTACAAAAGCAAGTCAGTGCACAGTAAACTAGACCAAGGGTCAGCAACCTATGGCCTCCAGGCTGGAGCCACTGGATCCAGCCCATACAGCTGGAAGGCCTTGCAGAGGTCAGCAGCAGGGGGCTTCACCCATACTGTGCTGCACTGTGCTGTGGCCAGGAGGTGGGAAGATTTCCCATGCCACATCACAGGTGCAAACACAGAGAAACGGTGGCAGGTAGAAGCAGCAGCCGTGGTGGTAGTGGTAGCAGTGACACTGGGTCCTAATGCCAGCCTATCTTGGAACCAAGATGAGCCATTCTGGCCCACCACCAAGAAATATTGCTGACCCTTCAGCTACAGGATGAAGTTACTGTGCACTAGCTTCTCTGCACTGAGGGCTTGTCTATACAGGAGAATAACTGCAAAGGGAGCTAGCATGTGAACTTACAGCACACAGGCAGACAAAACCACTCACATGGGGAATTGGCTAAGGTGCTGTAAACTTATATTCAAATTAGGTGGTCTGGAAATATAACCTAGTAGTTTAAGATCCAGGCTTTTCAAGTCTCCATTTCAGGGCCAAGGGACTTAACTCAGACTCAAATATTTTTGGTGCTCCAGGAAGCTGTTGTCTTGTGTAAAAACTGCCATCAGCACAAACCTGCAAAACTCTGCAGCTAGTTCTCCCCGCCCTTGGAGACCCCCTTTTTCTGTTACTTTGTTCCCACGCATGAAGAATTAACCAATCCATGCCCGTGATGCGAGAGACGTCATTCAGCCTATAAAATGCATGTGCAAGCTTCCGCCTAGCAGAAGCAGCACTCGTCAGTGCATTGAGGAGGAACTTTTCCTCCCCGCCCAGGCTTGGCCAGCCTTGATGTGCTTCTCTGCCACCAATTATGAAATTGCCCCGGTGTACCCCTTCCCAGTGCACTTGTTAAGACCACGTTCGTCTCTGTCTCGAGAGGGTCTCCACAGCTGTCGATCTCGATCTTGTAACGCAACCGTTAACTGTTTTCACTTGATCTGTGCCTACGCGTCCATTCTGCTGACATGTAAGTAAAATGAAAACAAAAAATCTTGCAACCATTACGTGTGTGTAGCCACCTCCTTTGCAAGCCCCCGCCCAAAGGGAAAAAGACCCACCAGCTCCACCGACCCGCACGCAAACCCAGCCATGCGCGACATGGTGACGAGGATGGGATCCCCGGGTGGGAGCAACGGCCAGGAGGCCGCACTTTCCCTCCATTGCCCGTGGCGGATGCAGTGCCGTACCATTAACGATCCGGATGACCTTTGGGCCCACATCCTTTACCATCAAGCAGTTACCAGCCCCCAAGGTGAAGTTGTGGGTTACCTCTTGTTAGTCACCGGGGGAAAGGAGTGGAGTGCTTCCCTCTCCCCCTCTGGGTTCGGGTGTGTGATGGCCCACCCTAAGGTTGTCTTTAGGCCATGTGAGGCGTGCACCACTCTCGCGCTCGCCCGTGTCAAGCCAACGGGCACGGCCAATCTGACACCTGCCCAAGAATTCGCCCGGTGCCTCCGGCATGTCCGTGAGGGAGGAGAGAGCACCCTGCCTGATAAGTTTAACTGCCCAGCCATCTGCGAAAGGGTCCCAGGCGCATGAGTTGTTAACCCAGTGCTGGGAGAGCCTTGAGTCAGACGGTCGAACAGTGACCAAATGGACGGGACTCAAGTGGGAGAAAGGGAAAATGATTAATTGGTTGTAAGTGATTAATTGGTGATTGATGGTTGTAAGTCTCCTGTATGAGAACAGCAACCTAACAGCACAGCTTGAGACGCTGGCAGCCGTGCCCGGTGGGACAGCGTCCCAAGATGGCACCGGCAAAGCTAGAGAGGAGAAGCCTCTGGCAAGACAGGGCAGAGCATCAGTGCCCCTGCCCTACGCCCCATCACCGCCCACCACACCGCCGACTCCTCCCCAGGGTGGAGATGATCCAAAACCAATTCTCTGCCCACCCACTCCAACTGCGCCACCTGACGGCTCATCTACCGCATCCGCACTGCCTATTACAGTTTTGAGACTGTCGTCACAGTCCCACTATAACAATCACTTCACGTCCTCACAACCAAAGTGAATTAAATGAGCTTGTAAAGGACACAAGATGTAAACCAAGTGAAACACCTATCGCTTGGTTGGGACATCTAGTTATAGAGGCAGCCCAAGAGTTTGTCGACCCCGACGAGGCATCATTCCTACTACGGTGTGGGGATTGGAGTAGCGGATATGTGACTGAAATGCAATGGCTGACAGTCAACACCACATGGCCGATACCCTTACCAGCCCTCACCGTCAGGTCCCTTCTTACCAAAGCCTGTCAGTGGTACGAGGGAGCCAGCAAGGGTAACTACAAACATGAAGCCCTCCTGCACACTCTGATCGGAGTGTTGTATGCGAGTTGGGATCCTGGTGGCTCCCGAATGGTTGCCTACGTCCCACTCCACCAGAGCCGTGCCACTGACATTACCAGGGCACTACTTGGCCTTTTTGCCCGGTGGCAAGCACCTGACATACTCCACTCTGACAGGGGACCACCCTTCGAAAGTAATGAAGTGCAAAAGTTTGCCAAAGCCTACAACATTACCTGGCACACTTACCTTCCTTATCACCCCCAGTCTAACGGTGTCGTCGAGCAGGCCATTGGCCTCATCAAAGAGCAACTTCGCATTGCAGGCTGTGGCTCCTACAAAGGGTGGGAGAACCACATCAACCAAGTTACCTAAACGCAGACAAGACCCAGTGGGAGCAGCACCCGGCGATACCCAGGGCACGTTGGATGCCCAAATTTCAACTTGGTGAACCCGTGTGGATCCTCTGCCCGACTGCGCCACCCCATCGGCCAGTATCCCAACAAGGACTCATCACAGCAATTGTTTCCTTCCCCAACACCTACGAAGTCCCCCTGCCGCCGCAAGACAAAGTCATTCTAGCCCATCACAACTGGTTAACTAGGCGCGCAGAGTGCCCTTGATTTAACAGTCTTGTTCAGTTATTTTGGCTTGTTTGTTTTGTTATCTTGCAGGATGAAGCTCCAGTGCCTGAATCCCGTGCTCACATTTCTTTATCTGACCCCATGGCCCACCTCGTCCACTGACAACCCCATCTGTACTGACAACACAGTTCTACGCCTACTGTCGCTGTGGGCCAACACTTCGGGAGATGGCGGGACAGGAGAAGGTCTTACCGCATGCTTGAAAATACCCCTGTCGGTCACCGAACCTGTTCTCACTAGGCATATCGATGCATTTAACATCTCAGACTGGTTTCTGCAAGCCTTACAAAGCTCGAACCCTTCCGTTAACATTACATAAGGCCCGCTGGATGATGGTAGCTTTAGCACTGTACAGTATACTTGGAAGCTCAACCTAACACTTTCAGACCTTCGCAACGCTGAGAAGAAAGAGTGTAGCAAAACTATCTTGGGAGAGCCTCTTCACAAGCTGATAACTACATCATTACCCTGTTCAAAAATCCCGTGGGGATTCAACCCAGAGAGTGGTGATGACTCTCGTCTTGATGACTCACTTACATGGGATCCCCACTCCCTTACACCTCCTTGGTTCTTATCACTTTCCCCTACACCCGGTCCCGGGCATGTAGCTGCCGTCACTCGTGTTCCTCTCACGACCCCTTCACCCATAGTTCAATGGAACGTCTCCCCTTCCATTAACCTAACTGAACCCAGTAATTTTGGTGAAGATCCTTACTTTGGATTCTATTATCCCCTTCTCTGAGCAGCAGTGCTTACTGCGGCTTGTCACGAAGTCAAGGGTCCTCTGGATGACACGAGTGAACGATATCCTGAGCGGCTTTTCCAATTCGGGGGCCGCTGTTCCGAATTAAGCACTCCCGCCCCAATAGGCCTCGTTTGGGCCTGTAACGATGGTCGGCTACGTACCAAACTACCGGCCACTCTTTCTGGCGTCCAATGTTTCTTAAGCTCTGTCAATTTTTGTCCCCCCTTGCAGGCTTCTACCGCTCATCCCACGAGTCCACTCCTCCACAGACGTATTCACTCCAATAATCCCATGTGGAGTTCACTTACATACAGCGAAAAGGTAGCCCAGGGTTTAAGTTCGGCCTTTGAGGGTTTCTTTGTTTGGGGCTTGGGCATTGCAAAATCCCGGATGGCTATCACCCAGTTCACGGAACAAGTTGAACTCCTTGCCAACCGTACCGCAAGCGGCCTCGACTTACTCGACCAGCAATTACAGGCGACATCCCAAATGACCTTGCAGAACCGCCTCACCTTAGACGCTGTGCTCATCCAACACAGAGGCCTTTGTCAATACTTAAACCTGTCCCATGACGTGTGTTGCATTGCCATCCCTAACGTTTCCCCTACCCCTTCAAAACCAGATCACCAAGATCTGCCAGATAGCGAAAGACATCAATGCCATTTCTGGCGCTGGCCAAGGTCGGTTGTCAACTGTGTTTAAGTGGTTGGGTTGGGACGCCTCATCGTGGCTGTTAAACTTACTCACCCCACTGTTATCCCTCTTATTCCTGATTATCATTGTGATTTCTTGCGTCTGTTGTGTTTTTCAGTTTTTGAAACAAAAGTTAATAACACTATCTGCTTTTGTACATACACACTTGCCGTTTAGTGAGTCTCTCGATCCAGAGAACGAGGACAAGGTCTAGCACGTCGATCTTTGTGCTCGACGGCAAGGGGGCATGTCTTGTGCAAAAACTGCCGTCAGCACAAACCTGCAAAACTCTGCAGCTAGTTCTCCCCGCCCTCGGAGACCCCTCTTTTTCTGTTACTTTTTTCCCACGCGCACCAAAAGCAGGCATGAAGAATTAACCAATCCATGCCTGTAATGCGAGAGACGTCATTCAGCCTATAAAATGCATGTGCAAGCTTCCACCTAGCAGAAGCAGCGCTTGTCAGTGCATCACGGAGGAACTTTTCCTCCCCGCTCAGGCTTGGCGTGCTTCTCCACCACCGATTATGAAATTGCCCCGGCATACCCCTTCCCAGTGCACTCGTTAAGACCACGTTCGTCTCTGTCTCGAGAGGGTCTCCACAGCTGTTGATCTCGATCTTGTAACGCAACCGTTAACTGTTTTCACTTGATCTGCGCCTACGCGTCCATTCTGCTGACGTGTAAGTAAAACGAAAACAAAAAATCTTGCTACCATTACGTGTGTGTAGCTGCCTCCTTTGCAGGCCCCTGCCCAAAGGGAAAAAGACCCACCAGCTCCACCGACCCATGTGCGAACCCAGCCACACGCGACAGCTGTCACTAAACTGTCTATGGAATACTGCAAGTGCTGCTGCTAGTGTCATACAATGATATGAAAGAGCTGATCAAACCTCAAGTAGCTCTTTTTTCTTTTATTAGGGAAAAATGTCCTGGGATTATAGCATCAGAAGAACAAAGCAGGCGTTACATACGAGCACGGAGAGCTTTTTGGTAAATATATTCTGTAGTCCTGTTGTGTTGCTATTTGCATATAGATCTAGAGTCCACTTGTGTATTGACCTTTGCTGTTTCCAACAAAACTTGCATCCGGCTATATTTCCCATATGCTGGACACATGATTAGTCAAGCATTAGAATACAGCAGTTCAGTCATGTGAGTGAAAAGCCCTTTGGTTCAGTCCCTATACACACAGTTTTACACAGCGGGTATTTTTCAGCATGACAAAGATTCTCAGCAACTGAAATAAGTGTAGTGAGCTGCTGGTAAAACAGTGATGCCTGACCTTTTTGGCCCACAGATTCTATATCCATCTGCAGGCTGGTTCTGGTCTGTGGGCCTAATCTGGGGCAAGGTACTGGCCCAACTGGAGCCCAGTCCAGCCGCACAGACACTGCCTGGCTGGGATCAATGCAGCCACACAGAACTGGTTCAGTTGGGACCGTGCAGCTACACTGGGCTCCAGCTGAGCCATTCCTGTGCAGCTGCACTGGGTCTCACCCTGATCCAGCCACTCTGTACTAAGCTGGCTAGGTCAGGGCTGATTCAGCTACATGGGGCTTGGAAATTGACAGCGGGAAATTGACAGCGTTCATTACCACCCACTTCCAAAGTTCTGGACCCACAGGCAGACCCACAGACTGGATTTTATGGCTTCACAGGCCAGATCCGGCCTATGGGCCGGAGGTGGAGCACCCCTGTAGCAGAATATCTTCTATCTTAGCAGTCATGTTTAGAAGAGCATCAGGCTAAGGCCTGGCTTCTATGAAAGTACTTGATAATCTGACATTAAACCAGCAAAGCACTGAAGCACATATTTAAGCATCTGTGTAATTCCACTGATATGCACACATTACATGTGTCAGACTCAGCAGGAGTACTTATATGTTTAAAGTTAAGTATTTGCCCTACTGACGTGAATACTAAGAATCTTTCAGGATTAAGTCCCAGTCAATTAACAAGTGTGACAGGCTCAGGTATTTTGCCCTCCCTGGAGCATAGCACCCCAGTGCCAGATGGGCCTACCCAAGTTACCTGGCCTCTTCTGCCATGACTTGATGTTGTATATATGAAGGAAAGGTTGCCTGTAGAGGTTGGGGTGACCTATTCCTTGGTGCCTTTTCCTTCTCTGCCCTCACCCTACAAAGTATCCCCTCTTTAACAGTTTTGGTGTTAGAAATATTATTAAAAATGCATTATCAATAGCAGATTTAGAAAAAACACAGCTGCTAGCCCTCCTTGTCTCCTTAATGGGAGAGGGGAGGGGGGGTTGGAAATTGAAGGGAAAACTACCAAAGGCTCTTTGTACTAA
>NW_017728947.1:89099088-89173389 GCF_001723895.1 Crocodylus porosus | reverse complement strand
GCAAATATATACCTTTTGTGTTGCTAATAGAGTGTGTCTGTGGCTGAAGGTTTTTTTCGCCTCCCGAGAAACGAACCGCGATTTTTACATCATTGGTTTGTATGTATAACCCAGGCAGTACTCCAAGAGGTACCCCTTCTCCAATTGAAGGGATCAAAGCAGGTGCACTAGCGCTGTGGGAGGTGTAGGGACTCTCCTCCCCTAAAGAGCAGAGCCAGACCACCAATGGGGGCTTAACCATATACCTTTTACTGAGAGAACAATACTGGGAACATAACCAGTATAAACCAGGGGGTATAGGGAACACTACAATGCCCCAAGGGGGCAGGATTCAACAAAGGTTAGACACTTACAATCATAGACATATTCATCCAGTTGACGAAAAGACAGGGTTAACCAAAATGTAAAACACAAACAACAGAACAAACAATATTGGTTGGTGAAATATAAAAGGCACAAAATACAAAATGTCAAATGACAAGAAACATAGGGCCTAGGTACCTGGAGGGGGAGAAAGAGGGAAAACGCAATGGCCCCTTTCCACTGCAACAAGAATTTCTCCCTGTTAGCTCACTCACCCCAGCTGTGACTTGAACTCAGATCTCCCACAGGATAGGCAGAAGCGCTACCATGCAGCCACCAGCACTAGCACTGCTTTAGGCTGCTAGGGGTCTTCACCTTCCCGGAGCCCCGACTTCACGTCAGGCTGCCAGGCCTCTGATTGGAAGCAGAGCTGGGAACCTCTCAGGTCGCTGCTCAGATCCTTACTGGAGCTGGGGAGCCTCTCCTGCTGGCCGCAGCCTCTCCCAGGGGATCCTGGAGCCCAGCAGGGAGCCTCTCCTGCCAGCCACATGCCACGCTGCTGAGGGTCCCACTGCTGCCTGCAGATCCCACTCTTTCAGGCTCTTCTGGGGAACTGCTCCCACCCCGCTGCCCCAGCTCTTGCCAGCTCTTTGAATCTCCTTCCTTGTGGTCCCTCGCTGGTCTCCCCTGAGTCAGCCACACTGTCCCTTTTATCCCCCTTCAGGTAACCCAAGGGGCCAATCAGCGGACACACAGGGAGAGTCTCTGGGGCCTGATTGGTGCAGAAAGGGAATTGTGAGTCCTCAAATCATCTTTTGCCCCTTCAAAACCCCTGGGCTAAAGTACTACCAGCTAGCCCATCACATCTGGGTTTCAACTTAGGGGCTAGAATTGTGACCTCCAGCCACCCCCATAGTCATGCCCATGCCTCGCAGATGACTCTCATTTGCTCCTTGTAGGGGAATCTCTGGGTTCCAGATTGATATTGGACCCCGCAGGCTCCAAGCCCTTGTCTGGGCTTCAGGCTTCTCGGCCTCTGCCCTCTTTATCTGGATGAGCTCCCTCAATCCAAGTCCAGTGCCTCAGACTCCAAGTTTCTGGGCCTTAGTCCCATGTGTCCCTGACCAAAGCTGGTCTCACAAACACAGATTATCCCTGGCACTCTGCTCCGTGGTCTCCAGACCTCCCCTACAGCCACAACCGAGTCCTCCAGTCACAAACTTAAATAAAAAAGAAAACCAACAAGCAAAGTGTTAACCATCCGGTTCTAACTCAAAATCCATCCTCTCAGGGCCATAATCATCATTAGGAGTAGCCCCCAGCCCTAGGGTACCTCCTTTTCCTTGGCAGCCAGCTTGCTCTGGCAGGTTCTTCTCCTGCTGTCTGCAGGCCTGGACTGCCTACCCCATCTCAGAGATTGGGCTTATATATAGCCAAGCTCTGGCCTTTCCGGTCAGCTGAGTACTGCTCCTGGAGATGTGCCCAGTATTTCCTATGCAGCCTAATGAGTTGTTGCGCTGTTCTTGCCCTGCAGCCTTCCCATGGTTCTTAGCAGGCTCAGCCCTTAAGGTTGGTGTTCTTGTTGGGGCTGGCTATTGCAGCAGTCTGCCCCTGCAGGCTACAAAAGTCCTGCTCCCCCTCTGACTGCAGTTAACAGTGTTGGGGTTCCCGATTACAACAAGATACGAAGCTTGAGAAACACTACTCTAACTAGGGTGCCATGGCTCCCTGGGGTGCCTTGAGAGCCTTTCAGGGGTGCTTCAGGGTGCCACACAATGTTAGCACTATTAAGTGTGTAAACATGATTCACAAGATAATTCCTGTTTGAAATCTCTGGGTTTAATTCAAAATGTTAAAAACAGCCTGACCTGTTGTAGTCTTCCTAATGTCTTGGCAACAGAAGAATTGTTCTATTATTTTCGGCAGTCAAAAAATAACAGTTTTTTCTAGGAGTAAAAATCCAGTTGCAAACCAGTGGGTTCGAGTCATGATTCTACATTGCTTTAAACACTTTTATTGTAACAAAAACTGGATTTTTACTCATAGAAAAAACTGTTATTTTATTAGCAAACATTTGGATTCCAGGAGCAACCCATGAAGGATTTCAAAACTGATGTTTTTAGAAGTTAAAAGCAAAAATTCCACCCAAACAATCATAATATTAGCCTCAGCAGATACAACATTTTATTAAAAACAAAATTCTAATTGTCAGCTATTAACCATACGTTCTGATTTTAGAAAAAAAATAGTTTAATTGAAGTGTTTCTTTTTTGCATTACCTAGGACTTACTACATAAAAAAATATCAGGAATCAAGAAGGCTCTCCCTGTGTTCTTGGTGCTAGGTAGGATAAAAATAATAATCAACTCAAACTGGTAACAAAATCTAGGTATAGCTAGACTGCCGCAAAGAACGTTAGAAGATTTGAAAGCGGAGACATTTGCACTGGTTGCACCATGGGGAGTTCTAGCAAGGAATAATTCACAGCTAGAAACTGCAGCCTCTCTCACATCCTAAGCAACATTGAGAGAGGGGGGATAAATCAAGAAGAATGAAATCAATTGGAACGCTTGTATGGATAATACTAGCACATAAAAGAGTGCTGAATGGAAATAATTTAAGCCAGCATTAAGAAAATTAAAGGAATTTAGAAATGAATGTTTACTCATTCACTTCAATAGATGCAGTGACTATGTAATCTGAAAACTCATTGAAGGGATATTTGAGATTAAGAGAATTAGATCAACCGAGCATAATTATGAGCAACAAACAGCCAGATAATGAACAGATGCTATGAGACTCTATAGCTTTCATGTATTCTGGCAAATATAATAGGTTTGCTGGTTCCTGGTATACATTTAACAAGACCCAAGGAAACAAGTACATGAACTGTATGAAGGTTTACTTACTGATTTTCAATCTAAATTCAAATCAGGTAGAAATGGGAGCATTACCTTTTTCTTGCTTTGGTTTAGTTAGACCTTTAAAAAGTATGATCAGAACAGGCGCAAACCTGGGAAAAATATCATTAAGACAGAAAGAAAACTGGATTTCAACTTTTCCAGAAGTCAGGGAAAGAGTCCTACAGGATCATGAATCCACATAGTTACAGTCAAACCACAGCATTTTCCATTTTCTGCAGCTACATTCAGACTTTGTACTGCTCCAGCTACTCTGTGAGATCAAGGGGTTTGGCTGCATATCCGGCAGAGATGCAGCGATGTGCTGGTTGTTACAACACTGATAATGAAGGCACAAGCTCTGCTGGCTGTCCATGCTGCATGCCTGAACTGCTGCTACATGGAACTTGAACATGGCCAGTAAAAGCAAGACTCCCCAAAAGGTTAATCAAGCCTTGTGTGGACTAACTGGCTGTCACTGGCTGCACATGGATCATCAAGACATCAATGTTGGACCAGAGATGCACTGTCACCTACAAGAAAAGTGAATGAAGTCCAAGGAATGACCAGAAGTCACCAACCACAAATGTCACTGGACTGTTGGTGGCATTTTGGGGACGTGGTTAAAACCTTTTGTCACAAATAGACCAAGTGAGTTACATGGTTACTCACTGCAGTCCTTAGCTCTGATGGGTTAGATGAGTAGCTTGACTGAATTTGACTAGGTCTTCCCTAATGATCAATCATTTAACAGAAGACTCTGGAAAGTGTTTTGCTTCAGTTTTACTTCATATATTTAGAAACAGTCCTTTTTACTTTCATTACAATCATATAGTTTGTGTTTCTACTGAATATGGATGAAGTAGCTGAAATCTGGTAGAAATGTATATTGCAGCATCACACCAGCAGGAACTAAACCATTCCTGAGATGCACTCAAAGAAAGTTTACAGTGATTATAGAAGAGTATCCCCATTACCTCAAAAGCTTAGCTGCTGGTACCAGGCCAGGGGAGTGGGACAATCCCCCTCTACACCCACTGCCACTGGGCAAGTAGGGCCCTGGCCAGGCCAGGGAAAGGGCATAGCCCAGGTGGCTTGTTCAGGCGCGTGGTGGGGAGGGGGTTTCCCAGCACTGCACATACCTTGGCAGAGCCCAGGGGATCATGTGCCCCTCTGATCTCTGCATGGGACAAGGTAGCTGCCGCTATGCACTGGGTTTTCACCCTAATTCATCCCCCACCCCCAATCTGTGCACGGGAGAAGGCAGCTGCCACTATGTACAGCTGCAGTGGGGCTGGAGGCACAGCAGCAGGACCTCCCCCCACGCACACATCTGGGGGGGGTGTGCACCCCAGGCCTTTGCCAGAGCGCATTCAGTGGCAGGCGCTCCTGTGCAGCTGGATGAGCTACCCAGGTTCTGACCCTCCCTGACCCAGCCTAGCCAGGGCCCCACTCACCCCTGCCCCCCACAGGCAGATAAATGATCAGGCAAGTTGGACATGAACCCAGGGGCCTCTACCAATTCAAGACCCTGGAAACCTCATCAGCAGGGAAATGAAAGCTGCAGTTTTAACCTTGGTGCCCATTTTTGGAGCCAAGTTTAAAACTGTGGCTTTCACATTTACTTCCCTGGGAGCTGGAAGTGGGGCCCCTCCACCAATGGGAGGGGGAGGGGGGAGCAGGGCTGGAGTTGAGCTGGGAGAGCCACACCACACCTGAGGGAGGGTGGTGGGCTGGGTGGCGCACGTCTCCGGGGGAAGAGGGCTGAGCCAAGCTGGGAGAGTTGTGCCCCACCTGGCGGGGGGAAAAAGGGGAGATGGTTGGGGCCAGATCAGAAGCGTCGTGCCGCACCATGCCTTAGCAGGCAGGAGTGACTGACGACTCGTGAGTCCGCGGGGGGGGGGGGGGCACTTTCCCCCTAGCAGCCAATCAGTGACTGGGTGGGGGGGCTCCCTCATGGGTCATGCACAGCAATCCAGAAGTGCCAGCAGTGCTTCTCATGGCACCCCCACACCCCAGCTGGTGGCTTGCGGTCTCAGGGGAGACACCAGTGCTCCTGCCTGCCCCCCGCCCATCACCTAAGTGGGGGAACACAGGCTGTCAGGGGGTGCACCAGCATTGCCACTGTTTGCGGGGGAAGCACTGGGAGGGCCTTGGGGGCTATAGCCCCCCAAACTTCATCTTGGCTCCCGCATCTCCACCCGTCCTAGAGCTGCCTTCCACCTGCAAAGACAGTTTGGTGGTCCCAGCCCAGCCCTCTGCTTCTGTGTGGCAGAATGGGACAGCCAGACAGCAGCTCCCTGCAGATAAATGTAATGGGGGCCAGGTGGGGAGGGAGGCTGAGCCACGGCTCACAGCAGGCTGCCTCTGTATTGAGAGGGGGGGGAAGGTCATGTGAGGGGAAAATGTGTGCATCTGTGTGTGCGTAGATGCCTGTCTCTACGTGCAGAGAGTAGAGTCCACGCCCCTGTGTCTGTGTACAGATTCAGCTATAGCTGGGGCGAGCAGGGAGATGATGCAGGCCAGTGGGGTCCACCCAGCTTCCCCCACCAGCACCAGGAGAGGCCTCTCTCCCCCCACCTGCAGCTCAGCTCCCTTGGGGGTGGGGACCTCCAATTTTGTGCTTGCCTAGAGCCCTAGTACACCTTAATCCACCTCTTCCCCTTCCCCCAACTCACCTGCTGGGCAGGCAGTAGATCCTGGGGTGCCCTTTTCTTCAAAAAGTGATCTTCACCTTAAAAAGTTTGGATACCATTGCTATACAGTGTCAACCTATACACCATAAAATATGGTAAGGTCCTCATAGTGCTTGCTAAACAAATAGGATAATTTGAGTAGGAGTTGGGAGGGTGGTGAGCAGGGTGTTTTGTAACACTTCAGGTAGACTAGATTGCTATAGAAAACTCAAGGCTGGCTCTTAAACTAGAACAAAATCAGAAACAGCTAGGTAATCTTGAAGCTATTTATGCTGCAAAACAGTAACTTCATTGGGTTCTACAGGCTTAGGAACAAGGCAACTATGCTTCTATATGCCAGCTTAATGTAAAGATCTTACTCTACTATCTGAATCTACTTACATAGAGGGCTCCTACAACAGATCTGAAGAGAAGCTGGTCTCTAGCTGTCATTAAAAGACCATGAATTTACACGCTTAAAAACCCCCCAAAAACCTAGGGGGAAAAATTGTTTTTAGAAGTGCATTTCAAAAACTACTGCAAGTTACAATATTCACTTGTAACAGTGAATGAACCGTTTGTGTGCAAGCGTAAAGACCCATTTTTCCTATATATGTGTAAAATGAGCCTATTTATTTAGCTATGTAATTAGTATGCACTCAGAACTTCTGAAGAATACCTTACAATGCAGGGGAGCTTATATTTCAGATCTCTCTAACGGCCATTGCTGATGATGCCCTCTACTTTTGATTCCTAGTCTGGGCACATGATGTCTTTTGAGTTTGGACACTTCACCTTACAAACTGGGCCATGTTCTGTTGCATCATGCAGGTCCATTGAAAAGGCAGCCTCTGTGGTGGAAGACTGATGGCTAATTGTAAAAATGTGACTAAATAAAGGTTGTGGTGGGGGGAGGGGAGGCAGGGGAGAGAACAGGATTTGACTTTCTATGATGGTAATGTTTTACTGATGCATACTTTTATGCCCACCTTGCTGGGGGGCTCTGCACTTGCATACTTTCAGACTTTTTAACATTTTTATAGAAGAAGCTTAAAAAGTCCAAAGATTCACACACACACACTCTTGCCCAAATCCAAGACAACTGACCAATAATTAGAAAAACTATAACAAATTCAGTTGTCCATGTATAGAATACCATTAATTATGGGGGGGGGGGTGTATCTTAAATTTGCAGCAAGGAAAGCAGTGGCAAGGGGGAAGGCAGTAGGGGAGCTGTCCTGAGGCCTGCCTCCCCCTCCCCCCAAACAATCCCTTCTCCCCGCTGCCCCAGTGCCTGTGACCCCTGGCAAATCCCCTACACACATTTACTTTCCATCACAGCTCTGGCTCTGGGCATGGAGCACATACTGGGTCCAGCCCCTGCCTGGCCACACGGTAGTAACAGTGGCAATGGGAGCTCTGAACACAGCCCTGGCCCCTTGCCACTGCTGCATGGCCTAGACAGGGACCAGAGCCACCACATGCTCCTACCCCAGGCTGGAACAGAGTTGGAGCAGGAGCCACTGCCTGCTCCCAAAGCTTGTACTCAATTCCAATAGAGAAAAAAAAAAAACCACCCCTTGAATGGAGAAATATACTTGAACCCAAGATAAAGTGTTTATGGTATATATAGAAAATGAGATTTTCATAGCTGGTTTCTTATAGCAAGCTGCCAGGTCTAGCAATGACTTATGCACATGCATGCCCATGGCCCTACTGCAGTCCAAGAGTGAAGCAGAACAACATGGAAATCTTTGAAGGATTGGGTCAGATTTTGCCTTTGGTAGAATTTTTTTTTTTTTTTTTTTGTTAAACAAACATCATTTTCTTTATATAGGATTTTAAATGAAGGTCAAATATTACTTTTAAACTGAAAAATATTGAATTTTGTGGAGGCAGTGATAGAACTTGAAACAAGTTAAACAGATGCTTCAAAACCAAGACAAATCCAACAACATAATTAAATAACCCACTTCTCTCAAACCATTTTCCAAATGGATTATCAGTCACTTAACAGTAAAAATGGAAACCTTTACAAAAAAGCGGGGAGGGGCTCATACTAAGCTTAAAACAAAGAAGTTATTCAGCTACTTATGGTACACCAGCCTCTAAATTTGAGGATAAAACCCAGTCATACTGGAGTCGCTAGAAATTTTGCCATCAGCTCCAACAAGAACAGGATCAAATCAATGCTTTCTAATGCTAGTGTTCTTTCAACTGTGACAGAAACTAAATTTAGATCTAGTTACATAAAAAATATTAATAACTTTAACTTTTAATCAGCATAAGAGGTTTAGAGATACACAAATGTTGGATAATTTTGCAGTGCATTTGCAATATTGTGCATTAGTAAAATCGTGGGGATTATAAAAAAGCCACTGAAGCATAATAAAATTACATAAAACAATAAGGACAGGCTATAGAGAATGGGCTAGCTCTTGCTCCCACTGGGAATTTTGCCAGAGTGCAATGGGAGGGAGATTTAGCTCTATATGCACCTCTGATGGGGGGTAGGGTGGGAGCTAAAGGACTCTGTACTGCCTAGCTAATAAAGCAGGATTATCTGGTGGGTTAGGAACACAGACTGAAGTGTTTTTAATGCAACATTAACTTGTATGACCCTGTAGAGCGCACTGAAATAAAAAGCTTATTTCTCTCATTTATCTGCATGCTACTGAATGCTGCTGATCCATACGTAGAGCAAAAGCATGGAGCAATTTGTCAAGCTCTCACAGCTAGAGAGGTGACTGGCAATATGCTCAGCCAGATGTGCAACTTCTTCAGTGGCACTGGAATGGAAAAATATTTTCTAGTTTTAAAGCAGATTCCCAGATGGTGGGCTGCAGAATACTGCCTGATGGTCACAGTGGAGCTGATCACCTGGGCAGGGCTCTCATTTTCAGCTGCTAAGTGCTCACAGCAAAAAAACCTATCCCACACTTCTTTGATGTTATTTTCCCTATGTAATTACTTGCTGTATTTTCCCCAGGAATGTTATAAAATTGCAAACAGGAGGCAACAGCAGCCACATGGCAACCTCCCACTTATCAAGGTGAGTGACACTGAGGAAACATTTTATAGTACATGCTCTAAAGCAGGGGTATCAAACTCTTGCAGCCATTCCTGGGCAGGATCTTGCAGGACCCCAAATTCCTGACCCCTCTACAAGCCTCCACTCGTCACTGCAGATTTAATACCCTTTAAAGAAAGGCTGAGTATCTTGGCTATCTCTAGACATCTCTGAGGCTGGTCCCTGCTTTGTGGATGATTTATGCATTTTACATTAGTCACTGGATAAACAGAAATGTAGGAGTAGGGACCAGAAGCCAGGTCCTTACCCTTCCGAGTATTTTAGCCACAAGGGTTAGCGAGACATGCTTCATCATGCTTGCTCTCCTGATTCAGTGATCCTGTGCTGGTTGCCTAGCAGCACAACTGCTTCAGGAGGGATTGTGGGTACCAATACCCAGACTATTCAATAACCTGGTGACGAGGACATTCTTTTGGGAAATGGAGCTGTAAGTTAGAATACCTTCAGCCTAAGGAGGGCCTAAGGACCCAGGTCTTATTTTCTAGACGAGTAGGAACTGCTAAGCTATGATGCTAAAAGTGAGCACCTCTTTCCTCCCACCATGTTGGAGGGAAAAAGTGCCTATTGCTGCCAAACTTTGTACTGATCTCAGTGTTTGTGCAAATTAGGCGTGCACTCTGAGAATGCTTAATAGATTTGACTCCGTCAAGGATTTTGCCATAGCTAAGCACCATTCCAGTTTCATTCTGGAGTTCAGAAGGAACTAAGGTTGTCTACACAAAAGCCAGAGGTCCCCAGATACCTAAACCTGATACTCCCAACATTGGAGGTACCAAATGAATGGCAGTAGCTGTGGCACGGACAGCCTGTGTATGGCATGCAACTGATCAGGGAAGGGACAGGCAGCACAATAACAGATAGGGTAGGAAGCAGAAGGCGGAGCAGCAGACTGGACACAGGGAAGGGGATCACAGTGGTACTTTGGGCTGATGCAGGGCTGTGGCACACCTGCCAAAAAGGGTGTCCACCACTAAATTAACACATCTAGTGAGTTTTGTGCCTACTAGAGCAACTGGTTATTGTGGATCACTTTCCTTGGAACTTGAGCACCTAGCTGATCAAAATGGAATTAACCCAGAATGACCAATTCTGTCGTCCCTTTTCATTCTATACAAGTAAAATCTCAATAGAGGTACAGTAAAAGCTGTGTTAAATGGCATTTCACTAACTGGAATACTTTATTAAACTGCAATTTAATAGGCTAATAAAGTATTCACAACGGGGGTGGCCATGCTCGGGGTGGGCAGCAGGACTGGCCCAGCACATGGCGCCATGCCACTTTCAGCAGCAAGGCACAGAGGCAGAGAGCAGAACCCAGCCTGCAGCTGCAGTCCACCCTTGCCCCATGCACAGATAAAGAAAAGTAGATTGAAAGACACGTACTTGCTTGCTGGGCTGGTTGCAGTCCTGGCTGCGCAGGGTACCACTCTCAGATAACCAGAATCTCCCTTACCCTGCTCATACTGGATAACAAAGCTTTTACTGTATTTATTAATGAAGCTCTAGCTTCTTTCACCAGATACCACACGTAAAAATATAGGCTACCCTATACTCTCCATTGTTGGGATTTGACCATTATCAGAAAACACATCTACTCTCCGACAAAGAATTAAATGATCCTTCCAGTAATATTACAGCATCCTAGTGTTTGGGGCTACTACTACTGAAAGAAGGCAGGCAGTCCATCTGGTCTCAAATTGAGAAGTTTTGTTCCCATGTTCCATTTCCCTGCCTCATGAGGCCACGGTTAGGAATAACGGAGATACGACATTGGAGCTCCCTATGAAAGCACATCCTCTGAAAGCAACCATCAATTTTGGAGTCTGGTGCTCCCTCAGTCAAAAACCAAACAGTCTGGTTTACAAAGCATTTTCACTCTACAGATGATCTTGAGGGGCTCTGAGAGGATTAAGACTCAGATAAGGGTACCTTACATAAATTCTGTTGCAGAGCAGATGCTGTTGGAAGCAACTTTGTATTAGTCAATGGTATAAAAAGTTAAAAAATATAAAAGGCACTGAATGGTAAAAAATGTCTATAAGCTATAAAGGAAAAATGCACAGGCCAGTGGATGGTAGTGAATGACAAGTTCTTCCCACGCCTGCTAACATTATCAATTTATACCCTGAAGATGATATATACCTGTAGTTTCACAGATGCAGTTTTGATTATAGGACATTAAAATAAATACTGTGCCTTGGCCCCAATCTTAAGGTATGCTCTATGAGTAAGATTACACACACACGCGGAAAAGCACACTGTATTTTGTAAATAACTTTTTCCTTTTAGTTTTTCTTGTATAGAAAGAGGCTGCCACACATGGCAACTGCTGTGCTACCTAATCCAACACCAACAGAAATGTATTTGCACTGGAACAGGAAACAGAAATAGTTCCTCCTATTTGTTAGCATTCTTGCTTACTAGAGCTGCAGTACAATCTAGACTTTGGCAGTTGCTTAGCTCTTCATTCACCTGTTGAACCACAGCTCCAATCTGACCCACCCAAGAGGATTATGCAATGACAGGTTATTATTGCTTAAAGCTCAGGTATTGAACTTGGTCTCCTACATTTAAGTTTTCAGATTTCTTACCTCACCCCTCCCTTCTAAAGAAAATAGCTACTGGTTCAAGAGAAGAAGTCCAAACAAAAACCTCAGTGTAGTTTAATTTTAGTTTAAACTAGACTGGGCTCAAGTCTAGTTTAATATGCATAGTCTGATGAAAACCTTGGATGGGGATTTAGTTTTCAGAAGTACAGATTAAAACTATATCAGTTTTCCGTGCTTTCATTATGGTTGAAACTCCAAGTGTACATCATTAACATTCATGCCCTGACAAAATAGTAGATATACATTTTTCGAAGTCTCTCTCCTACTGTTTATAAATATCAAGGTGTTGCACACAAAGACCTTTATCACTTAATCATTGTTCAAATGCAGCCCCCTCGACAGCAGACCATGAAAGCCATTGCACGCCAATGCTACACAACTTACTTTTAGGGAAAGGAAGTAAAAATATGTTTACTCCTATAGCCAGAGGAATCCAAGTAAGCGAATAAAACAAATTTTCTCCATAATAAGGCTACAAGAGATCCTGCAATATGATCTACACTGATCAGTGATGTATACCAACCACAATGCATACAGGGTGGTCCAATTGTGCAGTTGTTGATTGTTTTCTTCATGAAATAGGTTTCCTGACAGACTTCACAGTAGTAGATTCCCAGTACTGTAAATGCTTGTCATTACAAATGTACTCAATCTTACTGGGAACAGGCAAAACATGTTTTAGAAGGGAAGTTTCCTAGCAGTCTCAGCTAATTATCCAATTCTGCATCTATCTGAAACAGGAGTCATTATTATACAGATTCCATTATAAAACAAAGCCTCAGAATGATACGTTCTATTTTTTTTAAAGCAAAAAAAGTTTACATCTTTAAAATTCAGAGATCTTTCTAAGCAGAACACTGCTCTGTGATAACAAGGTCGTCAGACCTCCACATTTAGCCTACATTATAGTTCACTTATCCAAAGGTTTTTTTAAACCTTATTTATTGATTTTAGACTATGACTGTTTGCTTCACCTTTGTGCTACTATTACTTAAAATTAGGAGCTCATTATAAAGAAGTTGATATGTGAACCTCAATCCCAGAAACATATTTAACCACTATTTTTATGGAATAGAAAAAATATTTCTATTGACTGGGCAGATTTCTTTAACAGATATATATGCATAAAGGCTCTGAGGGGATTTTTTTTGTTTAAAAAAAAAAAAAAGAGATGATTAACAACCATAGTGGACTGTACAATTTTCCAGCTATTTCAATCTTGAAATCTGATTGTAAGCCTTTGAAGTCCTATCTTTGACCTTTCAAATGTTCTCATAGGCAAAATGCCTTTTCCAATTGGAAAATTAATTGAGTATGTGTCATGCTATATCAAAGCAATTTTGATCCCTCTCACAGCGGCAGTGTGTTTTAGGGTAGAATTTTTGTGGCCGTTGTTTAGAAGTCCACGGGAGTGCTTTGTTTGTTCCAAATGAAGTTGAATACGCCTGCCTGCAATTTATGTTAACATAGAGGCAACAGAAATACAAATTCTTCAGAGTGGTTATACCAGAAGACTGCTCTCAAGTCCTCTCATACAAACCTAGCAGTTCCAATTTAACACAGGACAGATCCTCCCTCTATTAACTTACTTTTAAAAAAGGATGCCCTGGATCCTTTGCCTCAGGCAGCTCTAGACAATGCCATGAGGGGAGGGAGCATGTTTTCAACTATGACCAGTACCTGAGCTGAGGTAAAATAAAACAAAAGAGGTGAGCCTGCCCACAAGGACATAATTTAGCTTCAAAGTAAGCCTTACCTTGCATGCTGGGAAATCTTTGGCATGATACATTAATATACAGAATAATAAAGTGACCTGGTTGAACACTCCCTGCCTATAATAAAACACACCATTTACTTAAAATTTCTTTGCGTTATTTTCCTTCATATTCTAGAAGGTAGGGAGGGGTGGGAGACAAAAACGAAGGAACTGGGATTCAGTCCCCAAATTCTGCATAATCTTGAGGATCCTCAAAATGTAGAGGACTTACAATTAATGAGGCATGTTCTGGCCTCAATTACATCCAGTGAAGACAAAAAGTGTTAACAACAAAAGGTAACGGATGGCAAAGTTTGCCTACAGAAACATTATCAGCAGAGAAGTTGCATAAGCCAGAAAAAATAAAGCCTACAAAGAAATGGCAGTGCTGTATTTATGGGGAAAACACCTTTTTTGGTTAAATGAGCCATGTTAATTAGGGATGTGTTTCAATTAAAAAATGGTGAAGATGGGTTCCTTGTTTAGAAACAGAAGTACAGTTTAAAAACACAAAGTGGGATTTCATCTACAGAGAAACATATGGTTCCAATGCAGCCTCTATTATGAGAGCAAAGCAAATACAAGTTAATTAAGTTTTTAGCATTCAAGTAAATTTTAATTTCAAATTTACACTTCTAACTTCATATGTCTTCATTAAAGTGAATGGGGAGGGGGAAGTGTGTGTTCTAAAGTTTTCCTGAGACTGAAATCCAACCCCCACCCCCCCCAAAGATATGGTGGGGGTCTTAGTAATTTGCACAGCACAGTGCAGCAGCACACAGTGCAACTCCCCCCACACCAAGTCAAAGCCCCATGGTCTGTTTACCCAGGTAAGAATTCACTCATGTGACAAATGAACTTTGTAAAAACATCAGAACAATGTTAACAGTGACATTTGCTGACAACCATCTGAAAAGTATTTAGATTTACACTGTCACAACATTGGTGTTGAAGATTCAAAGTGTTAACAAGAAATTCTACTGGCCCGTATGACCAAAAAGAGTATTTTCTGAAGCACAGCTTACATTTTACAGCAAAAAAGAAACAAGTTTTGTATTAATTTTGCAATTTGCCTTAAGTAAAGAACGTGTATAGCAAAATACATTTCTTCTTATTCAACATAAGATTTTAAAATGCATTATATTTTTACAACTAGTACCAGAGGTTGGTTTAGTTTTGTTTTTGAACACACTCTTCCCAGTTTAAGTCACTCTAACTTTCCAACTTTTAAACAGTATAAATAGGCAGATCAGCCATGTAACACCAACTAGTCAAAAAATTAGTCTAACTATTGTTCCATCAGCAGCCCACAGGGCTAATATTTTGCCAGTATTTCAGCAAAAGATTTCGTTTTAAACAAAAAAAAGTACAACACAAGTTTAAGGCATGTTATGTTTAAAAAAAAAAGTTCAAACACTGATCAAAAACAGATGCTGGAACTAATGTCATTCTTCTGAACAGGCTAGTGCCTTGCTTGTATTCCATCACCATTTTCAATTCATGAAATGAAATCAACCACGGCTATATTCATCATTAACAATTTTGGCACTGCTCAGCTGTACTATATCCTGCTGCAGCAACAGAACAAGTTGTATGAAGCCTGGCACCGATGAGTTAAATCCATGAATGAAGATTTAAGAAAGGCCTAACCCCTCTGTACTTAGATCACATTACTAACCCTAATTAACATAAAACAGATATTTTTGTTGAAAAAAATAAATAAAAGCATTGTAATTGGTATAACATACTTCAACAGCTAGAAGTTAGACACTGTATGCATCTGTATAGTACCTGGAAAGTTTAAAAGCAGGTGGTTTGCAAATAAATTTGCAGACTTTTTTTTTTTTAATCATATTCTGCATTACAGCACCTTATGGCAATATTTTAGAAGCTGCTTCTGCCCCAGTATACTAAGATATTGTATTCAACAACACCTTATATGGTACTGTATCCATCTGTAACATGAAACAGTTACAGCATTAACATAGGTGCATATTAACCTTTGGAGGAA
The DNA here is from genome assembly GCF_001723895.1 of Crocodylus porosus. Taxonomy (NCBI): domain Eukaryota; kingdom Metazoa; phylum Chordata; order Crocodylia; family Crocodylidae; genus Crocodylus; species Crocodylus porosus. Next base: position 89,158,044 of record NW_017728947.1, on the reverse strand, counting down.
ACTCACCATAAGCTGCAGGCTGATTTTCAATGGCCCAAAAAAATTCACTTTAAATCAAAGCTTCTCCTGTTCACAAGAGGAACCTCACCCCCTTCCTCACCTGAATCACAAAACTTTACATGAGAAAACTGCTTTTCCCTTCTTTGAATTTTAAAAACAGGAAAACAGATTTCTTTTATATTTTGAACTCTTACACAAACTGTATACGCTGTATCATGGCAAAGTGCATGTTTGATCAGTTGAACCCTTCTTAGAAGAAAGTTTACAAAGGAAACACCGCCAAACAACTAAAAATATACAAAAAGTGGCATTTGTAACAGTAATCTTAACAGTTTGAAAGCCAACAACATGGAATGTACTATAGAGCTGTGATATCAGTTACTTCCCTGTTTAGATTAGTTTACTGCTTTTGGATGGGGAATTTCTCTTAAGAATTAGTATTCTCTGTATAAGTTACAAAAGCTACAAAAAGAAAGCCATAAAAATAAAATGATAGAAATCCACATTCTCTTTTAAGGTTCAAGTAAAGACATCTTCATAGCGCAACTTTTAAACAATTGCATACTGCTCATATAAAAGGTCTCTTATTCTGTAGAAGTCCTGGCAAAGACAGCCTTCCAATCCAATGCGCCCAGTTTCAGTCTGAAACAAAAAGCAGGTTTCAATCTATTATCTTTATCCTGACAAAGTGAAGAAGATGCTTAGCATTTTACTAGGATAAAAGGTATTGGTGATAATCCAAATGGTGTTAAGAAAAATAGAGGCTTACCCTGCGAACAGCCACTAGGTTGTTGCATACAAGAACACCGCCGACAAATTCAGCTTGAATTCCTTCTCGCAGAAGAACTTGCTTGAAGTCTGATAGCCTTGGCTCATTCATGAACACAGACTGATGTCCAAGAACCTTTAAATCCAGTGCAAAGAAGAATTGTATTTAAGATGTTACTAAAGATATACATTTAATAAACAATTTTCAAATCAGATAGAAGACATTAAAATAACTCAATTACTTCCCAATTGCTAGCTGCAATCATTTTGGAAGACATCCTGACTAACCTCTCCAGACCTGTATTAGCAGCATGGACTAGAGCGAGCTACTAGGAAATGAGATGCTATGGTTGCCTTCCAGTCACTTAAGGCAAGAACCTCACATCTTCAATGCTAGACAAAAGACCCTTATAGACTATGCACTTAGGCAAAGACTCATCTTCCCCAGTAGACAGCCTTCTGGCCATCCTCCAAGGACCACCCTGTAGACCTCCATATAGGCATCACACCAGGAATAGTGCCACAGAAGCAACATTACGGTTCATAGCAGAGTCTGCACGGCTGTCAAATCTTAGCCCTGGTCACCAGTCAGAGTCAAGGCTTGTCAAGGTTCTGAGCAGTCCAGGTTCAGAAGTGTACAAGGATGCCTTAAAGCAGTGGTTCTCAACCTTTTTAGACTTGAGGCACCCCTCAGTAGCCCTGCCACCTCTTAGTTTTCACTCTTTTTTGACTACAGAAAAATAGAGCAATTCTTTGTTGCAAGACCATAAACAGATAGCATGTTTTAATGCTATGGATGAAAACGCTGGATTCATCTTTTTAATAATTTTTGGACACAATACTGTTAATACAGTGTGGCACCCTGTAGCACTCCTGAAAAATCAAGGCACCCCCTAAAGTACCTTGGTTTTAAAGCATCTTGGTTGAGAAACGCTGCTTTAAAGCCACCGTAAAACTCTCATTCCAGCTTGGATGAGAGCTCTAGCCTGTATGTCAATCTCGAAGTCGCAATTCTCTTCATGTGTTAGATGGGAAACTGATACTTATGCAAAATGTCTGATGTGCAGAGATAAGAGTACTGGGATAAGTACACTGCAAACCTCTGCTAGTCACACACATACATGCATATAAAATCTCTCTAAAAAGACATATCTACCACTGACAAACATGCAAGGAAAAGTATTTTGCACAGCACCAGATGTGTGACAATAAATCCAAGGAGCAATTTTAAATAAGCCAACTGCTTTCAGAAGCCCTTTATGGTGAGTGCACAGGTCATAAGAGATTTATCACCAGGATCATTTAAAAGCTGTGTCTGAAGCCAAGGTATGGTACACTATACATACAGGCAGTCCTTGACTTACAAATGTTTCGCACTTGCAACATTTATAAATTGACACCCTGTTTCAACTTTATAACACTTGATCCGATGCAAAGCCACACTCATCTCACTGGAGAACACACTCAGCTCCCTAGAGAACATCTGTCCAAACTTCCTTGGACACTTTGTTTAAGAAAGAAGACAAGACTCCAGAAAAAACCTGCAGCCAAGACTCCTGAGAAGACTCCAGCCAAGAACCCTTCAAAAAGTCCAACCAAGAGCCCTTCAAAAAGTCCAGCAAAGTCACCTCAAAAAAGTCCTTCCAAATCAATAAATTGCTTTTTACAATATAAATGCATTAATGTAGCTCTATTACTCATCTATAATTGATACAGTACAAAATCCTGGGGTATTTTTGGTGAAAATAGGGTATTCAGCCTTAGTTCAGGAACCAGTCTCTCATTTACAATATTTCTTATGAGAAAATTGGTTCCAAGTTACGATGTTTCGACTTAAGATGTGGTTTTCAAGAACCAATTGTGTCATAAGTCCAAGGACTGCCTGTAGTTAGATACTGTCCCGACTATGAAGAGTTTGCAACCTTAACACAGAAACAACTTCCTAGCTCCATACATGATTTAATGCAGTTAAACACACTTACAACTCAGATAAAACCTTTGGTTCAAAAGACTTACCTGAAAAACTTCTGTAATATATTCAATGTGCTGGAAACATATACTGGCAATTACCACCACAACTATAGCATTCAAACACTAGAGATCTTATAGATAAAGGAAGGCAAAAAACGTCTCTACCTCATGTGGGGGCAGTGGTTCCAGTGTAGGAATGATCTCGCTCTCCTCGCACATTTCTTTATCATCATCACCAAACAAACTCTTCATGGCTTTTTGCTGTGCAATAACACTGGAGTCTGAAGAAGGCATATCCACTTGCATTTCCATGTCTTCATCTTCCCTCAGCTCTCCTTCTTCCAAAATGACCCCCGTGTCCACTTTTGAAACTCGCATGTCCAGAACGCCATCTATCCAAGCCAGTTCAGCATCTTTAGCTTTACAGAATTGAAGGGAACTGACTAGAGAATCCTTTAGCCTGACCTAATTTGCACACAAATAAAAACAGTATTGATTGAATGACATAAGCAATTCTGGCAGAAAGCACATTTCGCAAGGTTAACACGAATCTGTAAAGACTAGCCATTTCCCCTTTCATTGACGCATCATGTTATTTAGATCCAACCTGCTCCTTGGACAGAAAGGGAGGCAGAACCATGAGTGACAGAAGTATATGCAGCTTGTGCCTTACTACTTACTTTGGAATGTAGCAGAATGCGTTTTTTGCTAAAAACAAACAGAAAGTTGTTGCTTGTGTTTGTCAGAAAGATCTACTTAGGATTAAATAAATTCATACATGTTAGGATCGGAAGGGACCTTAATAGGTCATCGAATCCGACCCCCTGCATAGGCAGGAAAGTGTGCTGGGTTCAGATGACCCCAGCCAGATGCCTATCTAACCTCTTCTTGAAGACCCCCAGGGTAGGGGAGAGCACCACCCCCCTTGGGAGCCCATTCCAGATTTTGGCCACTAACTGTGAAGTTCTTTCTAATGTCCAGTCTAAATCTGCTCTCTGCAAGCTAATGGCAATTATTTCTTGTAATCCCCAGGGGTGCCTTCTGTGCCCCCATGATGAATTTACTGGCAGCCACAAGGTCGCCTCTTAACCCTCTCTTGAGGAGGCTGAAGAGGTCCAGGTGCCCTAGTCTCTCCTCATAGGACTTGGCCTGCAAGCCCTTAACCATACGAGTGGCCCTTCTTTGGACCCTCTCCAGGTTATCCATACCCTTCTTAAAGTGTGGCGCCCAGAACTGGATGCAGTATTCCAACTGTGGTCTGACCAGTGCCTGATAGAGGGGAAGTATCACCTCCTTGGTTCTGTTTGTCATGCATCTGCTGATGTATGATAAAGTGCAGTTAGCTTTACTGATGACTTCATCACACTGATGACTCATGTTCATCTTGGAATCCACTAGGACTCCGAGATCCCTTTCTGCTTCCCTGCTACCGAGCAGGTCATTTCCTAGGCAGTAGGTGTACTAGACATTTTTCCTCCCTGGGTGCAGCACTTTGCATTTCTCCTTGTTAAACTGCATTCTATTGTTTTCTGCCCGTGTGTCCAACCGGTGCAGGTCTGCCTGTAGTTGTTCCCTGCCCTCCGGTGCATCCACTTCTCTCCACAGTTTTGTATCATCCGCAAACTTGGACAGAATACACTTCACTCCCTCGCCCAAGTCATTGACGAAGACATTGAAGAGTATCGGTCCTAGGACTGAGCCCTGAGGGACCCCACTGCCCACGTCCTTCCAGGTCGATACCGACCCACCTACCACCATTCTCTGGGTATGACCCTCAAGCCAATTTGCCACCCACCGGACTGTGTAATCATCCAAGTCACAGCCTCTTAATTTGTTCACCAGTATGGGGTGGGATACCGTATCAAAGGCCCTCCTGAAGCCTAAGTAAACGATATCTACCTCTACTCCTGCATCCAGGTGTTTTGTAACCTGGTCATAAAAGGAGACCAGATTAGTTAGGCATGATCTACCTGCTATGAACCCATGCTGGTTTCCCCTCAGCATAGTTTTTCCTGCTGGGCTCTCACATATAATGAGCCTTAATAATCTCTTCAAAGACTTTACCAAAGATGGAGGTGAGACTGACTGGCTTGTAGTTGCTTGGATCCTCCTTCCTCCCCTTCTTCAAAATATGAAGCTTTGCTTATAATCCGTTACTTTAACATGTTTTTATTTTCCAAAATATTTCCTTAGGCCAAAACATTCTTTTCTTCGTCTGGGGAAATGTAAGGAGAGTCCCTTCAGGTATGTCTCACTTACAAAAAACCTGAAAATAAGGTCATATACCGATTTCCAGGCATGGTAAAAAGGTTTTAAAAAAATCTTGAGTAACCCAAACATTACTGTGACCAAACGCTAGAATCTGAGATTTTAAAATGTATCCCAGTTTTTTTTGTGATCAGTACATTTTTCCTACACCCTACCATTCTCATGCAGTTCCACTATCTTACCTGATAGATGTGAGTCTCGCTGGTCGCATCTACTGTCTCATGAAGTTTGGGCATATAAACTTTAATGTCTTTCCCACCAAAAGCTCTGCAGGACTCTGCAAGGTCTTGACTGGCTTCAGGTGGTCCGTGGACAATGACCAACTGTCGTGGTTTCATTTGGTTAATGATTTTTTTAATGGAGTCTCCATCTGAGCGTCCTTCATAATCTATGTATGTAACTCTGGCTCTAGTTTGATTTAAAAAAAGGAGGGGGGAAGGAAAGAAATAATTCTTAGTGCTATCTAAAGCAAAGTATTTAATATGAATGACATTTTAGAGCACTGGGGGCCAACATTTTTGGCAGACATACCACAAATTATGCTCTGTGCCCTCCTGCAAGTCCCACTCCAAACCGCTTCCCCTACCTGATCTGCTGCTCTGTTTTCTGCTTCCTGCCTAATCTGCTGCATGCCACACCAAGGCTGCCCACGTTACTTGTGGTATGTGTGCTGCAGTTTGGCCATTTTAGATGATTCCACATTAAAAGTGAACAAGCGAAGTACAAAGTGTACTCCACAGCAACTTGGTCCCTCGAGAGTACCAGTGGAGTGTAAAAGCTACAGCATACTGATCCACATACATGTGCATGCACACTAAAGATAAGTAACAGGAAACTAATTATGTAGTAACAGTGTTTCAGGTAACTGTTCACACAAGTGCTATGCTGACAAATTAATGTTGTGGTTTGGCATCTGTAGGGCACAATGTTCACGGCTTTATAAAAACTTTTCAAACAAGAGGCCCCAAATGTTCACTAGAATATGGACCTACCTCAACCAAATAACTGCATTACCCAACTGTTGTAACTCTTTGCTTTTCCTCACCCACTACCCCTGCTTCTCATACGGTTACTCCTCTGGGTCATATCATACATATCAGTAGAACAGGAGTTCATCAGATTAAGAACCATAATTCAGGTTATGCTCCATGCAGTAGAAAATGTTAAGCCTCCTTGATTCTATAACAGCCCACCAGCCAATTTAGGTAGCTCACATCCCAATGCTTTCATACAGCTGAGATATTTCCCTGTCTTTCCTGCTAAGTGTGAGCTTCCCCCAAACATAAGTTTCATGCAATTTAAACATCTAATTCTGTCCTCTGTCCATAATACTTCCATCACAATATAGAATGGCAATATTAGTGGGCACTATACCATGCCAAACATACCCCAACAGCAATGATTTCAAAGCAGGGACAGGGAAGTAAAAGAAAGAGAAGACCTAGCTATGGCAGCCCACAGCAATGCCTGTGCCAGTGAAATTCTTCCCCAGTACCTTTACGCCACATAGGAAACAAGCAAAAGGTTGAGCAGAGTCATTAGCCACGGCTTTTCAATCAAAGCTTTAAGGCACTTAGCACTGTTCTGCAAAATAATGTAGTACTATAGTGGTGAGTCTCTCAATTAGCTGCATTTATTCCAGTTCTCACTCATATATATTTTATAAATGTTCAATGATGCTCTGTCCAATCTCTCATGTTAAGAGGACCCTTTTTCCCCCCGCTTTTTCCTAACCTGAAGGACAATAAAAAGTTTCAGCCTGAAAAATACTTTTGTAAAAAGTAAAGCAATTGTTTGCCAGAAAGCTACCTTTTTCTGACAAGAATGCCTTCCAGCTGTGAAATGATCTGAAACTCACTTTATTTCCATTGATTCTGTTGCTGAAATACATTTGGTAGGAACATCTGACAGATCCTGGTCCATTGGCTCATCTCCATTTGTCAGACCAGATTCTAATTTGCTTTTCTCTTCTTCTGTTGCTTGAAGCTCTGGAACTAGGAAATCCTCAGGCCTAAAGGATAGAATCCCAGAATCACTACAGGTTCTCAAAAGGTTTGGGATTTTCTGTGGGCCTTTGAGCAAGATGGCTTCAATTCTCAGCCTTTGTTACTATTTCTATAAAATGCAGATACTTAACCCTGAAACATTTCTGTGAAGTATTTGTTGTACAGCACTCTGAAAGCTAAATACTATAAGTATTATTACTTTTTTCCCCACATACTTAATAATCTCTCCATATTCATCCCATTTAATTCTCTCTTCTGGGGCTGGAAACATCGGATAGGACTTCTTGGCCTGTTTGAAGAAGCTTCCTTTCCGGCTACCTTCACCCTTCATCATCAAATCATGTTTGGTTTTATGTACAGATGGCTGATCAATATCCTCTTCAACATCACTTTCATCACTGGAATCAATGTCTGCCCTAAAATGTCATCAAGAAAAGGGAAAAAAAAAAAGTCAACTTAAGTGTCATTTTATGTATGTACATTAAATGGTAAATGAAAATTTACTTTGTGTGTCAGGTAATTGCTTGATATGAGCATCAAGTGTTATGGTCAACAAAATGTCACAGTGTTCCTTTGTAATCCATGAAGAGTGACATTTAAATTGGTTATCTGGAGAACCAACCAATTTAATCACAAAGGTGCTTTAAGTGTAGAATCCAAGAGATTGGCTGAAAGGAATCTAATACAATAGAACTCCAGAAATAAACCACAGCTGATAAATGAATGGTCACAATTTAACCTAATGAGGTATCACATTGGTCTCGAAGATTGCATTAAAAATAAAACTGCATTAAAATGTGACATGCTGTATTTACACAAATCCAGAATGACTTGGAATTTCTTGTGACACCCTATTAATTAGATTCCATAAATGGAAATGTATAAATGTTTTTATCTTCCATGTGAAGAATCTAATTATTGGAGAGTCATCTTAAATCCATCTGCCCCACCACTGCAGCAGGGAAAGTAGCAGCAGAGGCGGCAACGTGCCCCATCCCCAAAACTTCCCTCCCCACACCTCACACCCGCTCCCCTGCCACTTTCTCCCCACAATTCCAGTGTCTGTCCCTTCCTCACTGTCCCCTCCCTGGCTCCAGCTCTAGATCTGGCCCTGACAAGGCAGTAGCAGCAGCAGCAACAGCAGCACCTGGCCAAATTAGGGCCACAGCTGCAGCTGTTCCTTTCCCCACATCAGCCTCCCCCATGCTCCTCCCCTCTCCGTACCATATGGTTTTCCCCACACATAACCCTTCCCTGCTGCACATGCCACCTTGAGCAACCCTGGCAACAACTTCCAGCCCCAGTACTTGAATCCAAGATGAAGCCCCCTGTCGTCCCCGTCATTTAAGTGGGAGGTGGGACGCTTGTCTTCAATATGAATAAATACAATACACTTACTCTTTGGACTGTTCTAATTTTTTAGCTGCTTCTTTCTTTAGCTTCTCCTTTTCTAAATACTCCTCAAGTTCCTTCCCTTCAAGTTTAACACGTTTCCTCAGCTAAAAAGGAGGAAAAAAATATTTAAAAATGCCAATAAGCCTAATCTTTTCTATGCAATGATTAAATGTTTTACCCATTTAGACTCAATATTATGGTACAAAAATGATTAAGGCTGGATTTTCCCACCCATTCTCAAGTTGAGTGGAAGGACCTTATGCCTGAAAGAAAACTAAAATCCCCACCAACTTAAGGAGTAGTGAATAGTGTAAATTATACATAAATATTGTATTTAGCAATGAAGTAATCATCCTGGAAATATTAAAACTAGTTGATTGGTTTTATATGACTCCTGCACTAGAAGTAATTTCTTTCAGTAACTTAGGTGTGCTGGGAATTACTCCCCCTCCACTGTTTTCAGTAACCAAAAGGAAAAAATTCACTTCCTCTTGTCCCCCAGTATTTAGTGTTGATAGTCTGTTCTCCCTCCCTGTGCCACTTACAAAGGACAGCTGAAGGACAATGGTGAATATTATATTGCAGAAATGAGTGGCATACTTTGCCCTTGTTTTACAGAAAAGACAGAGCAGAGCTTGCTGCAAATACCTTAATTCCAATAACAACAAAATGTGAAGCATCATCCCATGCTTTCAGTCTATTGCAACAGAAGAAAAACTAACATCAGCATGGGAATTGCTAATGAAAATCTTCAAAAAGTTACAGATGGTATATACGCTCCCATCAACCCATAACATTTGGCAGGAAGAATCAAGGGAAGTGTGGTACATTAAACTACATTTAATAGTTTCTCTCTTAATATTAACTTGATTTCAAGTTGATTTTCTTTTTGCCTTCAAATTAAAGAGCAAAACAATCTTTCTAACATTTTATAACCTCATTTGACTTGATTTCCCATCTCATATATGAGTTTTTCACCTAAATAAGCTACTGTTATCTTGCCATTTAAATGGTCAGGGGAAACTGTCCTATTTTCTGTAGGGGGATTGCATACATTCAGCAACTCAGGGTGCTGGGAAGTAGCAGAAAGAGTTAAGCACTTTCCACGCTTACTCAATAAATTCCTTAAACTTGCCTTTCAATTAATGTATTTTAAAGTCTCAAGTTCTACTTTTCTTGTTCATTCAGGTAAAAAAATTCTTGACATGTCAAGCTACTGTCCATATTACAACTGACTTCAGTTTTCCTTCTACAAATTAGGAAAAAAGGGTTTTCTAGGGCAAGTTAAAAATAAATAAATAAAACAAGATAGACCTTTCACACACTACCCCACTCAGTAACTTGGGTCACAAGCACATTTCTTACCTCAATATCTATAACTTTTTCAGAAGGATTATCTATCAAGAATCTTGCTAGTGTCCCTGGAGTTGTTCTGTAAGTTAAAATGACAGAGTTTTTGGAATCCTGACACCATTGGATAAAGAGATCTCTTGAAAACCCACATTCCAAATCAGGTTGGCTAGCAAGCACGACTTTTGGACTTGGCACTCGAGCCAGATCAGAAAGACTATGACATAAAGAGAGATGACGGAACTGGAATGGATTATTTCTCTTGTCTTCAAAACATCTCATCAATTTGTCACTCATCCATTCAACCTACGGATATGTTGAAAGGGAGAAAATAAAAGAAAAAAGTTATCTCTACTGGATTTACACATGGTTTGATGACTAAAATGCATGTAAAAACTCTATCTGTACTTGGTAACATTAGAAGAACATTTATAGGTAGGTGTACCCTGCATCTGTGCACATGATCCCTCTATCAATATCTCTTTATGCAATCTTGAAACCAAGCAGCTGGGCCAGCATACAAATTAAATGTTTTTAAAATTCCATTTTAAGCACCTGCAGCTTAGGTTACCATGCTAAGTAAATGGAAACTCCTATCTTAACAAGAATCATGCTAGTAGTCGCGCACCAATTCTAGGTGACTTGTGGGGTAGAAATTTAGGTCATGAAACCTGATTTTATAGTAGAAATGAGGCAGACTAATGACCAGACCATGACAGTTTTCAAGTTCTCTTCTCGTTAAAACCAACACAGAAAACATAGGGAAAAAAAGACAAAACTACATGGTCCTAGATGAACCTCCTGTAATCAAGTAACAAGATGAAAAATGCCGTAATTACCCCTTTCAAAATTACAGTTTAAGAACAAAACAAACCTGTGATTTAGAAAACTCCACTACATTATAGCTGACATTATTCAAAAGTGCTAGAGAATAAACTCCTAATCCTGCATCTTTTGTTCTCCAAATCTGATCAAGAAGTTGGGCAAGTTCCAGAACTCTGCCAGCTGTATCCACAGCTATTAGCACGTTTCCATCACCCCGCAACGTTTCCAAGACATTAGCTAGGAGGGAGGAATAATACAAAACAAATTAAAAGTCAAAGTATTTGCATTTAGAACCATAATCAGGTCAAGAGGTTTGTGGGGGTTTTCGGTTTTTTTGTTTTAACTTATTATACCAAATCAAAGAAAGATTAACTCAGAGACTGACTGAAGACTAGCAGCACTGAAAAACTAAAATATTAAAGAGATGCAGAAACAAAATTTCTATTGAAGTCAATGAGAATAGTTGTCCTCTGGGCAAATTTGAAAATTTTTATGATGTAAATTATATGTAATTCTCCCTTAAATCAAATAGGATTTTTTATGTGAATTTCTCTCAAGAACAGAAAATCCCAGGTTGATTAGACAAATAGTCTCTGGGTGAAGTCATAAATGTAACTCAATCACTTTTTTCTGGGCAGTGGCAGGGGGGAGGGGTGATAATCCGTAATATCAACACTGTCAGAAAAGAAAAACTAAAAAAGTCAAACTCTAAAGAAAACTACAGAAACTTTACTTAAGTGAAGTTTTCTTGTCTGTTACAGGAAGAAAGCAGAGAATTATAACTATTAAAGAGGGATTTTGCATTACTACAGCTTTAACTAATTAGACAAATACTTACTTAGCAATTGTTCATCTCTTTGCTTCCGTCTGGGTTGTACATATGTAGCATTAAAGGAGTCTGTGATAAGCAGTGAAGGCCTACTCAACATTTCCAGGGAGCAACCATTCAGATGTCTGAGAAAAGAGAGAGTCAGGCCATGCAACTTCAGCTTTCACATTTCTTTTGACAAAGAAAAGGCAAGAACTATAAAACCTAGTTGTCAACGTATAGAAACAGTATTCCTTTTTAGCTAGCAAACTAGTTTCATTTTTTTTTTTTTAGGAAACAATACTCCTCAAAGCAGGGCTGGCCAACCTACTGCATGGGTTCCACAAGTGTCAAGCAGCTTGCGTGGCATGCAGTTGATTGGGCAGGGAGCACAAAGCAAAGCAGCAGATTGGGTAGGGAACGGAAAGCAGAGTGGTACCCTGGGAAGTAGTACGCCTGTTCTGTAGTATGCCCACCCAAAAGGTTGACCCAACTGCCCCAGGAAAAGTTTTCCAATCATCCAGGAAAAGTTCAAGAAAAGAGGGCTATTTCTTAAGCAAATAATATATCAGAACACAAAGAGACTATGTTCTTACTTCACAGCTATGCATGTACTTTGGATTTAGGAAAAGCATTTTTTGTTTAGTCTTATCCAAAAGACTGGAGGTTCCAATTTACTTAAATTTTCTACTCATCATGCCTTTTCTTTCCTTAAATCCACCTCACTACATCCTAAACTTTGTTTTGTATTTGTCATAAGCAAAGTCTGATGCATACATTAACAAATTTCTTACTTTCAGTATTTTTTTGTGTCCAACTGCTTTTTGTATTCCTTCTTTCTCCATTAAAAAAAAAAAGCAATTTAGCTTTCTTTAACCTTTAAAAGGTGCTTAACACACCTTAAGTAAAATAAAATACAATGACTGTTTCCTTTGCAATAATTCAAGCATCTCACTGTCAGGTATTTTACCTTTTCTTTTTTTTCCCTTTTTTTTAAACATTAGGTTTGTCCCATCTGACATTTTTTTCCAATTATTTTACAAAATCAGCTGTAATTCACCTTAAAGCAAAAATTGCCCTGTAACAATATTCTGAACAAAGGAAAAAATGGACATTGCATCACATATAAAGTTCCAGAAGTACAGGAAACTGCAGCATTTAAAGTGTATTTTGAACCTAATAATAAAACTATGACCTGTTTTTACATCTGCTCCCACCTCACAACATCTACAATCTTGATTACAACTTGAATTCCAAAACGCTCTCTCTCTTTTAGAAAGGAAAGTTCTCTCTTCCTGGTTTGTGTACTTTGCCTCCACATTATTTAATCTTGCCTAGGAGCACCAAGGAGAAGCACACCTTGCCCACTCCCCCCCATTCAGAATGCAGCAAGTAAGGCAGTACAGCCAACTTAGAGAACCTTCAGGCTGAGCTGTAGCATGCACTCAAGTGTTGTTCCATTTCAGACATGCTCTTTGGCACATGCCTGGGGCCACTTTAAGGCACCTACACTTCTTTGTTTTCAAAGCTTCTTGAAAACTGAGAAGACACAACCTCGCAAAGCGTGATTGTAAGCCGTGGTCCTGAAAGCAACACAGAAAGAACAGACATGGCCATTATATCTCACTCTCCTTCTCAAGAGATTACTAGGGAAGAAAAGAAACAAGATGACAGAATATTTCTCCTCTGAGAACTAATATTGCTGCCAGCTACAGCACCGGATTTTTGAAGCTTTCAGTCTCAACGTGCACTCCAAGGCAAGATTGCATCCAGAAATATTTACTAGATGTTACAAGGATATATAGCAATACTAACAGGCATTTTTAAAATGTGCTGTACATACATCTCCCTCTTGTGGTTGAAGTCAACAGCATAAACAATTTCCTCTTCTCCATCTTTGACAATCTTCCAAATGGTTCCTCCTATCATGTGGCCAGCTGGCAATGGTGTGATGGACAGACCGTGGCCTTTGCCTACAGAAAAAGTAATTTAGTTCTCTCTCAATATTTCAGATACATCAGGTCTATTACAATCAATCGTCCCAACCACAAGGCAGTTTGAAACAAGACACAAAGACCAAGCTGCTAATCATAAAACCATATCAAGATCAAAAGTTAGTAATCCCCACTATGTCACTAACAAATGCAGTATGTTCTACTGTTCCTTAACACTGGCAATTCTCTTCACCACTTCTCACTCCCTCCCAGAAAGAGAACAGAGAAAGCAATGCTGATCTCAGATTAAAGTTGTTACTGAAGAGTTACTACAACGCCCCTAAAAAACAGAAGACAGGGAAACATGGCACATTAACATCAGCAGCACTTTTTCTCAATAACATACTGGAGTGATCTCTAAGCTGACACACTGAGCAGCAATGCTAAGTTAAATATTCTTAACTGGTCAGTGAGATGTCTGGGAAGGGCACACAGTTTCATAGACCAGAAGAAGCCTGAGTATCAGGACAAACACTACCTCTGTGTAAAGAATACCAGCAAGTGAATTTGTCATGTGCTACACACTAATATTGCACTGATTTGCATGGAAATACGTAATTTATATAAAATATAGCTAGTACTGTTAAGGCTTACACTGGAGTACTGTGTACAGTTTTGGGCACTATGCTTCAGCTATAGACCAGCTTAACAAGACTGCAGGGGAGAACAATAAAAATTATCAGAGGAGTAGAAAATCTGACCTATAGGGAAAGGATGAAAAGCCTGGATTTATTTAGTCTAGGAAAGAAAAGACTGAGAAGAAAAATACTAACAGTCCTCAAATATGAAAAAGATTTACTGTAAACAGGAAGGTTATAAACTGTTCTCCAAGGCCACTGCAGACAAGATATGAAGTGATGGGCTTAAATTATGAGGCATATTTAAATATTAATAAGAAGTTCTAGTGATTGACTAGTTTTGCAGTTGCAAATAGATTATCTAGGAAGGTTGTGGAATCCCTGACATGGAAGGCTTAAGAACAGGTTAAACAAACATCTGTCAGCAAAGGTTCAGCTTTCTACTGCTTGGTTAGGGGGAAGGATTAGCTGAACTCTTATTGTCTCTCCCACCAGCCCTATTTTTACAAACTATTACAAGGGTCAGGGAACAAGCACAGGCAGGATCTAATCTGGCCCCATAAAAGAGTTAATGCCTTAAACCAGGGATAGGCAAACTGCAGCATACATGCCACAAGTAGGCAACCTGCACGTGGCATGCAGCAGATTGGGGAGGGAGCAGGAAAAGCTGTGGCAGATAGGGCAGGGAACAAAAAGCTAAGCAGATCAGACAGGGAAAGGGGATTGGATTTGCACTTGGGGAGGGTGCAGGGTTTAATTTATGACATGCCTGCCAGAAACTTTGGTCCCCACTATCTTAAATCATGCAGACTACAATTTGAGCAGAGGCCACTAGATCCACATGCATCTCCAGTACAACATCTTTACTTGTTTTTGCTTCTCCTGGTTGTTTGATGAAAATATAAGCAGTTGCTAACAATGCTGCTTTCCATTACCAGCTAATAATTGCACTGAGCATTCTGCATGTTTCCACCTAACCCTAACCTCAAGATGTAATGTTGGGGCAGATTAGCAAGATTTCTTCAAAATTAACAAAACCAAGATAATTCACATTGTCTGAGTATCTACCCATTTGAGGTACTAGAGGTTCACTTTCCAAGAGCAAAGAAGATCTAACTCAAGGGTGGGCAAAATATGGCCCACAGGCTGGATCTAGCCCCGCCAACTAACTGGATCTAGCCCACGCACACAGGACTCCAGCTCCAAACTGCCTGCAGGTGACCGCTCATTGCACTGGACGGAGGGTAGCTGGGAACTGGAGCCCCACGCACTGGGCTAGTAGCCACCTAGCTACAGCTCCCCTGGTGAATACATAAGAATGCTATTAAAAATACAAGTCAATTAATGCAAGTTTTGTTAGAGGAATAATAGTTTCACCTTTCAAGTTCACTATCTGAGAGAACTTTAGTTGCTGAATTTTATCAAAAGCTGCATCTACATCATCCAGTGTAAAGAGGGTGAAATCTTCTGTATTGTGGCGAGACTAGCATGAAAAGAAAAGAAAAATGTGTTCAAAAAACCTAAAAATTGGTGATGCAAAAGGTTAAACGTTTAAACAACAAGTATATTTATACCAGTAATGTATTACCAGTTAATGTTTAGTGCAGGGCAGTCCCAGGAGGAAGGGAAGTGTGGTGGCATGGCACCTCAGGAACAGGAAGGTGGCTGGGCAGGCAGGAGGGAACAAAATAGTACCCACAGTCTATGAGGCTAAAGAGGAAAATAGTGGTGGCCTAATGACTGTCAACTAGCTGCTCATTCACAGGTGCTCCTTTCTCCCAGCAGGCCAGCTACTGCAGTGGACTGGGACAGCCCCTCCCCTGCTGCAGAAGCCCAGGGCTGAAGGTGGGTTGTGTTGTTTGGGAGGACTTGCCACCACTTCCTGCCTCCTTGTAAAGGGCCCCAGGGAGCAGCTCCCAGCAGCAGCCGTGTCATGGATTCATTGTTTAGCTGATATAATTGGATGAGATTAAACAGATAATATAAGCAATGTAAATGTCATTTTTACAAGTGCCTTCAAAAGGTTTTTTTGTTTTAAAATGACCATATCTAATCAGACATACCTGATAGAGATCATACATAAACATCTGGCCCATTTTATATACAGGAATAGTTGCATAGATAGCACAATTTAAACCCATCTTCCCAACTGCATATGGAAGAGCACCAAGATGCAGAGGATCAGGGTGAGAAAGTAGCACTGCATCAACTTGGTGTACATGTCTAAGAGAAAAGAACAAATGAAAAGAGTTATTGAATAGAAAGTTTTCTGGACATAGTATTCAATACTGTGCATGACAGCTCCATTTTTACAGCAAAAAATTAAGCGCACAATGGAAATACAAACAAAAAAGTTTCCCTTTGTTAAAATGAAAATTTACATTTTAATTTCTAAATTATAAAAAGCAACATTTTCAAAAGATTCAAAGTCCTTCATTTGACAGATTCCCAGCTCACAGGAATAAGTAGCCAGGTAAGGATTAATAAAAGTATATTTCCAGATTGAAACAGATTGAATTCAGACTCTTATGAGAAATCTAATAACCTTTGAATTTCACAAATCTAGTTTAAAATTTTAACAATTTAACTATTTGTGAAAGATTGGTTGGCCCCAAAATAGCACCGCACTTTTAAAAATGTGTGTAATTGATACGTTAATATAGTATTTACTTTTCCTTCTCAGTGGACATACTTGCTTACAGCTTTTAATTTTAATACAAATAATCATGGAAGAAAGCTATTTATGGAAGGTCCTACACGATGCAATTTCCTGCAGCACCAGGGAATTAGACTCAGTGAAAAAAATCCCTTCGTTTGCTATGTTCCTACAAGAAAGCTAAACACTGACTAACTGAGCTTTTCATACTAGATAATGGCATTAAAAATATTTAATTTCTAATAGTGAAAAGTGAGCTGAAGGGAATAGACCCAATGACAAGTAATGCCATTTAAACCAACACTGTGGAATCAAGTCCTATAATTAAAAAAAACCAGGAGGAACAAATCACATTAAATTATTTATAAACAGTAGGTAAGTTAATGTATTACATACCGGAAAAGTTTGGTTCTTTGAGCTATTTACTGTAAAATGCCCGAATGTTGTACATAAAAAAAACCTAAATAGCTGAAATAGTAACAGCAAAGCATTGCAGCTAACACATCCGTGCGTAAGTCACTTAACTACATATCAAAAAGCAGTCCCAATTTGTGGCATTGCTCACTGAGTAGCAAACAGATCATCAGCCTATTGGTCAAGTGCATTAACCACTTTGTACACAAGTTCATTCAACCTCACTGTTTATATTGTACTTACTTAGCAATAATACACAATGAATTTGAGTGTAACAGTCTACTTTGTAAGCAAACATACTCCTAAAAACAGTGAAAAGGGCAACCAGCTGCTAAAGGACTACTATCAGAGGCCTTCAAAACAGTGTGAGCTAGTTATTTTCAGGCTGTTAATGCCACTTCATTATCTGTGCTACATCCTAACAAACACCACTTACATCCAGTGCAGATAATATGCAGACTGTAGGTAACAGGGGTGTAGGTTGTAGCCACGTTGGTCTAAGGACATAGGCAGACAAGGTTCTTTGGGTGAATCTACTATCTTTTATTAGACAAACTTAAACAGTTGGGGGGAAAAATTTAAGCAACGTCTTGGGTTTAAAAACCCTTCATCAGACTGAGGAAGTTTCTGCAGTTGGTGTGTGCTCTTCCTGGATGAGACTCTAGGTCAGACACAGCTCTTTAGGTAAATACAATATCTTCTATTAGACCAACTAAATAGTTGGAGAGTGTAGGTAAGCACCTTTTTCAGTTACAAGGCTACGTACTTAAAGGGGCACCTTGTTCCCCATGACTCTGAGAAAGAGTTTTCCTCCTCAAGATGGTCTACAGGACATTAAAAGGAATGTTTCTAATTTTACGACCCCATGTAATTGCATCAGTCTAAAGTGTGGAGCCAATGCAGAAAACAAATCCACAACAGTCCTCCCATGAGGCTTTTCCATGTTTCAACTCGACCTCAGGGTCCTCACAGGCGGGGGTGGGGGGAGGGTGTCTCAACGTGGGATGCAGCCACCAGACGATAAGCACATACTTCCTCAGAGAGTCGATGATATCCATTGAGAAGTTCTCGTCCCAGCCACAGTCCAGGAGGAAGCGGAACTCATCGACCTGCAGCAGGTAACAGAGCGCGGACTCCTCCTGTACCCCGGACAGGGTGGTCAGCTTGATGATGGACGTCATGGCAGCGGCGCCGCTCACCCGACCGCTGCGAGGGAAGCGCAGAGTTGTTAGCGCAGCGGGACGCGACCCGCGGCCCTATCCGGGCCGCCTCAACCCCACGACCACGACGGACGCTTCATTACAGGCCACGGACCCGATCCGGCCCGGCAGCGCAGGCCGCGTGAGGCGGAATAGGGATCGTCCCCCACCCCCCGGCCGCACCGACCGGGACTTACGGGAGCGGAAGACCTGGCGGGAACACGCCCGGCCTGCACCTACCCGGCGGCCACCCCACGAGGCCCCCGGGCCGTGGGGGAGGGGAAGGGGGACACCAGCAGCCACCTCAGCTGCGCTGACCCGGAAAGGGACGAGAGGAAGGAACAAAAGCAATGGAATGTACCATCCTGCCAGCCCCGCCGCGGCTGCAGGAGAAGCTCTAGCCGAGCTGCCGACTGAGCTGGGGCCGCAGAGAACGGGCCAATCAGTGGCCAGCCTCCTCGTCCCCCCCCTCCCTGCAGTGGTGTCTCCCGGTTTCCGGCGCATGCGTAGCGGCGACGGAGGGGGTTGCGGCCGCCTCAAGGGCAGAGGCGCAGTGGGCCTAGTCGGAGTCATAGCTGGGCGGCTACCCCGGGCTGGGTTGAGGGACCCCCGCGGCCATGGTGCTAGAGGTGCTCAAGCTGGTGCGCAACTACTGGGCGGCGACACTGGTGCCGATGGGCTTAGTGATTGGCTGGTGGCTGGACCGGCGCAACGACAGTTTCCTCACCACCTGCCGCAACCGCAGCGCGCTGTACAAGAGGTCCGTGCCCTCCTCGTGCGCCCGGGTCCTCGGGGCGCCGGGACCTGGGGTTTGTCTTCCTTTCCCCTGTCAGGGCCGGCGGCGCTGCTGGGTATCCCCTGTTGCGACCTCATTGGGGCGGGCTTAGGGATGGGATGGAAAGAAGCGAGCGTGAGGCCCAGGTGTGGGGAGGCAACAGCGCCGTGGGGGTGCGGAGGGGAAGCTGGCAGGGCTATGCCACCACATCGGGAGCCACTAGGTGGACATTGCTTTCTCGTCTGCACCTCGCCTGCAGCAAATGTGCAGCTGGCTCTGCAGTGAAGCAGCTGCTGAACTCGGAGTCCCAGCTTCCCTTTGCTGTGAGCTGGGTGGTGAACAAAACTGTTATAACCGGGTGCCTCAAAATGCAGGAAGTCCTGTCGACCCACTTCTAAGTGATTTTGTTTTGCCCACTCGCACCCTTGATTTAATTAATTGGTACTAATCTTGGTTTACTTTTGTGTTTTTTGGTTATGTTGCTCAATACCAGTTGGTAGACATTCAGACACAGGCACACCTGATAGCATTTGTGCCCTAGGGTGCTGAAATGCAGGATGGCCTTCAGCTTCAATTGCTAGGAGCAGAGCAGTGGCAGGGGACAGGAAGCTGCTGCCAGAAAAAAAATATTTCTGCCAAAAGGCAGCTTTAGCTCTTCCCAAGGCCCACAACTATTTCTTATGGTAGGGGGGAAGGGGGGACATCACTAGGGAAGGATTAACCTGGCTCTTGGCAGTAGCATCTCTTCTCAGAGCAGCATTCTGTCCCTGCTCTGCTCCAACATCTAAGCCAGGAGTTCCCAATCTCCAGGCCACAGCCTGGTGCTAAGCCATGAAGGGTTGACTGCCGGTCCACAGAAGTGACCGCAGACCAGCAGACCACAGATTAGAAGTGACCAATATACTCTGGACCAACAGCCAACCCTTCTTTATACTGAGTATACAAAAGGTTTGGCTGCCTGCCCCCAGTCTGCTGGTCACTGTTGGTCTGTAATTTGCCAGTCTGGCATAAAAAGGTTGGGAACCCCTGGTCTAAGCCCCCTTGTCTTCAGTTCACCTTTACTGGGGCTGGCATGCCACATACAGCAGTGACCTGTGCTCCTTGTGGCAGATGCAGGTTGGGTATCCTTGCCCTAAGGGCATGTCTACAATAGATTTGCTTTTTACCTCCTGTTGCTGCATGACTGCTGGTACAGTTTTGCCAGTCTTGAACAAAGTAGGAGCACTGATATATACAGGTGTCAGGGTGGTATTTTTTTAATGTCATTTAGATCTGTTTTGAGAAGAACTAGGAAATCTGGTAATAAGGAAACTAGCACTCTTACTAACATCACCAGTGGGGGAGATGTACTAGTAGTATAATATTGGTGTGAAATTTCTCCCTGGTCTTAAATCCTACTAAACCTGCATCCACTTAAGCAATGAGTGTTGATACTGATGTCAAAGGAAGCAGGATTTTGCTGTGTGGACCTTGTTCTTTAAAATATTTCTCACCTCTTGAAGGTGACTGGGGTCTTCAGTTTGTTTAAATTAATAGGGGTTAAGACTCAGTACTGCTGAAATTTCTCAGTTCTTCCCCTCAACCATCCCAGTAATAGCATGGAGAACTACACATGCATAAGGGCTGGCCTCTTAATTTGTTTTCAGATTGGAAGGAGCCAGATTTTCATAGATTTCATAGACATTAGGGCTGGAAGGGACCTCGGGAGATCATTGAGTCCAGCCCCCTGCCCAAAGGGCAGGAAGTCAGCTGGGGTCATAGGATCCCAGCAAAATAAGCATCCAATTTACTCTTGAAGCATCCAATTTACTCTTAGGCTGAAAATGAATGTTGTTCAGTTTCTTTCATAGTGGTACAACAATCCTCCTGTGCATTTTGGGACTCGATCCTAAAATATTTGCTTCAAGCCTTCATTAGCCACAGAGATGGTAACTGAGGGGCGTTGGTCCTTCAGTCAGTACGTATGAGTGAACCCTGGCATGAACCCAACGGTAGGAATCAGAACTGTTGCTAGAAATGGGCCATGAAGTTGAAATGAAGGCATGAAGCCCCATTTCCAGCAACAGCTTTGCTCCCTAGTGCTGGGTTTTACACTAAAGAACTTGTCATGTCTCTTCCATTTTAGAAACATGTCTGTAACATTAGATTAAAAAAAAAAATAGAAGGCTCCTAGCCTGTAAGAGGAACTCTGAAATAATATGCATACTTGGGAACAGAAGGGGAAGACTGCTTATCAAAAATGACATGATTTTTTTTGTTGACAAGAATTAGGAAGAATGTCAAAGATATTGGGAATGATTCAAATTAATCAAGTTGAAAATTAATCTTGAAATCAAGTTTTGTTATAAAATATCCAGTACTCAGACATAATTAATTTCATGTGCGTTCTTTGATGCATGTTACATTTTGCAGAATGCCTGCCCAATACTACTCTTCTTCCCCCTCCCCTCCCTCTTTTTCCAACACAGGGAGCTGAAACCAGGTGAAGAATTTACTTGGAAATGAAAAACTTTGATGGAGCAGGAAGTGCTTTGATGCAATTAAATCTGTATATAACAAGTAGATGAAGTAGTTATTGTGTCATCCCTGGAACAGAAACCATGTCTTTACTCTTCTTGTACTCTGTTTCTAAGGCCACTAAAATGACTGTATCATGACTTACATCTGCCAACATAATTTTCTCTTTGGTTTTCTTCTTGAGCAACAGTTTTATCATATAATGAGGATTATATCCTATTCAGAAATACTTTTTTCCCCATGAGAAAAATTGGTTGGAGGAGTATTCAGCAGAAACCTATGCAAAGAGCACTTCAACCTAAGGTCCTTGATCATTTTGTGAAGTTTCCTATGTATAAAGAGTCAACCTTAAAAAGAAACTTGTTAGGCTCATTTATTCTGTGAATTGGTAACACTTCTTCAAAAAAAATCCAGTTGGGGCTATTTCTCTTTCAGGTTTAAACTTTTTCCTTTAGTATTTGCAACTTCAGCTTTGTAGTTAGTGCATGGGAACCAGAAAATAAAACTAATTGGGGACTTATTAAAACCAATGATGAAACTGTGAATGGGAAAACTTTTTTTTTTTTTTAAATACTCTTAACAACTAAGTGGTAATACTTGTGGGTAAGTCATTATATGACAGGCAGTCCTCAACTTGCAACATTTCGAGTTGCAATGTTTCGCACTTACATTTATAAATTGACACCGTTTCAACTTTCTGACATCAGTTTTGACTTTAGAAAACTTGATATGATGCCAAGTCACACCAGTGAACAAGTTCGTTGTGTCACCCATCTCCCTGGAGATCATCTGTCCAAACTTCCTTGGACACTTTCTTCAAGAAAGCAGGCAATACTCCAGAAAAACCTGCAGCCAAGACTCCAGCCAAGAACCCTTCAAAAAGTCCACCCAAGAGCCCTTCAAAACGTCCAGCAAAATCTCCTCAAAGTCCTTCCAAATCAATATGATTACTATTTGCAATATAAATACATTAATGTAGCTATATTACTCATCTATAATTGATTGAGTACAAAGTTCTGGGTTATTTTTGGTGAAAATAGGGTATCAGGCCTTATTTCAGGAACAAATCCCCCATTTATAACATTGTTTCTTATGGGAAAATCGGTTCTGAGTTGCAACATTTCGACTTAAGATGTGGTTTTCAGGAATCAATTGTGTTGTAAGTCTGAGGACTGCCTGTATAACAAACCAATCCAGGCCTCCTGGTCTCCTTTTTTTATCCTTATGTAGGAGGCTCATGAATTAGATTCTGTGCTACTTGTATAGCACAGCCACACTGTGGGCATTGGTATTTTGGGCCACAATGGCATGTCCTAAATTCTTAGCTTGGGTAGGTATCTGCCCCACTCTCAGTAAAGCCACCCTAGGACTGCTTTAACAAGCCACGGCATGGCCCATGTTAGTGCTCAGAACAATCCATCCACGCTTCTTTCCACTTCTAATAACTTGCATGAGGTGTAGGAGCATAAAAACATCAAGCTAGATCATAAGCCTTTGGAGGTAGGGGGAGAGGGTCTCAATCAGTCCTAGCATAGTAAGATTTGGTCTGTGGTTAGGGCTCATAGGAGATATTAACAACACAAATAACAATGTGTTTGGGAACCTTTTGGTTGGAAGGACTGTGCCAGCTGCCTGTGGAGGGTTCAGGACTGAGAGTATGGACGGGGGTGGAAAGGTAAGAAAGGTTTATTGGCTTAACAAAAACACAACTATGCGTAGTAACGACAAACAATGACAGACAAAAACAATTTGCATTGGCAACTTATTGGCAGTCCCCTCTGATGCCTGATGTACAACAAGTTTCTCTTTCCACAAAGTGCAGCAAAGTCAGGCATCCCTGATAAGCGCTGTCCGAGATGTCCTGGGAAGGACCCTGGTATTCAGTCTTTGGTCTCCTCAAGATCCATGGGCCCACTGATCCAGGTCAATAGCTAACTAATCCTTTTCACAGAGCTGTATCTTCCTTAGAATGATTTCCAGATATTTCAGCCAATTTGTAGCTTCCGAACGGTACTGATAATGTACAGCCACTCAGATTCTTTTTACTTCAATTGTCCTTAGATTAACCAATAGCAGTACAAGCCTTGCATTCCTTTGATAAGGTTAATTTTAACTATGCCACAAGGTCTTACTACTTTAAGGCTTTGCTAAATTTACTAGGCCTTTATACAAGGCCTTACTACACCTTACACTTTAATTAGGCTCTTAACAACAACATACACCTTAATATCTAAACAAATACAGAAAAACACTTGGTCTAATCTTCATAGAGCCTTCAGCAAGCGCCATTATCACACAGACATAATTTTCAGCTGTCAAAAAGGATCCAGATATTTAATTCTACCTTTTGTGATATGGAATTTGTACAATGCACCCTTGAATTCATTTTCTAAATATCCTCTTCCTCTAAAGCAGTGATTCTCAACCAGGGTGCTGTGGCAAAGTTAGCAATGGTGGGTGTATGGACATGAATCACAAGCTAAGTCCGGTGACTTTGAATAGGAATGCATAGTAGTAAAAACATTACAGGTTCTTTCCAACAGGTGAATTATATCTTCTGTAGTGAAAGCTAAGAGCTGGCATTTTCCTAGGGGTGTGTTAAGTCTAAAAATGCTGAGAACTACTGCTTGTTCATTTAGATCCATATCCTGTCTCCTATCAGTGACCTCTGGTGTGACCAGCTCTGGCAATTCTTATTTTCCTTGTTGTGGCATTTCTTGTTATGGGGACACTTCTGCAGAACAGGAAAAGGTCAGAACCTGAAACATTATACCTTTCTTTCAATTTGTATGTTGGTTCAGTGCCTCAGAGCAATTCTGAGATCCCTAAAAAGTTCCTGTTTTTTGTTTTTTGGGGGGGTTTTTCTAGGTGCCCATGCCCTGAAAGTTTTGCCAGTTGTTGATACAAGTATTAACTTGGCAACAAAATCCCAGTGGTTTTGAATTTAGGAGGATGTTATGGAGAGAGCTAATGGGAGGGTTTATTTTTAGTTGTCAGGTAGTGGAAATAGAACTTCCCAGTTTTTGATTTCTTCCCAGAAACTGAGAAACAAGACGGCAGTCAAAAGTAGAGTCTGCTAGAACTCCATTTGGGAGAGGTGAAAGTGACAGCTCAACATAGAATCATAGAAAATTAGGGTTGGAGGGAACCTCAGGAGGTCATCTAGTCCAACCCCCTGCTCAGGGCAGGACAATCCCCAACTCTATAATTCCAGTCAAAGCTTTGTTTTGCTGGGTTTTGAAAAACTCCAAGGATGGACCTTCCACCATCTCTCTGCGTAACTTGTTCTAATGCTTTAGTACCCTCCTAGTGAGTGATGTAGTGATATTTCCTAATAGCTAACCTAAACTTCCCTTGCTGCAACTTGAGACTGTTGTTCTTTGTTCTGTCATCTGCCATCACTGAGAACAGTCCAGCTCCACCCTCTTTCAAGCCCTTCATGTAGTTGAAGGCTGCTATTAAATGCCCCCTCAGTCTTCTCTAGACTAAATAAGCCCAGTTCACTCAGCCTCTCTTCGAAAGTCATGTGCCCCACCCCATAAATTGAGACTTAAGATCACTTTCCTACAACCAGACTTAAATTACCACCCTTTTTGTTCCCAGCTCAGGACTCAGGCCCTTCAGCCACAGAGGGACCTCAAATGATTGAGAAAGAAGGCAAAGCCCAACTGAACTATAGGCCTATAAGCCTCACCTCAGTGCTCGGGACCTTGGAGAGAATCATCAAGGAGCACATCTGTGGGGGGACCTGCTGGGGAGATCATGCTCATGGGCAATTGGCATGGGTTCATCAAAGGCAGGTCCTGCCTGACCAACCTGATTACCTTTTATGACCAAGTAACTAAATCCTTAGATGATGGTGTTGCTGTGGACGTAGTCTTTCTGGACTTTAAGAACGCCTTTGACACTGTCTCTCACCCTATCCTCATCAATAAATTAAGCGACTGTGGCATTGATGCCTGCACAGTTGGATGGGTAAAAAATTGGCTTATGGGGCCACCCACTTTGTGAGAGGGCAGCATGACAGGCTGTACGACGAGAGACTGAGGGACCTGAACCTGTTCAGCCTCAGCAAGAGGAGGCTGAGGGGGGAACCTGGTGGCTGCCTACAAACTCATCAGGTGAGATCAACAGCAAATAGGTAGAGCCCTTTTCCCCCCAGCACCACCTGGGGTGATGAGGAACAATGGTAATAAGCTGATGCAGAATAGGTTTAGGTTAGAGATCAGAAGGTGACATTTTACAGTTAGGGTGGCCAAAATCTGGAACCAACTTCCCAAGGAAGTGGTCCTTGCCCCTTCCTTAGGTAAATTCAAAATGATCACCTGTCTGGGGTCTTGTGAACCCAGCATTCATTCCTGCCTGTGGCAGGGGGCCAGGCTAGATGATCTGTTCAGGTCTCTCCTGACCCTCTACTATGAAACTATGAAGCATCCAATAGTGAGACATGCTTATTTTTCTTTAAGCTGGAAACAGCCAGCTAAACTAGTCAGCAGCTCCTCCCAGTATGGATGGAGCAACTTATGATGCTGCCATGCCATCAGTCTGGGATTTTAGTGTTTGGATATGACAATGTTGGGATGCAGTGGTCTTTGCCCAGCTGCTCTGTCTTGTGTACCAGCCTCTGGCAGAATGAATGACGTTAAACCTGATGAGATATACCTTTTCTTCCCTTCCCCCGTTTCTTCTCTTTCACACAGTCCTGTTTTCAGTATTATTGTCAGACATTGCCTGTTGCTTAGAAATAACTCCCTACTCCTGCCCCTTGCCAGTTGTGGCCGGGGGAGAGGTTTGTGTAGATCCTACAGAAAATGCTATAGTCTTTGTGCCTGAATGCCCCGCGTGCAGCTCTGGAGGCGTTGGGAAATGTATTTCCTAATTCACCCCTTCGGCCAGACATACCGATCCCCGGGCTGGGGTAACCGGACCAAGGTACTCAGCGCTCCGCAACCGGCAGCAGGCGCCACTGCTAACCTAGGGCTGGCCGCGCCCGTGCAGCCCTTCCTCCCCTGCGCCAGCGCCTGGATCCTCCACGCCAGCAGAGGGAGCCCGCGCGGACGGCAAAGATTCTACTCCGGAAGCGCGTTCGACCCCAGTCAGCCCGGCGGCCGCAGTCACATGATCGGCCCGTCTGGATGTTATTGGGCGGGGCGAGAGCCACGTGGCCGCGTTGAGGGCGGGGAAGGAAGTGGGGCTACTGCGGCGATTGGCTGCTGGTGAAGCGCGATTCGATTGGCTGGGCCGCGGTCACGTGAGGCGGAGGCTGCTGGCTCGAGACAAATAAACATGGAGTCAATCTTCCACGAGAGGGTGAGCGGGCGGGAGCGGTTGGAGAGGGTGTGGGTGTTCCGTGGGGTCGGGGGCTGGCAGGGCTCCCGCGCCGGGAAGAGAGGGGTGGGGAGCGGGTAAGGACAGGACCCTGCGCCGGGTGACGGGCAGGGCAGGCGGGCTTCGCTGTAGTGGGAGGAGGCCCCTCACCAAACGGCGCGGAGGGGCCGGAGCCCGGGCCCGCGAGCGCAGGCATTGGTACGGTCAGCCCCGTCTCGTCTCGAGCAGGGCGTGGGCTGGCCCTTCGCGAGGTGTCGTCCAGCCTGTTCTGGCGAGACTCGAATAAACGCTTCCTTGGTGCACTGGAGGCTTTGCAGTCACGGGGGGTGCTCCACCCACCTCCCTCCAGCCTGGCCGGGCCCCAGCCTTTCCAATCTCCTTCCCCTCCTACCAACCCATCTCTCCACTCCCTCCTCCCCACCTAGAACAGGGATAGTGCCTGGCTTGACTCGCTGGCCCTCTAGCATTAGGGGTGGGCAAAATACAGCATGTGGACCAGATCTGATTGGATCTGGCCTTCAGGTGGGCCCTTGCCAATTGACTGTATCTGGCTTGGCGGTCCCCGCAGCACTCTGAATGGGGCCAGGCTCTGCCCGAGGTAGTGCATGCCACGCTCCCACCTATGCTTGCCAGGCACCACTACTCCAGCACGCAGCTTCTCAGTGCTGCTCTTGGTGTAGCTGCAGCTACCAGAGTATTGCCCAGTCTCTAGCAGCAGCTCCTCCTCCTCTTGTCCCTGTTGTGCCATTCTGGGAAGCAGGGGGTAGGAGGTGACTGGAGACACATGCCAAGCTAGGAGATGCCCAGCTGGGACAGGGGGGCTGCAGCTAGGTGGCTCCTGCCCCAGCATACAAGGTCCCAGTTCTTAGCTCCCAGCCACCTTCCATCCATCTTGGCCACCCACAGGTGACTAGAGTATAGGCTGTCATGGGTGGGGCTTGACCCCATGTGGGTGCAGCTGCAGGCCAGACTAGGGGGGGCAGGGGTTGATTGCACTTGTACCTGCCCCTCACTTGGGTGAGCTCTGCTGCATGTGCCCCCTTCCATCTTTTTCCAGGACCTAGTATGCAGGCAGCTGCCCACACGTATGTTCACACCCTCCCCACAGCATACAATAGTAAGACTTTTATTTTGAGCTATTATACAAATACTTCTATATATGGTACTCAAATCATAAATCAGGACAAAAAATCTTTATGAGATAAAGTTTTAGTAGATGTTTAGCTTTTAATATATGATTTTTAAGTAAATTATAGATTTAAAAAAACAAAAATAGCTGAAAGATTTTGTGTGCAGCCCTCAATAGCTCACCAAAACTCATTAAGTGGCTCACCAGCCAAAATAATTGCCCACCCCTGCTCTAGCAGCAATTTAGCTGTAGTTTCTAATTGGGCTCCTGCTTACTGCTCCTCTCGTGGTAAGTCACAGTTGTGCAAGTTTAGAACAATCAGAGAAGATTTTAACCTAAATGTGTAACTGTTATAAACTTGAGCTAACATTGATGTTGATCGACATTTGAATGTAGAATGAACACAACCAAAAATCTAACTAAGACAAGAATACCTAGCTAGCTGCGGGGACACACTTCTCAGAGGACAATCACTCCCTCTCCAATCTTTCAGTTCTAAGTCTCAAAGAGAACTTACAAAACACTGTCTGTAGACAAGCCTACGAACTTCACTTTATGAATCTACTGGATACAAAAAATCATGGACTCAAAACAGACATTTGTTTTATGACACATTACAATCTGTCTGACATCTGATTCACCAAGTACCTTTCTGACCTGACCTCTTACATTCTTCTTTTCCCCCACCTTTTCTCCTCTTTCTTCCCATACTTTTCTGTTCTTTGTCTTCCTGACTTCCATATATTTCCTTTCTCATTGATGCCTCTTTTTCACCTTGTATTATTGCCTTTGTATGTTTCCCTTTAGCCTTTTTTCCCCTCTGCTTTCTTCCTCCTCCCTTCCCTACTTTACCTTTTGGTTTTCTAATTTCTGCTTATTTATATTTTCACTGACATCCTGTCACACTTTTAGCTTCTCTCAGTCCTGTTTTCCTAATCTCCAGCTATTCAGACAGCCTCTTTTCTACCTTGTATTCTATCACTAGGACTAATGTCTCCCTTTTCTTTCCCCTGCCTTCTTCCCCCTCCCTTCTCTGCCTTACCTTTTGTCTTTCTAATTTCTACCTATCTACATTCTCACTAACATCCTGCCGCACTTCTAACTTCTCTCATTCTGTGGAGTCTAAGACCAGCAGAGACTCCTTATGCCTGAAGAAGGGTGACGGTGCCTGAAAGCTTGGCTAAGGACTTTTTCCCAACTACTCAGTTGGTCTAATAAAAGATATTACATCTACTAAAAAACCTTGCTGATAAATATTTGAGAAGCTTAAAGTATAATATGTAACAAAGCCCATTTGTCTTAAAATAAGTTGGGGTAGGACTAAAAGGAGGGATGGACAGCACAAAAGTATGGTTCAGATAAGGCAAGGTTCTTTGAGTAGATGTTATATCTTTTATTCGACCAACTAATTAGTTGGAAAAAATGGTCTTTGTAAGCTTTCAGGCACAAGCACCGTTTTTCAGGCATTGGGAGACTGCTCTGGTTCTGAGATCTCCAAGGCAGGAAAGAAGCCAAAAGTGCTACAAGACATCTATAAAAATGTAAATAGGTGGAAGTTAGGAAGACAATGGGTAGAGATAAGACCGGGAAAGAATGCAAATGGTAAGCTCAGGCAAGTACCTGGTGAATCAGATGTCAGGCAGGTTGTAATGTGGCGTAAATCCAATGTTTATATTAAGTCCATGATTTTTGTATCCAGTAGACTTATGAAGTGAAGTTCTTGGCTCATCTACGGAAGCTGTTTTGTAAGTTCCTTTTGAGGATTAGCAAAGATAACTTACAAAACAC
The DNA here is from genome assembly GCF_001723895.1 of Crocodylus porosus. Classification (NCBI taxonomy): domain Eukaryota; kingdom Metazoa; phylum Chordata; order Crocodylia; family Crocodylidae; genus Crocodylus; species Crocodylus porosus. The sequence continues at coordinate 89,128,275 of NW_017728947.1, read as the reverse complement.
CTTTTGTAGATGAGCCTATGAACTTTCTAGTCACTGAAGGCTGATATTTGCTCCATATTAAACACTAAAGCTAATTTCCTGTTACAAGCAAAAGGTTTAATTTTTTTCCTCTCAGTTTCCTTGCCTCTTGACTCACCCTTACTGTCACAAAAGCTCACGTAAAATATATTACCTTACAGCAAGGGTGCCCAACCTCTTGCACATGAGCCAGATCCAGCCCTTGTATCTATATACCTGTATCTATATACCTGTATCATTTGGCCTGTGGGAATACCCACCAATCTGTGGGGTGTGGTGCTGCATGCTAGTTTAGGCACAGTGGTGCAGGGCTTGATCCTGGCATGTGGGGGTAGCGCAAAACCTCACAGCCTGATCCCAGTGGGCAAAGACAGTGTGCTGGGGTGACACAGGACCCGGTCTGGCCTGCAGATAGGCCTTGCACCATTCATCTGCCTCATGGGGCCAAAACTGTGAGCGTCAGTGCCTTAGGGCAAACCTGGTTCAGTTTAAATCTTACAAAGACTGCGTGAAATGGGGGGTTTAAAGTTTTCCCTGGATTTGCTTTCACTTAAGCCAAAAAAAATTATATTTCTATATTTATATAAGTCTAATTTATACAGAAAGTTCAATCACAATTTTTCCTGAAGTTTCTTGTAAATAGAATTCTTTTCACACAGTTTGAGAAAATTGAGTGTATTGGAGTTCCTGTGTTAAGAAAAAAAATGCAAAAGACATAGACAGGATGGAATGATTTAAATCAGCAAAGGAAGCCTTGATTCAAATAATTAATTTTAATCTTGCTTTGTATTTTGACTATAGTGTTGCTACCCCAAAAAGTTGATTCTCCTTAGGTAATATATTTTGGATTTTTTTATTTGAGCAGTTCTATAGGTTCATATACTTTTATTCAGTTTCTTATTTCTTACATAATATTGCCTTAGAAAGCCATGAATGGTATACTTTTTATTTCCTAGGTTATACAATTTTACTTTGGAGTTATACTGAGCTACATTTAGATTGAAATTTGAATTCAACTGCAAAACACAGAAAGCAGCATCTATCTTAATTTTTTTAATTAAGTAAAACTAGTTTAAATGTGTTGGATACATAAGAAAAAGTGTTTATCAAAATCTGTTGTTATTTAAAATTAGCATATTAGCATCTGTCATAAAAACACTTATTGTTTTTGTGAATAAAAACTAGCTTTCTCCCATATTCAACACTCAATTGTTTTTTCTTAATTTTGAATGAACCGGTTGTTAAACAAAACAATTTGAATAAACTAAAATAAAATATTCTCTGTGCATCTGCAGAAGCTGCTACTGTAAGTGTTGCTTTATCACGTCATCCTCAAGGGGCTTAGCCAGTAACTTCCGCAAGTTTGCTAAGCTGACTTTTATAAAATCTAATCAGGAAATACATGTTTGCTGGCTTCCATGGTAGCTTTAAAATGTTTTCTTTTAATTACTTTAATAGATTATAGATACCTTTAACATAGATTTTTATAATTTCCAGTTTAATTTTAAATATTTTTTTTTTACTTAAAAATTAAATTATTTTAATCTTAGCTCTTTAGATTGGATCTTTTTATAGCAACTTTTTAAAATCACAGTTTTATGAAAATAATATAATGGGTAATAGCAGCTAAAATGGTTGCATTGCTTACATTTGGAGTTGACTGATTTTTAATTTAATTTTCATCCAGCTAAAAGATGGATATATTTTTTTGAAGCATACTGAAAAACATATATGACCTGTATGTCATGTGGGGCATTTTATTCCATGTAGGCACAGCCATGGGAAGCCTACATGGGAAAAATGTATGTGGTGTGGAGAATGAGAGAGAGTATCAGTCACATATGGAGGCTGTCTGGGGCAGAATGGAGTCCATTGGTGTTCTGATGTGTAAAACCAGCAGGATCGTTCACATGACTTCAGGGGCTCCAGTCCTAGGGCAATTCTTAAAGTACACTTTAAAATAAAATTTGTTGCCTGAAAATTAACTTTTATAGCTTCCTTAAGGATATGACATGGTTACTGTGTCAGAGATCTGATCTTTCTTGCTATGGTCTAAAGCCAGGAAAGTGCAGCTGAAGGATACCTTGGGGTAAATATAGTTCTTTGACAAACACAGATGGTTGAAACAATGTAACTATCACAAAAAAAATTAAAATAGCTCTTGTGTTTTATTTTTTATTCCCTTTCAAATGTTAGCAAGAAGGTTCATTGTGTGCTCAGCACTGTCTGAATAACCTACTACAAGGGGAGTATTTTAGCCCAGTGGAGTTATCTTTTATTGCGCAGCAGCTGGATGAAGAAGAGAGGATGAGAATGGCAGAGGGAGGAATGTCTAGTGAAGAGTACAGAACATTTTTACAGGTAACAGTCTTTATAACCTTAGTAGATCACTTCAAACCAGCTTGGTTTTGTGTATGATGTAACTGCCATTTTTGCACTATAATGACAGGTCCAGATCCAAGTGATAATATTTTTCAATTGCATAGTTTCATGCATCTAAGCATCTCAAAATTTGCTTTTACAATATTTATTTTACTATTAAGTCTTCACAACACTTCTGTGATCGAGATGTGATCCTCCTCTTACAGGCAAAGAGATTTAAGCGTTGAAAGGAGCATTTGTGATTTGTCCCGTGATGCATTAAACCAGAGAGAGAAATGGGATCAGAAATTTTGGTACCTGGTTGCTGTCGCTAAGCTCTAGGCATTGCCAAGTCAAAGTTCTGAGTTTATTAAATAAACGTATCCTGGGCATGGTAACCTGTCTTTTGTAGAATGGATATTGTTAGTCTTTGCTTTAAGTGAACATAGCTGTACTTATTTTTAAACTTGATTCTCAAATCATTTAGTACTGTTCACTGATTACCACTTCCGTTTTTTTTCCAATACTTCACCTTGAACAGCAACCTTCTGGAAATATGGATGACAGTGGATTCTTTTCTATTCAAGTAAGCATGGCTCTATGTTGTCAGAAGTACTTCTTAGAATCAGTGCAGTTACATTATATATAAGATTTTTCTGAAGAAAATCTAAAACATCAATTTTTCATAATAGGAGTAAGAGGAGGTGGGGGAGGGGGAGTTTGTGGTTCTTTACTATTCAGGATATATAGTGTCCTTGCTTTAATGATTCTCAAATTGGGGGTTACAGAGCCCTTCCTGTTAAAGGATACGCGCAAGGATCCTTCTATCGCAGTGAGTCGCCTATGAAAAAAGCTAAAGAATCTCACTTGCAGAAATTTTCTTATAGCCTCTTGTAATTTAAAGGTATTTGGGAGGCAAAAGTTATATTAAAAAGGAAATTTAATTTAAAATGTAATTAAACTTTAGGTACTTGTAATAGAACAATCAGCAGCCTATAAAATCTCGGTTTGTAGCTTTCATTTAGATTGGATTTTTACGTGATCTTTTTGACTGTCTCTTCTTGTTTGTCAGTATTTCTTTCCAGAATCCCATGTAAGCCTCTCTTACATTCTGTTTCTGATGGCACAGAGTCCTTTCTTTCATTTTCTCATTCTGCTTTTCAGTCTCATCATTGAAACACATTTCTTACCATTTCCTATCCGTATGGTGGTTCTTGTATTCCTAATTGACCTTCAGTAATCTTGAAGCTAAAAAACATGGCTTTCTACTTTGTATCCATTTTTCTTGCCCTATCTTTGCTTTACTCACTATATGCTCGGGCAGTTAAAACAAGGGTACATTACTAACTAAACTTCCCTCATAAACGGCTTTAAGTGAACATTGTAAAGGAATTTGATTCCATCCATGAACTTTAAACTAATTGAATAATCTTAACAATTTGTTTTGAATTTCCCAGAACTTTAGAAAAATTCCCTTTTAGAGTCCAGGATTTTTGGTTAGCCTTTCAAGTATTTCCCACACTATTATAATTAAATCAGGGACTTTATTGGAACAGGGTTCCAATATTACAGCTCTGGAAGAACATAATTAAGTTCCTGTAATTGAACTAAAAGTCTTGATGGACATCTTTTTCAGACAAACTAGAGTAGACAAACTCCAAACTAGAGTAAACAAACTCCCAAGTATTAGATTAGATTAGATTAATCAGTGCATGTTTTTGTGCCATTCTGGTGGCTACACAATTTGAGTAGTTTTTCAAATGTAGTGTTGAGGGGGAAATAAGAGAGAAATAAGCAAATGCTGGTTATAAGATTTTAACCTAAACAGGACCTTCTGCCTCTGCAAGGACCTTTCTGTCAAGCTACAGTTTTGTAACAGTCTTAGAAATGCTTTGTATGTTTTATGTTGAATGTAGATTCATGAAGGTTGCATTTTGAATATTATGATCCCGAGGTATTCTTTTTATAGCAACTTTTTAAAATCACAGTTTTATGAAAACAATATAATGGTTAATAGCAGCTAAAATGGTTGCATTGCTTAAATTTGGAGTTGACTGATTTGTCTCATGAAAAGTACTGTTTTTTGACAGGTTATAAGCAATGCCTTGAAAGTTTGGGGTTTAGAACTAATCCTCTTCAACAGCCCAGAGTATCAGAGGCTCGGGATCGACCCTATGTAAGACTTTCTTTTTAGCACCCTGCTTTCATTTAACAGAAAAAATAATGCTGAAAATCTGTGATTACTCAGAGTTTCTTTGGAAATTACCATTTCAAGCTCTGTTATCATTTTTATGTTTCCTTTTTATCCCCTCAGCCTTTTATTTTTCGTATTTGGGGATTTACATGAGCATCTGTCCTCTGAGCCTTCATGACATCTCAGTATCTGTGGCATCACAGTATGCTGACTTTAAGTGGTATGTGATGTCATATGTCTTATGACATCGCTAGGTATATAGAGACTTCGTTAATGTTTACATGATTAAAAAGAGCACTTAATAAATAGTTTGAATTATAAAAGCAGTATAGCTGTTCCATAGCACCAGTAGTTATCACAGCTGTGTTTCTAACATGTTGTTGTTTAAATTAGTGATAGCAAAGAACTTAAAAAATAATATAAGCTCTAATATTAGAGTACTTAATTTTATGTATACCTTTTTGTTTTTCTTTTTGCAGAAATGAAAAATCATTTATTTGTAATTATAAGGAACACTGGTTTACAGTTCGAAAGTTAGGAAAACAGGTGACATTGTCTTTTTTATTTAAAAGTTGACTTCAGAGTGGGGGTGGAAAGAATGGTTACAGTAAGACCATGTGTTAGCTGTTCACCTTGAAGGCCTGGTCTGAAATTTGTTTTATACAATCTCAGATAAATAATTTGAGTAAATGCTTGTTTATATCACACAGCTGCAAGGGAGCTTGACATGAGAGATGACCAATGAAGGACTCTGGGGTTAAATCCCCTGTGAACCTGCATCCGCTCTAATACAGAAAGAAAGAACAGCTCAGGTTGCAGCCTTATATGACAGATCTTTACTGAACATAATGCTATCTGGATTCTTCATCAAAGAGAGAAAAGCTTTGATACAAAGAACAGGAGGAAAAAAAGAGAGACTTTTTACATTAAAAGTGTCCTTATACTGCACTGCTACCATAAAAATAAATCTTAGGTTATGTCTGCATATGTAAACATTTAGTGGGTTTAAGAAAGGTTCTAATAAGTTAATGAACTTTGAATGTTTACATCTGCCGGCTTTGGAGCAATATTAAGAATTGGGTGGGGGAAAGTAGAAATGGAACTTTAACTATAGATTTGAGTGCCTTTGAGGGAGGATGTTAGAAATAGCAAAATAGATTGCTAAAAATAAAAGGTGGTGGTATGTAGGTTATATAAACTCACAACTTGAACAAGTTGTTTTTTTCACATGTTAATGTATAATAGACTTTGGTAGCCAACTATGAGTTTCTAAACAACTCTTAAATTCTGTATGCAACTTTACAAAAACATAAATAGTTGTGAAATAAGCTTTTTAAAGAATAGTAGTATAGAGAGGTCCACCTAACAATGGTTAAGACTTTTGACGAAGCATCCAGGCTGACATCCTGTTAAGAAATATGTAGTTTAAATTAATACAGTACTGAAACTTATTATTTCTAGGGGTGCACCAACAGATTTTTGGGGCTGATACTGATAGCCAGTATGCAAATGATTTCTGATACACATCTCGGCACTTGAAGAGCAGTGTTCGCCTGGTAAGTTTGTTGTGGTGGAAAGGGATGGGGGAAGGCAAAGGACATGGGGGTGGGAGGGGAGACAGATTGAGGCCCCTGTGGTGAGGTAGTGGGGCTGAGGCAGGCGCTGCCCGGGTGGGGCACGGGACAGAGCTGCAGTTCATCTGGGGGGCACGGGAAGTGGGGGAGGCAGCTTCTGCCCCCGCTGTGCCCTCTTAGGGTGTGCACAGCAGCATGTGGCATGTGCCTCCGGATCTGCATGGGGCAAGACAGGGAAGTCTGAAGCTGCGGGCTGGGCCAGTCTGTGCTCAGGGCAGGCGGCAGCAGTGCTTAGAGGGCACTAGCCTTCCTCCCAGTGCTGTTGCCGCCTGTCCCACCTTGAGCACAGCCCAGCCCAACCCCTGCTGTGGAGAGCTTGGCACCACCTCAGCCCACAGCAGCAGTCCACTCCACTCTGCACAGACCCAGGGGACCACACCCCCATGCCCTCCTGGGGTGCGTGCAGTGGTGGGATCTGTGTCTTCCCTCCCCACTCCATGTCTCCCAGATGAGTTGTGGCTCCATCCCGCGCCCCACCCTACCCACCCTGGCTGGGCAGCACCTGCCTCACCCCCAGCTCCAGACCCACTCTCTCCTCACTGTGGGGCCCTTGATCTGCCCCCCACACCCGTTCCCTCCCCTCTCCCCTTCCATCACAACAGACTTACCAGCTACACACAGCTCTCCATGCTGCCGGGTTGTGCTCCTCGCTGCTTACATGCTGCGCTGTGGCTGTGTGCATGCACGGGGCATTTATTGGCCACATAAGGCCGATTTTTGATGCAGTCAATTTTTTTTATATCGGTGCCAATCCAGTATTGGACTGTTGTGTCTCTCTAATTATTTCTTATTTTTAAAAGTCTGAACATATGTAATATACCTAATACAGCCTCCTTACTTGAAAATTAAAGTTGAAAATGATTTGGCTGCAAGTGATAACTGATGCTAGAAATGACTTTGCAGGCCAGCAGAAATTTCAAAAATATGCTCTATGGTTTAGTTGATGTGGAACTGGCATCTGGCCACAAGAAATGTGAACATAGGGTATATTTTACAAGCTTTATATTCTGGTTTCATTTAAAAATAATGATGAGTGTTATTTGTGAGCCTTTTTTGTATGTTTGGTATAAAAAAAACATGAACATTTACTTGAAAATTATTATGTTATAAAGAGGCATTTAATATAGAGATGGAGACATTTTTTCTAAGCTGTCATTCTTAAACTGAGACTTCTAAAATTCAAATGTAATGTGTTTATTTTGGGTAAAAGATGTATTTGAAATATTGTTATCAAATTAAGATTGTTTGGATATCTTTTATGTAGATGGTAATCAACATAAACCTACATTAATCATTTACAAGATCTTAATTCCCAGTTGAAGACAAATAGTCTACTAAAGGAAATAGGTTATTGATTTGAAACATCTTGCCTGTATCTGTTGTTTTTGAAGAGTGTCTTCCTAGCCAATCTGTTTCAAAAGTTTGGCTTTTCATGTAATTCCAAATATAATGGACATTTTGGCTGCTTGCAAACATGAACCCCCTCCCACCCCCCCAACATTGCTTTACTTTAAATTTGGTGTGCTCCTGCCCAGAAGAGGCATCATGTTAGTTGCATCCAGCTTTCCCCAGCGTCTCTATAGATCAGGTGCTTTGTGGGGCTTTTATCTAATAAGTAGTTCAATCAGCTTTAGATAAAAGTGCCAATAACACGCTGCTGCTTCTGGTGAAGCATGGGTTTGGTTTTTCCCCCCCATGTCTGTCAGCACCTTCTGTCTTTTTAATACTCTGTACCACACCCATGCTATGTTTTTTATAGTTATTAGTTTTAAAAACATTGGGAACTTGAGGTAATGGATGGCTTAGGAGTTTGGCAGCATGGAGCCATTTGTTTCCATTCTGGGTGAATTTTAATCATGACTCTGATGCCTTAGATACCACAGACTGTTTCAAGCACATGAGGAATCCATTGATTTCTGTTAAGTGTTAATGTTTTTGCAGGAGTGAGGCCTAAGACTAGTTATGATCCTGTGTGTAATTCAGTAATTTCTGAATTGTCAAAGGTCTCTTTCCTGTGTTGAGTGTTGTTTCTATCACAAAGAATATAGCTATTTATATAATTAGCACACCTGGAAGTTTTAGTAGAGAATATCAATTGAATTTTCCTTTTGCTGTCTAAAGCAATCTTGCACAATCACAATTTTAACACATGAAATTGGTGTGTTAATTTTTTTCAAGCACTTGACATAATTGATAGCTGTTATCAAGGGACATGTCTGACATTTTAATCATGCCACAGAAGATCCTTCTTTCTCTGCATCAGATACATTTTTACTGTATACCAGAAATAGTGGTTAATTTTGCTTTTCACAGGGGTCAGTCATATTCGGTATGGGAACTTTTTTATGTCCTGCCTTTCTCTTCTAATACAGATCATATTATTGATACAATCAATAAAGTTTGCCAATAAACTTGAATATACTTTCTCTTGGTTGATACAATTTTCAGTAAAACAAATGCATATTATGTGCTTAGAAAAGTTACCATAACCAAGATTGCTGTTAACATTGCTATCACTTACTAAAGAAAGCACTGTTTTAGATGGTTCTAGCAAAAACATACATGGCCATCTCTTTAAAAAGGGATCTATCAACATTTTAATGTAGGATTAAATGACAGTCTCTAACAACAAAGATTTCAAACCCCAGTTCAGCAGTATCATGAAGTAACAGTTGAAACAATAGCATAAGAACAGTTTCCAAGCTTGTCTCTCTGAAACAACCATTCTTCTGCCACCAGCTGCCATTAGCAGGGAGGAGCCTGAAGGCAATAATTCCCCATTCTACTTCCAGTGTTTGTTTCATCTCAAGACTATTTGAAGGGAATAACATAGCAATACTTGGGTTCTTGAAAGGATTGTGTTTGTTAATATTTCACATGATTAGATTTCAAATCAGATATTTCATCATGGAAAGTGATCTCATTGTCCAAAAATGAACTGCCAAATTGCATGTTAATTTTTTTTCCTTCAAACTTTTCTTTGTTCAACTACAGTGGTTTAACTTGAACTCTCTCTTGACGGGTCCAGAACTAATATCAGATACATACCTTGCACTTTTTCTGGCTCAGTTACAACAAGAAGGTAATACTCATTTTTAGTTGTAAATCACCATTATTTAAAAGCTAGTGAATAAAATCGGATCATTTATTATTATTATTACTATTATTATTAAAAATCTCTTTTAAATAATAATAATCTAGTTTACCTTATATCAGTTTGGTGACAAAAGTAATGAAATAATATTCTGTCTTCATAATAAGAGGTTGAGCTATAATATTAAATTATACTATTCACAGTAAATTATATCTTTTATTATATGGGGTTTTGAATGTTTTATCCTTGGTCCTTTCTATTTATGGTCTTATTTTTCCCAGGTTATTCTATATTTGTTGTGAAGGGTGACCTACCAGATTGTGAGGCTGACCAGCTATTGCAAATGGTTCGGGTACAGCAGATACAGCGACCAAAATTGATTGGGGAAGAGACTGCACAATCAAGAGATCAGAGGTAAGGTAAATACAGATTTATTTTTAACAGTATTAACTGTGATTGCTTTCACTGTCAGATGCCTACATAAAAAAACTTCTTCATAAGAAAACTAATGACATACAGTTGCTGTAGTGCACCTTGAGTGTATTATATATACTATTGTTAGGGACCTACCTAATTCATGGGGGCTACCCTCCTGATTTTGCGGGCAGAAAGCAGTGGGCTCCCCCTACACCTTCCTCACTGCTGATTGACAATGGGGATTGTCTGTCATATGGCCCCACCCCTCGCTTCTGATTGTGAGGGCTGTCCATCATGCAGCCCTGCCCCTCGTTGCTGATTGGTGCAGAGGCACGGCCATGTGATAGGCAGTCCTTGCAGCCAATTGGGGTGGGGGGGGGAGCCATCTTGCCAGAAGCCCTTTGAGTGGGCAGCCTTCCTTCCGCACCTCCCTCCATGATCCAGTGGGCTGCAGTGTGCTGAGGACTGCTGGCTCCTTCTAAGGAGCCAGCATTTTTATTTTCAGGAAGTTTTTTTTTCCATGGATTTTGTAGGCATTGCCTGGATTTCGTGGAATTCAGTTAGTCCATGAAATCGTGAATTTAGTATGTCCCTAACTGTTATACACAGTTCACAGCTTGTTAACATTATTAAGTTTGCAAAGTCGAGCACTCAGAAATAAGAAAAAGGCAATTTCAGTGCTGAGATTAGCTTTTGGAGGGCCTTGCCCCTGTAGCCCTGTTTTGGCGGGATGGTGTATAAGCACTGTGGTTGATAATAACAGCTGTGAGAATCTGGAGCATACTTAGATGCGGATGGAGATTTTAGTGATCATTTTCAAGCAACTCTCTTCTGAGCATCTGCAAACTGCAATTTTGCAGATGCTCAGAACATAGCAGGTTGGACAGCTTTTCACAGGATTGGCAAAAAGCCCATTCCTTCTGGAAAGTCCACACTGCAATGGTTTCAGCTGAAATTTTCCCCTCAAAAAACTGAGCTTTGGGCAGATGCCAGCATGTAATATTTCAGCCTAAATGTGTATGGTTTGACAAAATTAAAAGCAACTGAAAACAGCCTTGCAATAGGAAGGGTCGTTTAGTGATAAGTGGTATTAGCAGCCCCATCAGAAGCATGGACTGGTTGCATTCTGATTTATATGGCATCATTGAATGTTTCCAAATATTGAAATGCTGTAAAATATTTTAATTAACATAATTCTGATGCATTTGTGTCATAATTGCATTTTATGCCTAATTAAGTTACTTAAACGACCCTTCCATTTTCAACTAAAATAATTCATAAATGTTCCTTCCGCTTAGTAAAAAAAGTAAGGTGATCTTCTGGTTCTGCACCAAATGGTGCCCTTGACAGCTCACCAAAAGTCATTAAGTGGCCTTCCAGCCAAATAATTGTCCATTGCTGACACATTGTTTGTCTCCTGAGCTACTGTAGCCCCCATCATGTGATAGGTGTCATGTGCTTAGTTTTTATTTTTAGTTCCCCAGCCTTTATATCACAGCAAGCAGCACAGAAAGATAATGAAATATGTCGGATCATACTATGGGTCAGGGGAGCATTGATTGATTTACCAGAAAATGCCACAAGAAAGGTCGCACATTGCAAATATAGTAGCAGAACAGAGAGTAAAAATTTTCTGGGACAGGTATTTGAAAATAGAGGAAAACTGTTTTGCAAAATGTCTAAAGTTGTTCTGGATCATCAGAGGAAATAAAAAATTTGGAACTACTGCACCAAATAACAGAAACATTTAAAGAGGAAAGCTGAAGTACAAGTAGAATCACAAAATAGTGCACTATCCACTTTCAGCGTGTTTCAGCCAAACCACAGTATAACATGAGTGCTTGGATATTGTTCATGACTGGGTCTTAACTGCTGCTGCAAATGTGCCTTTATCTGAAATAGACCATCCTTTTGTACACCAGTTTCTAAATATTGAAGTCAAGAATGGTGGTTTAATTCCAAAAGGTTATCAGCTTCAAAATGGATATTTTTCAGATGCCTACAACACTGAGAGAAATAAACTTAAGAACTAAGTAAAGGATGACTGTGTGTCAGTTATAGTCGATGAAATGACTGATGATGAAGGCTGTCGTGTACTAACCATTTTATTCTCGCTATTGGTGAGAGATGCTACTGGTAAGGGGTCTTCCTATCTTGCTGACATACAGTTCATGCGAAAAACAAATCACAACACTGTGTCTCAAGCTGTCATTCAGACTGCAAAGTTACAAAATTGCTTACAATACCGTGGTTGTCTTTGACACAGGTAATGTCGAATACATGAAAAAAGTTTACACAATTGTACTGTCTGGACTGTTTCTTAATAGCATCCACATAATGTGCCTTGCTCACATAATCAGTCTGGTGGAGGAAGGTTTTCATAAGCCATTCGAGGATGTCACTGCAGTGTTACGAGCTTTTTCACACTTGTTCTGTATGGCGTGGGGCAGGAAAGTAAGATACTTAAATTACCTCAGGCAAAAAGTTTCCAATGCAACAATGGCACCAAACCCAGCGGCAACTAGATGGAACAGCTGGTTTGCTGCTGTTCACTACTGTGCAAAGCTCTTTCAACATTATTATGGCTTTGCTGAAGAAGAAATAGCTGTGTGGGGCAACTTGGCATCACATGCATTGTGGGAATTTGAGAGAATGCTGTCAGATGAAACCCAGTGTTTGATGCTGAAAACTGGCTGACATTTCACCAATGAAATGTGCGAGCCAATCATTAATCTAATGGGTATGTTTGAAAGCCAGAGACTATGCACTCTCTTTGCTTTTGAGAAAATGGAGGAACTCCTGTTTTTTCTTTAGAGACATGCTCAGTTTTTGGAGGAAAGCACCCAAAGGTTTCTCAGGGCTGAAAATGTCAACAATGTAACAACTGAGCAAAGTAGCAAGTTGGTGCACCTGTTCTGTTCGGCTGTTGACAGTTCAGCTGAAAAAGTACCTCGGTGGTACTGAGAGTGGGCAGCCAACAACTGAGTTCCTGAAATATGTCAGGATTTTCATGTTAAGGAGGAGGACTACATTTCAGTTTCTGGCTTCAGTGACATTTCAGCATGGGAGTTTGCTTTGTATACCAAGCTGGCAGCACCCAATGTGATCCAAAGCACTCTACAATCAGGAAATTGACATTGCCGTGTTTTGTTCATCTTCAGCCAATGTATTCCGCAAGTGAAAACATTACCTTTCAGATGCATAAATGCTGTAACAAACACAGCTGAGGCAGAGTTCAGCCAGCTCACTGTACAACCTTGTGCTCTCCAATCTCAGGTGTTCTCTTTCAGAAGTAAAAATGAAAGAGCTGGTCTTCCTTTATTTCAGCTTTGGAACATAAAAATACTTTAACAAATACACTTTTTGTTTTAGTATTGCTGATGCTTTATTTTATTATTATTATTATTTATTTGACTTCTTTTGTTGGTATTTTGACTAGTATTGTACTGTGTGAAGAACCCAATATAACTGCAATAGTTTGGTTACATTGCACAGAAGGACTCTTAAACCTCCTTTGTTTAATTGATTTTGTTTTGATCTTGGACTTTAAAATGAAATTAGCATCTAATTTACTGAAAAAGAAAAGAGTAAGTATGCTGAAAATTAGAAAATCTGAGCTCAGTATAACAAGTCCTAATGGTTTTATTTAGTTTTAAAACTCACACCTGCTGGGTCACATTTTTTATTTTTTGTCCATAGGATGGTAAAGCACTAAAGATTTTGAGATAAAATGTGTTATATAATAAATATAAAGTACCTGCATATATTTCTAAAGAAGTTTCGAATAGTGTTATTTAGTTTAATGCTAAGAAAAAAGTAATTAATTTTATATAATTTTGAATTTCTTTGCATAATTCCTGGGGTATATATAATGTAGGATAACTCTAACTAGCCACTTGACCCTGGGCTGGTCACTTAATCTTTTTTTCACTTCAATTTCCCATCTGAAAAAAAGGAAAACATTTAACTCTCACAGAGGAGTTTGGCAACAGTCACAATGTTTCTTAGTGCAATTGAGATTCAAATAAAATATATGGTATGAGGCTGTCTGAGGTGACTTTATCTACTCTACAGGTTGCAAAAAAGTAGCATGGACCAAGCTGTAGAAGTTAACCATCCATTTGATGGGACAGGCATGTTAGATGAAGATGAGGAGAATTTCCAAAAAGCCCTTGCTCTAAGTCGGCAGGAAATTGATATGGAAGATGAAGAAGCTGATCTTCGTAGAGCCATTCAACTTAGCATGCAAGGTAAAATGCTGGTTTAAAAAATCGACAGTATTTCTCCAGAGATCATTTTTGTCTATTCAGTGGTTATAAAAATTCCCTTACTGATAGCTGAAACCTGTCTGTGGGTCAAATGCCACAAGTTTTCTCGTCAATGTGTTACAGCCCCCCCTTAAAAGACTGCCGCTTAGTAGTGAGAGGATACTGCAATGTAGTCTTTGGCCCTTTTTCTTCAGAATTCCTCTTTTTCTTGACAGGAGGATTGCCAATTACAATACGGATAAGTGTTTACTACGAAAATATACATTCAGCTTTCTGCCTTAGGCAGCTGAATAGTCATTAGACAGTATGGATTTTCGTTGGTTACTGAATGGGACAATTCTGTACCATTGATTTTTGTTTTTCTTCTGGTGAAATGCACTAGTCCCCAATCCCTGGACAGTTTGCTCCATGTTAGATCACTTTTAAAAAGAAGATTTTTGTGTACTGTAGTAGTCATTTGATTCTCTATATTAGGGATGTACAACTTGTGGCTCATAGATGGCATGCAGCCACAGGCTTTTGCCTGCCTGCTGTTCCCCCCCATACAACTCCTGCTGCTGCTGGGGGTCTCCATGCTCCTTTTTCCTTCAGCTTCCTGTCCCTACCCCTGAGGTCAGGGCTGAGTGGCCCAGAGGGACCTGAGGAGTCCATAAGACCTGTATGTTGGGAGAGCCCACGTGGTGAGGCTGGAGGGTATGCAGATCCCACTTGACAGCTCTCAGCTTCTCAGAAGTTGGACAGTGCTGCTCTATATGATGTTTACTTTGTCAGCAATTATTTTCATTAAGTTTGAAGATATCATTAAAACTATGTTATCTAAATTAGTTTTTCTCTGCTTTAGTGGTGTAATGAAATGTGTCCTGATTTTTAGGAGATCATCGAAATGAGTTCTCAGGGTCTGTATCACGGAATATTTCACAATCAACTAGTACGAGTCTGACAGAGTCTCTTTCTTCAGAAGAACTGCGAAGGAGAAGACAGGCATACTTTGAAAAGTAAAGTAGCTAATGGAAAATTAAGATGACCTGTTGAAGTAAATGTGCCTTAGGACTGTATAATGTCTTTTCTTGTTCAGAAGCCAGACTTAGCTTTAGCTCTCTTAAACAAAAAAAAAGGCTAATAGCATGTGTATTTTGGTCCATATAAATTATCATGGTAACTAACAGAAAGAACAATTAAAAACTGACAGGGGGGACTAACCATAAGGCAAAGATCCAGTCATGTATATAGAAGCAAACAGACAAGTATTAAAATATGTTTACGTGAAGCCTAATAAATGGTATTAATAATTATTTTTCAGGAGCTAATCTTTCTATCTTTGCATTAAGCCTTTCTTCTCAGGTCCAAGGTCTCTCATAGGTATGAGATAAGAGTACTTCTCCTTAAATTGGTATGTTTTTCATTATAGTAGATTGCCAACATACATTTGGGATATGTCCCGTTGTGAAATTAGACTTAATTTCTAACTGTTGGTTTCTTCTACATCCAAAGATGTTACCTGTTCTCTTGCAAACAAAGTTGTGAGCAAGTTTCCTAATTTTAATTCAGTTTTCCCTTCAGAAATTTTAAAGTTTCAGCTTGTTTGTTGTCACTTAGTTTTATATCTCTATTCTCTGGTGAGGAAGAAGTAAAGCAGTCTTGAGACTAGGGAGAAAGGCTAGATGGTGAAGGAACTTGACAGTATATGAGAGGCTGAGAATCCCAATTTTCTGGCAAAGTCAGTGAACTATATGGACTGAGGTTAGAGAAAAACAGTTACAAACATTTTGAGTAGAAGGGCATGTGATGTAGCTAACATCATCCAGTGTTTTCTCAGTCATTCATTTTCCCTATAATGAAAAGGAGCTTGCAGTTAGGGGAATTCTCTCAAAATAATAGAACCTGAAAAATGCAACACAGAGGCTTTCATATTTTCATAGATGTTGGAAGGGACCTATTAGATCATTGAGTCCAACTCCCTGCCCTGGGCAGGAAAGAGTGCTGGGGTCAGATGACCCTAGACAGGTGTCTGTCCAATCTCCTTTTAAACACCTCCAAGGAAGGGGACAGCACCATCTCCCTTGGAAGCTTATTCCACATTTTGGCAATGCTCATTAAAGAATTTTCTCCTGATGTCCAGTCTAAATTTGCTGTCTTCTAGTTTGTTGTCATTATTTCTAGTTACCCCAGCAGGCGCCCTGGTAAACATTGTATCCCCTATTTCTTGCTGCCCCCTCCTCCCCACTCCCCCAAGAATTTGTAGGCGGCCATGAGATCACCTCTCACCCTCTTCTTGCAGAGGCTGAAAAGGTTCGGGTCTCCCAATCGGTCCACATGGGGTTTTTTTCTGTAGGTCTTTAACCAGACGAGTGGCCCTCCTTTGAGCCCTCTCCAGGCCATCCACATCCCTCCTGGAATGCAGTGCTCAAAACTGGATGCAGTATTCCAGCTGCGGCCTAACCAATGCCGCATCGAGGGAAAGTATCACCTCCCTAGACTTGTTTGTGATGCACCTACATATCCAAGAAAGGGTGTGGTTAGCTTTACTTATTACCTCATCACACTGGTGACTCATGTTCATTTTGGAGTCAACAACGCTGAGATCCCTTTCTGTAGTTGTGCTACTTAGAGTGGTACCTCCCAGGCTGTAGGAGTGTTGACGATTCCTCCCCAGGTGCAATACCCGGCACTTATCCTTGTTAAACTGCATCCTATTCTAGCCCATTTCCCCAGCCTGTCCAAATCAGCCTGGCTTCACTCCCTGCCCTCTAGTTTGTGTACCTCCCCCCATAGTTTGGTGTTGTCAGCAGACTTGGACAGGGTGCTTTCTACTCCCTCGTCCAAGTCACTAATGAAGATACTGAATAGCGTCGGTCCCAGGACAGAGCCTTAGGGGACTCCGCTGCCCACATTTCTCCAGGTTGAAACTGACCTGTCCACCACCACTCTCTGGGTGCATCTCATAAGCCAATTTTCTACCCACTGCACTGTGTAATAATCTACATTGCAACTGTTCAGTTTATTTATAAGAATTGGGTGTGACACTGTGTCCAAGGCCTTTTTAAAATCTAAGTAAATGACATCTACCTCTAGTCCTTCATCCAAGCATTTTGTGATCTGGTCGTAAAATGAAACCAGGTTAGTCAGGCAGAATCTGCCTGCTATGAACCCATGCTGATTGTGCCTTAGCATCATTTTACCTGCTGGTCCCCCACAAATGTGATCCTTAACAATTTTCTCAAAGGTCTTGCCAAGGATAGAAGTGAGACTAACCGACCTATAGTTACCCAGTTCCTCCTTCCTCCCATTCCTGAAAATAGAGACCACATTGGCCCTTTTCCAATCCTCCAGGACCTGTCCTGAGCACCACAAATGCTCAAGCAGTTGTGCCAGTGGCTCTGCTATGACTCCAGCTAATTCCCTAAGTACCCTAGGATGAAGATCATCAGGACCTGTTGACTTAAATACATTCAAAGAATGTGTAAAGAAACTGTGATTTAAAGTGGGGTCTGAGTCAGTTTGGGGGTAGAAATTAAGGCCAAGAGAAAATTTTCCACAAATAGAAAAAAGTTGTATAAATTAAGGACTTGAAAATATAACTGGACGTAACAATTTTTTCTAAGTCAACAAGAAATGCTAAAATCAAATGGAATAAATAATGACCAGTTCTTTGTATTTTTAAAGTTAAAACATAGGTAAAGGATCTTGTTCTGTGATTTTTTTTTAATTGATTATATTTAAGCATTTTTTTTATTAAAGGGATCCCTTTTTCATCATTCTAAGTACTTTCCAGAATTAGTTTCCTAAGAGTGGTGGAAAGTGATTTCCTATCATTTGTTTGTCTTTGTGGTCAGATATATAGTAGTTGGTCAGGATACACTGAAGTCAGTTCTTCACATCAGACCAGTAGATCTTGATACCTAACTGAGCTTTGTATCTGAATATTTTCTTAACTAAAACGAAGATTCATAGCTTTAACATTAAATGATACTAGAAGCATTGAAGTTGGTCTGTTTTTTGGTTATATCTTTGTTGCTACCTTTGTTTTTCTAATAACTTCTACTGATTCAATAATTTCAGGCAGCAACAACAGCTACAGCAACAAGAACATGCCTCAAACCTGCACGATAAACCAACTACAAGTTCAGATGCACTAGGAATGGACCCAGGTATTTACTTTATGAAAGCTACTATTTTCAGCATGGGTTGTCAGTGAAAGATATTTTTTGTCCAGAGCAGATTTTCAATCTTTGAAGTCCCCTAGCTTTTTTTTTTTTTTTTTTTTTTGCCTTTACTCTCCCTACTGGTGTCCTTGGCACTACAGTAAAATTTGTTATCTGGCATCCTGGGGTAAAGGGATTGCTTGTTACATAAAAACTGTGGTTATCTAAAATAATCCGGCAGGGTTTTCAGATAATGCAGAGCCAGGGGTGGGGCGGAGTAGCAGCAGCAAAGGGCAGTGGGTGGCAGTGGCGGCTGTGTGCAAGCTTTCCCTCACTCCTCTCCCACATCCAGCCAGCTGGCTGGAAACTCCAGTTAATGGAGTATTCCAGTTGGTTAAGTACCAGATAGCAGAGATTTCACTATGTCTATCACAGCAAATGTTGTGGTTTTTTTCCTAGTTGAGAGGGACCATACAATTCGTAGGCCAGGAATATAAAAAATGGGCAGACAATAAAAACCCCTGGCATGGACATACCTACACTAAGGAGAGGATGTCTTTAAACTTAGCTTATATTACTTGGAAGGAAGGTGTAGCTGCAGCAGCACAGTGTCTGTAGTACAGACAGAACTTTAGAAACCTTCACTAGTATGCTGCTGATAGATTCAGGCATAAGTAATAAAATTCTTTGTGTCCCGCAACAGTGATATACAATACTTGCACACCATAGCCAGATCTTCTTATGTAGGACTTTTGAAACCAGAGGAAGTGCTTGAATAGAGATCTTTTTGAAATAGAACAGCACTTTTATCAAACTAGACAAATTCTGGTCTGACTTTCCTGTTTTTTCAGGTTGAGTAAAGTCTGATTGCACTTTGGAAGTTTGTGCAGCACTACTTTTTACCATAATGGGATTCTGGAAATAAATCTGTCTCTAAATGGATGCATCTACACAAGACATTTACTGTGGAACTTCTTAATTAGGTCTGCAGTAAATGTTTCCGCATCTACATGTGTAGCCCTATTAGGCCGCAGTAAGCTACTACACTGCCGCAGGTTAGAACTTATACTATCCTGCCAAAGAGTATTTTAGTACACAGCAACTCATATGTAGACACTCACGGGGCTGGCTTGGACACAGGGGTGCTTCAGTGTGGAGGCTACTTGCACCAGAGCACTGTAGTGCCCTAGGCAGCGCTTGCACAATGTGTTGAGCTGGGTCGAAGTCGCCCTGGGCTGGTAGGATATCCCTCTGCCAGCTGGGGCTGCTCCAAACCAGCTCAATGTGCTGCTGTCCAGGGCATGTGTAAATGCGGTGCCCAGGAGCAATAACTCCAGTGCAATAAATGCTGGAGTTTATTGCTTTGAATTAATTGCACATGACAATATTGATTCATCTAGACTGTATGTAAGCCTTACTGACATTAAAAACAAAGATTCAAAGATAATATTTTGGATATTTTTTTATGGACTTACAGGGTTTTGAAAAGTCACTCAGAATTGTTAAAATTATAGTAATGGAAAATAGACAAAAACAAAGACATCTGGAAAAAATCTAGAAAGAAAACCAAGTAAAAGGAAAAAAAGGACAAGAAAATGTTAGGGGTATACCAATAGAGATTTTGGGGGCCAATATTGATAGCCTATTTTTAAGGAGGGATATCTGCCGGTACCGATTTGATTTCTGATACAGCTGCATGCAGCATGTAAGTCTGTTGTGGGGAGAGGGGAGGGAAGGGATGTGGTGGGGGCAGAACAATGTCCCCTGTGGTGAGGGAGGGAGTAGGGCAGGGGCTGGGGTAGGCACTGCTGAGCCGGGGCAGGGCATGTGCAGGACAGAAGTGTGGCTCATCTGTGGGGTAGGGGGTGGGCTGTGCCCTCAGATCTGCATGGGGCAGGCCGGGCTGGCTGCAGTGCTGCATTTGGGGTGGGTGGCAGCGGTGCTGGGAGGCGGGCTATGGGGGGGGCTGCAACCACCCCAAATTTCACCATAGCCCCCTGCTGCTGCTACCACCTGTCCCAAGCGCAGCGCAGCCCCAGCTTCTAGCTGCAGTCTGCCCTGCCTGCCCCATGAAGATCTAGGGGTACACGCCCCTCACCCCCCCGTGCCCTCCTTGCAGTGGGAGCCACTCATCCTCCCCCCCTCCCATGCCCTCCAGACAAGCCACAGCTCTGTCCTGTGGCCGTCCCACCCCAGTTGGGCAGCACCTACCCCAGCCCCACTCCCTCCCTCACTGTGGGGGTGTTGATCTTCCCCCCATGCCCCTTCCCTCTCCCCTCCCCTTCCACCACAACAGACTTACCAGCTGCACACAGCTCTCCAAGTTGCTGGGCTGTGCTCCTTGCTGCCTGCTTGCTGTGCTGCAGCTGCGCACATGTTATTGGCCAAATGATTGACCACATCAGGCCAATTTCCGATATAGTCAATTTTCTTTATATCAATGTCAATCTGATATCTAGAAAATGTTCAATTTTCAATAGTTGCATTCTATAAATTAATTAGACACATATTTTTGCTTTTATCTCTTGACAGGGGGTGATATGAGTGAAGACGACATGCTTCAAGCAGCCATGAATATGTCTTTGGAAAGTATTAGGAACCACTTGAATACAGAAGAAAAGAAATGACAAAATATTTTTTTCTGATGTCAGAACACTCATAATCTCCATTATAATATTCCTGTGTGGATGTTCTACAGGCAGGGTTCATTTTAGAGATGCTGGAATCTGTCTGTTGTCCTGCTCCAGATGGAAAAGGGGAAATCACAGATAAGAAAAACTTGGTAGAATTTAGCAAATTATGGCCCTGATACTGCAGAATACTTAGAAATGTATGTATGTTTTTTCACCTGAGTAATCTTTAAAAATCAGTTAAACTATTCACATGAATGAAGTTATGCATGTGCTCTAGAGCTTTGTTGGCATTATTTACCTAATTTAAACTGTTTTTCTAAATTTAAGCTGCTTAGAGAATTCAGCACAAAATTCCATATTAGTAACTTTTTAAAGTGAACTTCAGTAATAATTTAATAAATACATTTAAGTATTGCATTTTAAATCACTTATGGAATGTACTGCTAAATTTAGAGATGAGTAATGTTTGACATTTGAAACATTTACATTCTTTGTGTTCTTTATAGTCTAGAACCTGGGTTCATGGTTCTGTGTCTCCTGCAGGGATTCTTTCAAGCTGGAATCCAGCTTCCTGCTATACAGTTGTGTGTGTGTGTGAATTATCTGATCAGTTCTTCAGAAGAAACACAAAACCATGAGTTTAGGTCCTGACGCCAAAGAAAATCTTCAGTGTATTTCCAATTCTACTGCTGCATTAGAATCCTTTAATGGCTTAAGATCTTAGGCCTTTTTTATTATTGTTATTATTTATTTTAAGTTCTGGTTTTAAAGTAATTTGAAAAAAGTATCTTGCAAGTAAGGTTCATGCCATCCTGTTTCCAGTTTTCTTACTTTAGATGACTTGGGTTTCTAGTTAATACTACTGGCTTGACTGGAGAAGGAGTTTCTCATGTGTGATGGGAAAATGGTGTTCAGTGGGGTGCTAAAGAAATTCTTTTTTTTCTACCTCTCCTGTCTGCTATGGGTTTTTCTTTGGTTTTGCCTTTTTAGGGTTTTTTGTTTGTTTGTTTTGTTTTTTAATCATTTTGAGGTCTCTTCCTCTGCTCTGGCTTCTGTTCATTCCTTCCTTTGTATTACTGGTTTTAATTGTAATCTCCGAATCAGAGAGTTCACCAAACTGAATATAGAGAAAAGGAAAAAGGAAGGATTTAAATGCCATAACTTCAGTGCCACATACCTAAAGTGCATCCCAGCAATCTGAAATGACCCCTGTGCAAGTAGCTGTATTAGGATTGAATATTTATGTCTGTTTGTGTGTGCCTGTTTTTTTTCCCCCTTAAATGCTTTTTATGAGTGTTTGCTATTGTTTGCAGCTTTTTTCAGGAATGGCCTTTATTCACGCACCTTACATAATTTTTTTGTCATGCTGTTTCTGATACTTGGAAAGCAAAGTATGCAAGCGACTACTGTTGGTTTTTTATGACTTACACTTGGATATCCAAGATGAATGTGTAATAGAGTGACCAAATTTTGCCTGCAACAGTTCAAACATGCTCCTCTTTAATTGATGGTGCTTTTAAATATAAATTCTGTTTACATATGCATTATTTGGAAATATGTTGTACAGTTTTTAAGCTGTATACCACTTACTATATAAGAAGTTGCCACAAACATTCTAAGAATCATTTTTTTGAAAAAAATCTTAATTATTTACCAGAATATTTAAAATTATATCATTTTACCGTAGTCATGTATTTAATTAAAATGCGTTATTAGTAATTATTCAGTGGAAGCAAACATTCAGCACCAAGAAGTACTGTATACAAACGGGCCTTGAATTTCTTGTAAGTGTTTGTTGATGGTTTTTTGATGGCTTAGAATATTGCTATACCATGGGCCAATCAAGTCTTGATTCCATTTCTTGCTTCCTTAATTTCCACTGATGTCAGTGGGACCATATGTGTGAGTAAGGGAATCAGGATTTAGCTGTAGAAGACTGGTGATTTTAAAAATCACTTTACATTCTACCATTCTCATCCTTTTTAGGGAACACTGCTATGTGGTTAACAGTCCAACTAAATCAGCAAAATCCATGGACAACTTTGCTACCCCCGCTGCACAGAGCTATTGAAACAAAGTAACTTCTTTTAAAAAAAGCAAAAACTTTGCAACACTTAGGCTGCATCCAAACATGCAGGGGTGTGAGGTTTGTGGCGCCGCAAACCTTTTTGCACAGTGAACATTAAAACTTGTCCTGTACTAGATCAACCAATGCTCTGGCTGCTGGCCAGGCGTCCTTGCTGCCCGACCTGTGGCCCTTGCTGCTCCAAGCCACCAGGTAAGACTGCTAGGGTCAGCATCAATGTTGACCTCAGCCACAAGCTCTCCCTGGCTGAACTGCCTGGGCAAGGACAGTTTGCCCATTTGTCCCACAACAAAACAGACATGCAGAGGCGTGCACTGCAGCAATTTGTGCTGCTGCAAGCACACACCCCTGCATGTCTGGATGCAGCCTTAATGGCTGCACAAACCTGTCAGTATAGAAGTTTCCTTCAAAATTGAATATCATTTGTAAATAGAAAATGACTCAAGCATGAAGTAGTTTTGTGTTTATCTGGAAATTAATCATGACCTTTTGCAATCTAGATTGTGCCATAAAGGAAAGGTTCTTCCTTTATAAATGGATGCAGGATTGCAAAGTTGGTTTTTTTTTGTTTTAGTTCATGGAAATTGCTAACTTTGTCTTCTGTTTTGAAAAAATATTTCTATGGCTATATGCTGTAGCATTCCTGTATACATTTTAAACCCTGAAAACCACATATACCGGGTCCGTGCAAAGGGCCTGTCCTGATTGTTGGTTGCTTTCTGGGCTGGGGCAGATGATGTGAGCAGTTGCTTTCTATTTCCTTCAGATCCTTGCTAACGATACTGAGCAGTGCCTCTTTACACAAAATAGTTAATATCATGAAACGTTTGAAGTTCACAATTAAACCTCCAAATCCATTCTTAACCTTCTGTCATGTAAGTAATACAACATATCAGGAATTGTAAGGCCACAGACTGCTTGAGAAAACCCAGCTGTATGAACTAGATATTACAGTTAACCATATTCCTTTTTAAACAGCATTCTAAAAATTGGGCTAAATGTACTTAGCATTTTGAAGAATAACAAGGTTATTTAGCCTGTATGAACTGTTAGTGAATCAATTAGGAAATAGCTATTCAAGCTATGTATGTTAATTGCAACAAAGGAAAAGGTTAATACAATTTAATGACGATACACATTTTATAATCTAGATCCAAAGTTCAGAAAGTGTGGAACTACCAAGAAGCCATCAATAGAAAGCTGACTTCATTTCAGTGTGTGCATTCATGTAGTGATAAGCACTTACCAACGTGGCTCAATTGTGAAATGCATTTGTAAATAAAGTGCAAACTATTCTAGAGCAGTAGTCATCTTCTGAAGCTGAAATTTTCTCTTCACATTGTAACCTTAGTAGTATACCTAGCTTAGTATGCAGGCGCATATTTTGACTTTTGTTCCAATTCGACATCTGAAAGAGCATCACACTCTGCCTCTCTTACAAAAATTACTCTGTCTAATCATGATTATGTCCAGGTCATAGTACAGATGGGGTTTTGTCCGCGAGTCTGGTAGAACCATGTTTGGTGCCTAACTGAATTAAAACAGAATTTAAGACATAAGACATAACCTGATTCTAATTTTTTACCATTCTCCCAGGTGAGGGGGGAAAACATAAAATGGTCAGTCACATTTAAGCATGACTATTTTGGGCACTTTTTGAATTATAAATGTTCTGATATTTATATTAAATATGTCAAAATGATGACATTCTTTTGATATTAAATCAGTATTAGAAGCAAACTGGTTTCCAGTCACCTGCATTTGAACTCCATGTGGTGTGAAAACATCTTCCTTTAGCAAGATCGAAGCAGTAAGTTAGGTGCAAATCTGCTAAGCTTCCCTTTCAAATACAAGGATTTTACATTGCAGGGAATAATTATGCAACAGTTGCAGTACTGCTTAATGAATACTAATATAAAGTTAAATTTCAAATGTGTTAGGAATTCATAAAACAGTGTATGCAATATAGTGGTCATTAGCAAATGCTAAATAGTTTCTTCTCTAAATCTCAGCCAAATATTTGTTACACACAAAATGCTCTCTTTTGTTTGGGAAAATGCGTAGTGTTTTTAAAAGTGAGTAAACAAATAACTAGAAGGAAGTACTATCCAAAAAGTATTATATATTTTGTTTCATCTGTAAGATAACATATAAATATTGGGCTTTTTCCTCCCCAAAAATGTGTCCTATGAGTTCAAATCTATTTTATTTTTACGAAGACTTACTGTACAATTCCTATTAACAGTGTATCAGCTTGGATTTTGGGTTGGTTTAAAAGTAGTAAAATCCCATTAGTAATAAGGGAAATATGTAGAATTAGTTGGATTTGTCAGAGTTTAGATGGAAAGTTGTATCATGTTTAATCCTAGGAGGTAAAAACTGCTAGAAGGTGTTAGCAGTTGTTACAAATGTATACATAATGCTACTGATAGGTAACCTTTAAAAACTGTCCAGTCTGACAAGTAATCCTCTATTTTTTCATTTTTGTTTTTTAAGAAAAGCAAGTAGTTGTTTAGCTAAGTAAAGACGATATTACACAGCAATGCCTTAGAACTCATCCACTATAATTCAGTTGCTATACTTTGAAAATGAAAGATTTCTTACATTCCTGTTCATTTTGTATTTAAAGGATTTGTTAAAAGTCTATGCTTTTGCATATTGTTCTTTAAAAATGAAGTATCTTTATGTTGCATAAAAGTGATACATTTTTATCATGGAAGCATAGATCATTCTTTATTTCAATGTCATGGTTTAAAGATACACTGTCAAGGTTTATCTACCCAAAATCTGACTTGCCATTTTTTCCTCTTCCTGAACCACAGTACATCTGAACAGTACCTACTCTGGTTTTATTAAAATGTTTGAATTTTGTCCTTTGAAGAAAATCAGTACTATGCTCAAGACCATCTCTCTGGCAACCAGTGTGTTAGTCCTGTTGAGGAAAACCTTTAGTTAAAGGATAAGATGATAATGAAATATCTGAATGTTAAGATTAGCTGAAAGCTTGATAGTGTCTTGCACACACTGACAAAAATCTATCTTCTGCTGTGTCCATGTATTCCACTGACTTCAGTAAACTTGCACAAGTACAAAAGAGAATAGAATTTAGGGGCTCTTTTGGGAAATACCTCACTAAAGTATGAAGTCTGATTCTTCTGTATTGTCTCTTGTATAGTACAAAGTTGTGTATTTCTAGGAAATGCCTTCAGTTATAAATTCTAAGAGGAAGAAAACATAAAACTTGAAATCTAATTTTATGCCACTTTTTTAAAAAAACTGACATTCTGTGTATATAAAGCCACAATGCTAAAAATTTAACATATCAAGGAAATTTGAAATGTATGTAGCCATACAGCTGAATGCATTACTGCAGTTCTGTTAGGCAGTGGTTTGAGAAGGACCTCCAAATAAGCACTTGTAAATAATAATATACTATTATGGATGAGCAACTGTAAGCTGTGCTAAATATTGATTTCAAAGTTATTAAAATAAAGAGGCCTATACTTTTTAATGTTCTTCTTTAAATCTAAATATCTGTGCACATGCCTTTCCTTAAGATATACATGTATCTGGCACAAATCCCATAGAAATTACTAAGTCTTGTCCTTGACTTCAGCAGGTTTTGGATTAGCTCTTGGTAGGAGTGAGCAGTGTACCTTATTGACTGTCTTTTGCATCTCATGATTTCATAGATTTCATTAGGACTGGAAGGAACCTCGTAAGATTATCAGGTCCAGTCCCCTGCCCAAGG
The DNA here is from genome assembly GCF_001723895.1 of Crocodylus porosus. NCBI lineage: Eukaryota > Metazoa > Chordata > Crocodylia > Crocodylidae > Crocodylus > Crocodylus porosus. The sequence continues at coordinate 89,101,677 of NW_017728947.1, read as the reverse complement.
GGCAGGATGTCAGTTAGGGTCAAAGGATCCCAGCAAGATAAGCATCCAAATGTTTCTTAAAGGTGTCCAGAGTATGTGCGTGCACTGTCTCTGGGGAGAATCTTCTGGGCCTTGGTGGCTTGACAGTAAAGAAGTTTTTCCCTACCTCTAGCCTAAAACGGTTTTGTAGGAGTTTGTGACTATTAGACATTGTCATCCCTTGGGGTGCACTGGTGAACAGGTGTTCCCCCAGTTCCTGATGCACACCCCTTACATACTTATAGGCTGCCACCAAGTCACCCTGGAGCCCACACTTTTCCAGGCTGAAGAGTCCCATAGGTCAGAGCCTGTCTTTGTAAGGCCTGTTTTCTTTCCCTCTGATCATGTGCGTGGCTCTCCTCTGGACTCTTTCAAGCTTCTTCACATCCTTCCTGAATTGTGGAGCCCCAAACTGGATGCAGTATTCCAGCTGCGGCCTTACCAAGTCCAAGTACAGTGGGAGGGTGACATCTTGGGTCTTGCTCGAGATGCATCTGTAGATGCAAGGCAGAGCTTTGTTTGCTTTGCCAGCTGTGATATCGCATTGGTGGCTCATATTCATCTTGTGGTCAATCATGACCCCCAAGTCTCTTTCAGTCATGGTGCTAGTGAGTGTAGCACTGCCAAGCCTATAAGTGTGATGCAGTGTTTTTTCCCTCGGCGGTGGAGCACCTTGCTTTTCTTCATATGGAATGCCATCAGGTTTTCATCCACCCACCTTGCAAACCTATTGAGCTCAGCCTGGATCACCAGCCTATCCTCAGGTGTGGACACTTCCACAAAGTTCGGTGTCCTCAGTGTACTTAACCAGTCCACTTCTGACACCAGTGTCCAGATCACTTATGAAGACATTAAAGAGAACAGGTCCAAGAACAGAGCCTTGGGGGACACCACTAGTCAATGAGTGCCATGATGAAAATTTTAAAGTAATATCTGGAAATTGAGTAGTGTTGAGAGAGTTGCTGATTAGTTATATTTAAACTTGATCTTGTAAAGATTGGTTGCACATAAAATATTTGTTAAATTATATTAGCATTGTCACTTGCCTTGATCCCACATACAGTCATGAAAATAGATCATGTTGATCATATTTGTTCTTATATTAGACCTGACACACATACTATAATATTTTTGTATACATTGATAAATAGCAGTGTTTATTGGTACTACTGGGGTTTAAACTGTTTTGCTTAAAGCTTTAACAGTCTATTTATAACAAAAACAGTAAGCAGGTGAGATTTAAACAATCTTGCCTCATTTGATTTGCTAGCTCTACACTGTTGGATACAATGTGTGCTGGATGCCAAGTACTTGTACTCTTGAATCTATGTTCATGATGGACACTGCTGTCTTAGTGGTGCTTTACCTATTCAACAAAAATAGTTCATTTAAAAAAATAAATTAATAAAACCTTTGCTATTTTTGTACCTTCTTATCTTAACTAAGCAGCATCTGAAGAGTATTTGAAGAGGAAAGGGTGCTTCATCTTTTGGGGTGCTTCAAGTTACTGTTTAAGTGAGGGGTTGGTCTTGGTGCAGGAGGTGTGGGCCATTGAACTAGGAAATGCTGTCCTTTAGCACTGGTAGTCTGCCTATTTTCCTTCCTCTTTCCTGCCAACCTTGTTAATAATGGAGGGTGGGCTACCCATTATAACAAAGCCTTAGGCTGGTATATACTTCCAACTACATCAGGACATTCTCACTTTCCACTTCCTCAATGCACGGTAGTTTGGGTGGAGATAAACTTTTTCTAGTGCAGCTGGCAAATATTGGGCATCCATCTGCCACTAACAAAAATAGCATTCTAAATAGAGTATTCCATGTGAAACTTGATAAGGAAAACTAAAATATTGTTAATGAAAATAAATGTACTCCTATTAGAAGCTGACAATACTTAAGGAATGTACATTTCCTCATAAAGAATGGATGAAGGTCTTTAATTCCACCAAAGCTACAAAATAGCTTTTTTTCATAGGTGCTAACAAGGGGCCCCAACCTGAATCTGCTACGTAATCTGCTATGTAATACGCCTGTGCAAAGGGGCTAGTATTTGCTTTGGATTCGGATTTGGCCTATTTGGGGGACAGTAATTCAATTTGGTGATTCAAATCACTGTCCCAAATCAATTTGGCCAAGTCTGACTTGGAGATGTGACTGCTACCAAATCTCTGAATCAAACAAGTCCCATCCCCCACCCGCTCTCCCAGCCCTGTCAGTGGTTGCCCTGCCTGGCCCCAGCCTCCTGGCTCTTTAAAAAAAAAAAATCCTGTGCTCACTGTCTGCTACCAGGTGGGGGGTGATTCCCCACTACCCCCCACTGCCTCACATTGTGTGGGGGGCTCTGCCATGAGTCCCCATCCTCCACCCGCTCTCCCAGCCCCAGCATCAGCTCTCTAAAATAAAGCCTCCAATGTGATGCTGTGGCTAGTAAAGCAACCAAAACGCTGGCTTGCATCCATAGATGCTTCTCAAGCAAATCCCGGGACATCATTCTCCCCTTGTACTCGGCCTTGGTGAGGCCGCAGCTGGAGTACTGTGTCCAGTTTTGGGCTCCACAATTCAAAAAGGATGT
>NW_017728947.1:89096582-89098934 GCF_001723895.1 Crocodylus porosus | reverse complement strand
TTCCTGCCATGGCAGGGGGTCGGCTAGATGATCTGCTCAGGTCCCTTCTGACCCTAGAAACTATGAAACTATGAAACATTTAAATGAAATAAGCAGCATCAGCACTTCTGGTCGCTGTCTGTTTTTCTAGTCAAATAGGTCAGAAGCCCAACTTAATTACTCCTACACTACGCAGGGGTTTACTGTGTACCGATGGAATTTTCAACCCCTCTCTACAGATGTTAAGCTTTCAGTTGTGTGTATTTTTTTTCAAACTGACTTGTTTAACAGCTTAATTGTATTCCTCCTACTGTCCCTCAGTAATGAATAACTTTCGGTAATTGCTAAATTCAAACTAGTGTCAGTCAGCCATCCAGTCCTCTGGCATTTTTACTTTCAGGTGTTATATTGTCTCCTCCTGTTACTGTTGTAATACTATACTGTGCAGCTATGCTTCAGTTCAAGAACAGAAAAACTGACTGAGCATGCAAATAGTTGGAGAGAGTGAGGGACACTAGGTTGTGGTTAAAAACAAAACTTTCCATGCTGCCACGTTTAGATCTGAAACAAAAAGACAATCCTTAATTTAAAAATAGAAACATGTTATTAAGATATTAACACCAAACTTGTAAACTCCTTTCTTACAAATCCTGTGTTTGTAGCCTGAAGTTTGTGATGGTATGCGATTAATAGTTCCAGCATGTGATGAGTTTTACATTAATCATAGGCTCTTATTATCCTGGTTTATGGTTCTGGGAAATGTCTGTCTGAATGTGGTCTGATAATCTTGTTTGTCTGCATGGTTATCATGCAGCATCAGTTGCTGAGATTTCAGTGAATGAAGTAATGAAGAGAAGAATGAAGGTTCCTATTACAGTCAGTGAGTCATGTATACACAGCACTGGAGTACAAGGGCAACTTCTGATTTAATTTACTGCATACATTTAAACTTTTTTTTAATGGATATCATTAACTAATGGAAATGATGAGGCCAATGTATGCTCCCTGGTGACAGTGTGACCATAGTGGGAGAGGTACAACCCTTAAAAGACAGTGTATCAGGAACTAATAGTGACTGCTTATTAATTGTGGTCATGTATTGTAGCAGCTACAATCTGCAAAAGAAAAAAATGCTGTCTATATTAACCATCCTAAGTTATTACCATGTGGGTTGAGAACTCACTGAAGGTTCACAAATGGTAAGGTGTCTCCTGTGGTGCTTTGGGAGCCATTATTAAATATAGTCTTTCAATGTAAGAACATGAACCGCCACAGAAATCTTTAGTAAAAAGGCGAAAGATTTATGTGATCTGAAGAACACGAACCTAGACTATTAGCTATCGTGGGCAAGGGAGTGCAGAGAATGCAAGGTCTCCTAATTTGTTCTGAGGAAGAACAAAACCAAATTTCAAAATCTTGACTTTTTTTCTTGACACGGTATTCTCGTTTATATGAGCCAGCCTTTGTAATCAGTGCATGAACTTCAGGTTCTATAATGGGAGGCTTTTCACTGGTCATGGATCAGGCTATGTATCTGTAAATTGCTCTTAATGGGAGAATTGTACAAAGGCAGTGAAGGCAGGGGAATACTGCTGAGAGGCTTAGGGAAATTGAGTTATGGGCAAAAAATTAACAAAATGGAAAAATCAACTTGGACAAATTCAACATTGAGGGGTATAACCTTTTCCAGAAGAAAAAAGAAAGGAACATCTCACAATAGGTTAAGGGCTTCTAAGGTCCCAAAGGAAGGGAGCAGTAGAATTGTTATGTTTTCTTACAGACTGTGAAATCAAGAAGAGTATGTGGAGCTCAGTACTAATGGGGGATTTAAACTTTCTTCATACCTACTGAAAAAAACGATGGCAAACAATGTCCCATGAGTTTAACATGAAGAGAACAAATTTCTGTTCCAAAAAGTTGAGGAAACAACTAATGAGTCATGTATCTTGTAGCTTGTTACAAATATGAAGGTGGTCAGAAGCTGAGATAAAAATTTTCAGGGAACTAAGACATGAAAATAGTTAAACAAGGACAGTGGAGCTCAAAAGGGATAAATTCAGCTGACTAGGAAAAAATAACCGTATTTACTTGCATACCACATGCACCTTTCCTCCAAAATCAACCCCTGGCATTCAGGGTGAATGTCTTAAGTGGGGAAGCTGATTTGTCTTTGCTGTTTCTGGAACAGAAACAGGGAGAAATAGAAGCAAGTATGTTGCCGGCACAAGGTGCCCAAGGGAGGCAACAATTGGGTTCGTTGCCCGGTGTGCGTCGCGCCAAATAAACACACTGGGGGGAGAAGCAGACAGAGTTTATCTGAGCTCAAGTAAAAGGCACAGGGAGACTGTATTGTCTCAAATCCTGCGCACTTAA
>NW_017728947.1:89094991-89096372 GCF_001723895.1 Crocodylus porosus | reverse complement strand
CAGAAGGACTTCCTTGACACTCGTGGTCTTCCATCCCTCTGAGTTACCCAGGGTTATGCCCAGTGACACCAACAAGTAGATGATATGCTCTGCTGGCTGCCAAAATGGCTGGCACTTCTCTCTCACCCCAGTAAGCGGAAGGGATGGAATCCACTGCTAACCCTCTCACAGCTGCAGTAATTATTGCCTGAGCACTGTATCTTGTGCCTGAAGCAGCAACTGAAGTGACTCAGGGCATGTCAGCTGCTTGCTGCATGCTGTCTGTAGTATCTTGAAGGATCCTGGTTTTCTCTGTTTAAAAACTGCAAATTATCTGATTTAGCCCCCGCCCACCCCCACCAAATTCTCTGGTTAAAAAACCCCCTAATTTCATGTTTTTATGCTATTAAAATAAAACACCACTATATATAGGTATTAGTTAAGCACAATGTTTTATAGATATATTTACAATTTTAAAGCAATTTGGAAGCCTACCACTATCACAACCCCCCCCAGTTTTTCTTTTCTTTTTTTAAATTTTGAAATGCATTCCCTCCCCTTCCCCTAACCATTTCTGACTTCCTCTCTGCCATCTCTATCCCTTATAAGTGATTATAAGTAGTACTAGGTAAGCTAAAATAAGGTCTTGTATGCTATTATTGTAATAAGCCCCCTTTTACATTGTAAATGGTGTTCTGTTATGTTTGTGTTTATTTTTACTGTTATATATTGTATTATATTTTATTTCTATCATTTTTTGCATTGATTTTTATTGTTTCATATTAATGCTGTATGGTTTAGGCCTGTGTCTGTAAAGTAATGTCAAGTTTCCATTTTGAATGTCAAGCCTCCACCTTGTGTCCTCTGCCTTATACAATATGTTGCAACTATGACTCATACCTACCCCTCCTATGTAGATTGGTTTTCCTTGAATGCCTGAAACAAAAGAGTGAATGGATGAGTGAAACACAATGCTAGCAGGGCCTCCTACTAAATCACCCCATCATCCAAACGGATACCTGGAGCAATGACCCAGCCATTGGAACCACCCTTAGCATTCAAGAAACAAAAGATGAGGCAACCCACCATTGTGCCAAGGCTGCCCATGCTCAGTATGAACATCTGGAACCCTCTGGAACAGGGCTGACCTTGCCTGGACCTGCTCTCCCCATAGGAGATCATAGGTAGTCTGTCCCATAAAAAGGGGTAGTAAAGACTGACCCCTTGAGACACCCTCTCCATCTGGACCAGCACCATGCCACACCACTCTGATATGTCCTCCATAGGAGGTCTATATTGAGCAGATTCTTTTTGGTATTGGGTGGTGGAACTGGAGCGTGCTCCATCCACTCCATGCATTGACCTGGTATTGCAGTGCTTCCAGGACCGGTGCAAAAAAAAC
>NW_017728947.1:89034322-89094891 GCF_001723895.1 Crocodylus porosus | reverse complement strand
ATCCACCCGGAGGCCCTGCTGGCAACCCCCCTCTGGACAACACCTTGCTGGAGAAGACCCCGACTGGCCATTGAGGATCAACTCTCAGCCCAGGAGAGGTAGCTATCACCCCCAACCTCTCCTCAACCAAGGACTTGGACTCTGCTTCTCTTCCCTACCTAGACTCCAACCCTTCCACTGAGTCTTTCTCCTGCTACCATTGTGTAGGGAATGCTTGTGTGAGTGTGTGCAGGAACCAAGCTGTACAGTACAGTGTTCATTTAATAAAACTGTTATTTGGAACCCTGAGTTGGGTTCCAAATACTATGGTTTACTATGGTTCCAGCCCTGCTCCAATCTCTGCTCCTCGGCCCTCTAACTTCTGTCTCATTTCTCCCTCTCCTGCTTCTGGCTCACCACCACCTCCAACACCTGTCCCATAGTCCTGTGGCTCCAGCTGTCCTGAGCTCCTCTCTGTCTGCAAACCCCTGTTTCTTTGGTGTTGCCTCATCTCCACTGCCTTGCCCCTCGATCTCTGCCACTGCTATTGCCTTGTCCCCACTGCCTTTTTCCCTGATCTCTGCCACTTGCTCTTTAGTTACCAAGTACCCCAAGCACACACCTACACACCATACCACCCAAGTTAGGAACTCATGTGTGTGTATGTGTAGGTGGGTGGTGTGTGTGTGAACTGAAATATATATCGTTATGTGCATGATATACAAATTAGTGATCTGTGTATGTGTATTGAGTGTGTGATTTTTGTCTAATTTTTGGTGTGTATAGTGTATATGTGCTTGAATTGGTGATAGGTGTGCATGTGTCTAGGCTGGTAATTTTGGATGTGTATGTGCCTGAGTTGGTGGAGGGGGGCGGTATATAAGCCTAGTGTGTGCGTATATGTGCAAGTGTGCCACACCTTCCCATCTAACAGCGCAATTTTGAGATCCTGAGTGTTGGCCTGACCCCACAGGACAACACCACTGCCTCAGTCATTATAATAAAATAAATTCTAAATACTTATAAATGTTGATTTTTTTATCATGGAAAAATCAGAGCTTCCCCTGCCCCAGGATGCAGGTCCATCTGTGGCTGACCTCCAGGTGCTTTGTGGTGCTGAGCAACCCTAATATGCCAGCACCCTGCCCTTGCCCATGCCATTGCCTCTCACACCCAAACTACAGCCCCCACCCCAGCTTTCCTAGTGCCCCTCACTCCTGACCCACAGCTGCCTGGCCTTGCCAGTGCCCCTCACTCTCAACCTGCAGCCCTCTGGCCTTGCCAGTGCTCCTCACTCTCAACCCTCGCCCTGCCAGTGCCCTGCCCCCCCACCAGTGCCCCAGCCTCCTGGTACCCCTCATTCCTGACCCACAGTCTCCTGCCCCTCCCAGCCCTGCCAGAGGGGGTCCCCAACCTGACTGGGCTAGAGCATGATGGCTGTGAAAGTTCCAACCTGTGCAAGCAGCAGAGTAAATCCAGCACAGGCGGAAGGGAGGAGGACGGGAGGCCTGTGCCACCCCCACCTCCTAGGTTGGGGTTTCCACAGCACACCAGGCAGCTTGGCTATTGACCCCTGCCCCAGGCAGCATCTCCCAACTGCCCTTGCAGTATGGGCACCAGCCCCAATGCCACTGGCCTGGCCAGGCAGCTCTCTGCTGCCCCCAAAGGGCCCCTTTGCCCCTTCCCCAACTGGAGGGGCAAGTGCCTCCCCTTCACCACCCCTGCTTTTCCGCAGCCCCAGCATCCAGATACCTTCCCCCAGCACCAGCAGGCACCCAGCACCCATCCCCTCTACACACCCCTGCCACACTACACACAGACTCATATGCCCCACAGCTCCCTAGACAGTCCCCTGGCCCTCCAACACCTGCACCCCACAGACTTTCCTGCATGCAGCTGCTGGGACTGCTCCCACTACCCTGCCTGGCTGTATGCCACCCACATGCGCATGTGCGTACACATGCAGGTGGCACCCCCTGTCTCCAATAGCCCTCCCTCTACTCTCCCAAGCAGCCCCTTGCAGAGTGGAAGGCTGGCAGCCTGCTAGGGGAAACCCACTACTTCCCTTAATTTTCTCTTTTAAAGAAGAAAATCCATGTTTTTCTTCTTTAGATGATAAAAATCTGCATTTTTCTGGAAAACATGGATCCCTGTTGATGAGGCGTGTAGTGTGGAAACAAAATTTTATTGTATACAAGAACTTATATAAAAACTATTTACAGCAACCATTCACAGCCTGGCTATTGCCCTAGCTTTGGACCTAGCTTTGTTGTTGTCCTGCCACACCAGGAAGTTCCTGCTGCCTCAGCAAGAGGAATGTAGGATGTGAGAAAACGCAATAAAACAAAGAGGAATCTAAAAGAGTTTCTAAACTTTGAATGCTCAATATCAAGCTATTTAAACAAAGAAGAAAGATAAGAGGCACCACAAGAGAATGATGTGGCTATACAAACAGGTAGGAAGCAACTTATATTATGTTGCCTGTATGCATCTCAGAGATGCATAAAAAACCATGGAAGAAGTGGCATGTAACCAAAGATATACACAAAATAGCAGAAGTACGTAGGGACAAACAGTGGCAATGTGTAGGGGGTGCATGCGGGTGCATGTGCACCCCGCACCCCCTGAGATTGATGGGGCACCCCCTGACAGAAGTGCCGCTGATACTGCCAGTTGCCACCCCACCACTGACACCACCGTGGCCGCCTGTGGGAGCTCCCCGCTGACTGCCACCACACCCCCACTGCTGCCACCTGTGAGCAGTTGCCATGCCCCTTAGCCTCCAGAGGCACACATCATTCATGGGAACAAATATAGGAATGTAAGATAAAAAAGATTAGGTATAGTTGTCAAGAAAGATTAAAAACAGCAAGAATGGGGCCTACAAATACTGTCTGTAATCCTGCTACTTCACAGAGAAGGTGAGCTCCTAAGAGAAGATGCAAAAAGGTAGAAATGATGTCTAGTTTGCTTCAATCTTCACAAAACATAAGCTGTGACCAGACATTCATCACAAATAATATATAAACAAGGGGAATAGCTTCAGGTAAGGAAAAGGAAAGATTGCACCAGAATAAGTCAGCAGACCCTAAGAAATTCAGTCCAGGGTACTGAAATGCTGGCAACAACATTTGCAAAGACACAGATGAAAGGCAAAGTCCTAAATGACTGGAAACAAGCCAGCATAGGGCCCATCTTCAAAAATGGGGGGTAAAAAAGAGCAGCCAGAGAACTCCAGTTATCAGACACCTTCATAGCTTCAGCTGGGAAGTTTCTAGACCAAATAATAAAACATTCAATTTGTAAATATCTGGAGGATGAAGGTGTGAGCATTAGGAGACAATATGGATTTGTTAGGAAGAAATCATCCCAGACTAACTTGATTTTCTCCTGTGCCAGATAAACAGCAGGGCAGGGTAGCACCTGAGGCCACATCCAAATGAGTGAGCACATGCCTGCTCCAATGTCTCAAAGCAGTTTGAGATGCTGCAGGAGGCATGCCATGAATGAAAAAATGTTCCCTGTGCTGCATATTTGCAGTGCAAACTCAAATCCCAGTATCAAAAGAAAACACCCTGAAAAAAAACAGTGCAGGGTGCACTCCTAGTGCACACCCGGAGTCAACCAGAAGCTGGGTCCTCCAAGGAGAGCTTTAGCACCTGACCAGAATGTCTCTATGCCTGCTGCTTGCCCCTGGTGCTGCTCCAGCAGGCTGCATGTGGAAGCCCGGCCTGGCCCGATGACACGTGGCTCCTACGTGCTGTGCTGGAATCCCCAGGTGGTGGCAGGAACTGTCCCAGTCTGTCATGGCGCGGGGTCCTAAAAGTGGCTGTGATCTCTCCTAACATCCCCTACCATGCCAAGTTTGAGATAAAGCACCCTTGTTCGTTCCTGCCACATCTTTGATGTTTATGTATTTTATAAGGGAGGCTGCCTCTTGTCCCCTTGGACATGGTGTTCTGGTTTATCCTGGCCCCTGTTCTGTATTGTTTGACTTGGTGCACCATAGCCTTGTGGGCTATGTGTGGCTCCAACTACCCTTGTACCATGTCCCAAGCCTCGCAGATGTACCAGTTGTTGTTTGGTCAATTTCCTTTTCCATGCCCCATGGGTGCTCTCTGGCTGGTCTCGCAGCCTGTGCCCTTACTGGCGCTCTCTGGCTTGTCTTGCACTGCCCACTCTGGGGCTTCTCGCAATTGGGGCTCAGGTGGTCATAGCCGTGCCTGGCCCCCAAATCCCCTCCTCAGGTCTTAAATTTCCTGTGGGGCTCAGGCAGCCTCAGCTTTACCTAGCCCCCAATCCTCTGCGCCTCTTCTCAGGGCTGGGGTCAGTGCACCCCTGAATGTTGTGCCCTCCCTGGCACCGGGGTCCCCACACTACCGTGGAGCCCCTATGAGGCCTCCTCCAACCCCTAATAGCCTCACCCAGTCCTCCAGTGTTATAAATCTACAAACAGAAAACTCAAGCCCCTGGGCTATAACATAAAATCTAAGCCATCTGGCTGACCATCATTCAAATCCCTACCAGGGAATTCTCCACCTGGTATCCTTGTACAGAAGCTGCTCAGGCCATCAGGCTTCTTTACTCTGCTTGCTCCAGCAGAGCTCCTTCTCCCTTGGCCACTAGTGGAGAACTGCCTCCCTGGCCTCAGCCTAGATTAAATATATAGGTCAGACCCTGCCCCTTCCGGTCAGCTGACCAACTGCGGTTGCCCCAGCAACCAGCACCTGTACCTCTTTATAGGAGCAGAGCACCAAAGTCCTCTGTGACACAGTCCTATCCAAAGGCATGCACCAGTCGGCCGAACCAGCTCCGCTCGCCATGTGCAACTCCTGGGTCTGAGGTGGTGCCACACTTCCACAGGTCTGTGCCTACAACAGTCCATGAGTGCCCCAATGGCCCAGCTGGCTGCTGCTGCCAGTGCCAGGGACTGTGCACCACAGGAAGGCGGGGGGGACTGGCATGTTGGGGCTCCTCTTCAAACCCCTCCACAAACCCCACACCCACAAACTCGCCCACAAATCCCACACACCCCCCCCACACATTCACCCACAAACCCCCTACCTCCACACAGCTACCCATAAACACCCCATACACCCACCCAAGAACCACACACCCACTCTCCTCCCACAAACCCTACCCTACACTTCCCTTCCCACTCCCCTCCCACAAACCCTACATGCCTCCCATCTCACATCCTGCATGCCCAACCACCAGACAGGATGGGACCTGCTGACGGGAGCTGTGGCTGCAGCGGCAGCTGTCCCTGCATCCTGGTGACTGAAGGAGACAGGGGGAGCTCTGATTATTTTTTATGATAAAAATACCAAAAGCAAACACCAAAGCATGTAGATATTTAGAATTTATTTTATTATAATGATAGAGGCACTGGTAGGCTTCCAAATTGCTTTAAAAGTAAATATATCACTAAAACATTGCCTGACTGAGATCTCTCTCTCTATATATATATACAGTGGCATTTCATTTTAATTGTGGAAGAACATGTATTTTGGGGTATTTTAATGAGTAAATTTGATTTTTTTATCAGAGAGAACTTGCCATTTTTAAACAGGGAACACCAGGGTTCCTGCTAGTGAGGCAAGTGGAAAGACCCAGGCAGACAAGCCTGCCCAAGGCTGGCACCAGGAACCCAGCTGGACGGCAGAGGAGGTGGCTGACCTCCTGACCATTTGAGGCCAGGAGGACACTCTTTGCCAGTTCAAAGCAGAACACCATAGTGAGTACATCTTCCAAGCAATAGCTGCCCAGATGGCAGGACAAGGGCACACATGGCAGCAATGATGCACAAAGGCCAACTATGTAGACATGGCCCACTGGCAACTGGCCCAGAGGTGCAAGTGCCTCTGCTGCAGTGCTCGTACCAGAGCCCAGGTGGCCATACAGTCCCCATCTAGGTCTGCCAGGTGTGCAGACATGGGGCCATAGGTCCATGGGCTGCAGTGGGAAGGGGGTGCAGGGCCACTCTAGGTTAGGGCTGCTTTAGTAGTTCAGCTGGCACAAGGGGTAGTGTTCCCATATATCAACTGGTTGGGTCTCAGAAGGTTCTGAGGGCAAGGAGCCCCAAACTGCTCACTGGGGCAGCTTTTTATACTGCTGGGCCAACATGGGTGCTTGCTCCAGCCACCAGCTCAGGTCAAAACCTGCCCTACACCAAAATGCATGTTCAGGCACGTGTGCTGAGGCACAAATCTCTGGCACAAATTTGTGCTGCTGTTATTTGAGCTGCTACAAGTGCATGTACCTGCATATGTGGACACGGCCTTAAGGATTAATTGGTTCAGAGAGGCATAAGCTTTCATAGGCGACAGTGTGTTTCATCAGATGCTAAGAATGGACTTGCAGAAAGCACGGGTTCTAAATAGAAAAGAATTTAAATACAAAGAGTATAGAAAGATGGAGGAAAGGATAGGAGGAACACTACTTTTTGACAAGGTAACCTGTTAAGTGAATGAGGGACACGAGGTGGACATGAGATATCTGGACATTAGTGAGGCTTTTGACACAGTCACATAAGCAAGCTGAAGTAATGTGGGCTGGGCTAGACAGAATTACCATATAGTGCATACTTCATGCAAAGGGTTATTATTAAGGATCAAGGTCAGCCTAACAGAAAGTGTCCAGGGGAATTCTATAGGAGTCTGCTTAGCGTATTGTATTAACATTTTTTAATGGCTCGCATCCAAGAATAAACCACATGCTATCAATTTGCCTGTACAACAGTAGGAGGAACACTTTGGAGGGTGGGATTAAAATTCAAACAAAACTTGATGAACTGGAGAACTGGGAACTAGATAGAGAATAATATTTAGCAAAGACTAAATGTGAGGTGCTACACATAAGGAAGAAAAGCCACCTTGCAAAAATTTGGGATAAGTGGCTTGGCAGCAGAATTGCCAAGAAGAATTGGGAGGGATTACAGATCTCCCAACTCAACATGTGTGAGCAATGTGATGATGTAAAAAAAAAAAGCTGTTTTGTAGGGCTGTGAGAAACAGCACCATTTCGTTTACACTTCTGTTTCACCATTTCGAAGGGACAGTGTTTCATTTCATCTTTTTGTTATGTTTCGAAGCACTGTTCCATTTCGTTTCATCAAAACTGTTTCACTGTTTTGACCCATCTTGACATTTTGCCCATTGGCTATAATGGGGAATCATGCAAATGCATAAAACTTTGTCATTTCTGGCCTGATTAGGATGAAAATTGTAGAGATGGCAGCCCCCTCTGAGGGCATGAAGCATGCCAAGTTTCAAGGAGATAGGTGCAGAGGCTTCTGGGAAACCGCACCTCAAACTTTTCTTCTCACAACACTTGCTGGCAGCAGCAGCCTCCTGTCATTTGGTGCCCAGAACTGGGGGCCTGCACCTCCAGGAGGGCTGCAGGGATGTACTGGACTCCTCCCAGGGGTGTGAGCCCCCAAATCTGTGTGCTGGGTGACAGGAGGCTGCCACTGCTGCCTGGGGTCAGTACTAGCACCAACCTTCCCTGCGCTGGGTGCACATTGAGCCCAGCACCGGTCCCAGGTGGCAGTGGCAGCCTCCTATCATCCGGCATGCAGGTCCCCCCGGGACAGCTGCAGGTGTGATGGACTCTTCCTTGGGCTATGGGCCCCCGAATCTGCATACTGGATGACAGCAGGTTGCCTGCTGCGAACTGGGACTGGTGCTGAAGCCAACTAAGCCTGGCTTTGAAACTTGAAACATTTCCAAACTTTCAAAATATTTCGAGTGCCCACATTTCATTTAGAAACTGTTTCAAAGCCTTTTTTTTCATTTCAATTTCACTGTTTCAAGCTCAAAATGCATCAAAACAGCTTTGAAATGAAACACGCACAACTCTACCATTTTGGGTAGCTTTAACAAAGAAAACATATGCAAAATATGTAACGGTACCACTGCACTCAGTGCTGTGTTAGGCTGTGTCAAGTTTTCAGCACTGTATTCTAAGGAGGATACGGAGAAACTAATGAGGATCCAGAGACAAGCCACAAAAATGATAACGGGGCTGGAATGCAAGCCATCGACAGAAAGGCCAAAAGAACATTTAGCCTGGAGAAAAGGATGTTTGGAAGGGATAGAACAACAGGTCTTGAATATCTGGAAGGCTGCCTGAGAGAAGGTGGAGGAACACTGGTGTCTCTGGCCATAGAAGGCAGGAGAGGAGGCAATGGGTTTAAGTACAGCAAAGTAAACATGGATCAGATTGCTGGAAAAATCACTACTTTGCCACGAGCACAGGAGGACAGAAGCAAAAGCTGAAAGCTGTCAATTGCTTTCATTGATAATTCTACAAAAACCCAGGCTGGACAAGCATCCACCTGGGTGGGCTTGGAACAGCAAGTCCTGGTTTGGTGCAGAGAGGATAGCCTGTGAGATCTACCCCTTTTGCCAGGTCTTAAAAATGAAATTATCGTATTGGAAGCTCAAAATGATCGTGTTTTCTGAAAAACTATCGTACACTGAAAAAATATGCAAATAAAAATGCAAATAAGTTTTATTTACTTTCTATTGCTCACTGTAACTAATCAATAAGTGACTGAGAACTGGGCTGTCATAGGCAATATGTAGTAGGACATCAAGAGCTGAGTCAGGCTTCTCCCTCCTATCCCTAGACTAGCTACTTCCAATACCACCCCCAGTTTCTGTGGGTAGTCATTGCTTGCCCTCACCCTACTTTGCCACCAGTATCTGCAGGTGGTTTCTGCTCACTGCCCCCTATGCTGCTGTCTGCAGGTGGTCCCAGCTTGCCATAGTGCCCCCCAGTCTTGGGAGATACCAATCAATGTGGGTCATCAAAGCTAAAGCATTTATTTAGTTCAAGGCAAGTAATTATAAGAAAGTGCTGATAGCAAACCCAAACGTCACTTAAGACAACCTGACTTGGGTTTTGCATATGCTGCATTAATTAGCTGCTTCTAAAAATTAAAGTACATTTTGAACACTTTTACTATTACTGATTGTACATTTTACAAGGCTTGAAATGATCATGTGTATAATAATTATCATACACTTGGCAACACTGCTCACATCTCCAGCTTCACGTAAGACTTCCTGCTGAGGGGTGCTGAGGAGTGCAGGGACTCTGTGGGGCTGGCGACATGGGTGATGGCTGGTGGCTTAGGGCTGGTCTAGCACAGCCTGTGGGTCCCCAGCCCCTGGGAGAGCCCCCGCTGAGGCTGCTTTTTAAAAATTATTATTTGGGAAGATTGGGGCCAACAGCCCCAGGAGTAAGCTGGAGAGGAGTCTTCCATTCCCATAAAGTCCATACTGTCCCCTGCACAAAATAAGGGGTGGATTAATAATACTGAACTCAGCTGAGGAGGAGGCTATTGCTTGGCTTCGAAAACAATTAGGCATTTGCCTTGTTTGGCTTCGCGGATTTGCATTCGCTAAATAAATAATAAACATAAAGTCGGCGCGTAGCCAACATCCTCCTCCTGGAAGCTGGCCACTGGGAAGCTCTTGCAGGGAGTCCTGCCCGCGTTCGGACCGGGGCGCAGGTGCACCCTCCCGGGCACACCGCC
The DNA here is from genome assembly GCF_001723895.1 of Crocodylus porosus. Lineage (NCBI taxonomy): Eukaryota > Metazoa > Chordata > Crocodylia > Crocodylidae > Crocodylus > Crocodylus porosus. The sequence continues at coordinate 89,085,368 of NW_017728947.1, read as the reverse complement.
GTGTTAAACCCCTTCCGGCTCACGTATCAGACCAGCCGACGCCTTCGCCTCCTCTCAGCCGGCAACAACCCAAGAGTCTCCCAGCCGCCTGCGCCGTGCCCCTGGATCCGGCCGGTGACGTCTCCACGCCGTGCGTGATGCGGCAGACAGCTGAGCTCCGCCCACACGCTGCCGCCCTTCCGAGCGGGGGTGTGACCTTTCCAGAGAGGCCCCGCCTCCCGCAGCCACCGCTCTCCCTGCTTGCGTCGCTGCCTTGCATAAGGCTCGGCAGCCGCAGGGGGCGCTCTAGCCGCACCCGCAGCTCTCAGCATTCTCTATGGTGACCCGGCAGGCGCTGCGGGTGTCATGGCGGCCGTCGAGGTGGCAATGCCGGGCGCCGCCGGACCGAGCCGTTGAGGCCTGCGCCGGGCTGGGGCCGATGCTCGCAGGCCAGCCTGGGCCCTGGGATTAGTCTAGTGCGGCCGGGGCCGCCATGGCGTCGTGGCTGGGGGGCCTGGGCGCGGGGCTGGGCCAGTCGCTGGGGCAGGTGGGCGGCGGCCTGTCCTCGCTCACCGGGCACATCTCCAGCCTCACGCGGGACATGCTGCTGGAGGGCGCCGAGGAACTGCGCGGTGAGTACGGGCCCGCGCTATTCCCCTCAGCCCTGCCGGCTTGGCCGCGGGGGGGCCGGGGCCGTTCCTGCCTCTGCAGCCCTGGGCCTTGGGTTGAGCCTGCGGCGCCTGCCCCGAAGCTTGGCCGGGCCGGGCGGGGGCTTCCCGCAGCGGATGATGTGTTGCACGGGCCGGGGGTTGACGCGCTAGTTGTGGGGCTGTGCCTGACCCCTCCCAGGGAGGCTGCAGTTCTCTGCCCTCAGGAAGGGCCTGACGAGGCGGCTCTGGCTTCAAGGAGCTTGGAGGCTGAGTGGAGCAGCCACTGGCTAGGCAGGGAGCGAACAGCACAGTCTGCAGTGACCGCATTGTCCCCAGTTCCCCGTCTCCTCTAGTGCTGCTGTTCACAGCGATTTAAGTGTTTTTAAAATGAAGCTTTTAAGATCTTTCCTGGTGTACCTGCGAATCATGATGGAGAATACACATAGGGGAACCTAATTCTACCTCTTGAAATGAGGATTCAGATCAAGAAATATTCTTTAATTACAGCCCTTGTCATTTTTTATAGGCTGTGTCTGCTTGTTAGGAAGCCAAGGTGCCTTCCTGCCCCAAAGACCTGCTCTACAATCTTAGACTAATCATTGTGTTAGTTTCTCAGCCTGTATTAGCTTAGTTTAGAGCCTTGCTTCACTTAATTTAAACTCTATGTAAGATTTCCTTTCTGGTTTGTATGGGATGGTTTGGATAGGGATGATCCTGCCCCAGGCAGAGGGTTGGACTAGAGATGACCTCCAGAGATCCATTCCAGCCCTACTTCACTATGATTTTGTGATCATCTTGGAGCTCTTTTATTTCCTGGAAGTAGCAGCATGCAATGTGCATAATCTCAGGTTTTTTTCCAACACATTTTAAGTTTTATGTGATTGTTATTAGTGGTTGTTTAATAATGTCTGTAGAGTAGTCAGCATAAATGATGTTGCTTCTGCCTCTTGTTCTTTTATTGTAGTGTATTTTTAGAAATCAGATGCTTCACCTCAGTAAAATTTCTTTACCCATTTAAAATGAGCTGGTGCTTGTAACTGGCATCAGATTCTAAGCGTTAGGAATTAATGGACATGTCCAAACTTCATTTTACTTTGTAACACTGACCTAAATGGCACTGGGTTAACATATGTTCTGACAGTAGCTGCTTTCTGTGATGATGTATGATGCTTTCGATTGCTCTTTGAAAATAAACACCTGAAAAGCCAACATGCTAAATTAAAGTGCATCATCAAGATTATTGAGGTAATTGTACTGTAGCTATTGATTGGGAAAAATGTATTGATTGTCAGATTGCATTTTTTAGAAATTCCATAAAGAAAAGATGTCAAACTCTGTAATAATTTGTTAGATAGGCTTCCCATCTGGAAAAGGTAAATAGATTATCATAAATAAGCTTCAAAAACTTTTTTTTTTTTTTGGCAAGAGCTCCTGCATCTAAAATGGAAAAGGTATTGTAAATACTTTCCTTCAAATGTGCTTGATCCCACTTGCCATTGTGAATTGCATCATTTTTCTTTTGATCTTTTCAGGAGTATTTTGATGAGACTTTCTAAAACTTACATTTGTATCACTTATTAGGCTTGCTAGCTGTATTGAAGTATTATTTCTCTGTCAGTAAAGAGCTGTAGACTGCAAGAAATGTTTTTCAATTAGTTCCTTTCCTAGTATATTGTATCAACTAATTTCCAATCTCATCCCTTATATTTGAGTGTCTCCGACTTCCAGTAAAGTTAGTATCAGTTTTTATAGGCCTCAATTTGATTGTCAAAGAAATGTAGCCTCTGGAACTAAAGGTGCATGGATATATCATATCAGCATCTATAAAAGGGAAATTGACATAATTGGCAATCAGCTCTTTGGCTGATATGGCCACCGATAAATGCTGTGTGCATGCATGCAGCTGCAGCAGGCATGTAGCCACAGCATGCGCACAGTCAGGAGCTTGGAGAGGAACATCTGGCTGTATGAAGGAAGGGGCATGGGGGGAGGGAAGGAGTGTGGAGGGGGGCAAATGGAGGCCCCTGCAGTGAGGGAGGGATGGGACAGGGGCAGGTGCTGCCCAGCTGAGCTAGGGTGCAGGACACAGCCAGGGTTATGGGGGTGGCTCCTGCCACTGTGCACACCCTGGGGAAGGTATGGGGGTATGTGCCCCCCTGTGGTCTGTGCGCAGGTGAAAGGTGGGCAGCTGCTGTGTGCTCACATTCAGGGGCTGTGCTGAGCTCTTCCCAGGGGCTGCACTCAGGCCAGGTAGGTGGCAGCAGCACTGGTAGGGGGGCTACTGGGGTGGCTGTAGCCACCCCCATCATAGTCTCCCCTTCCAGCACTGCTGCTGCCTGCCCCGCTCACTCCAAGTGCAGCCACTGGGAAGAGCCCAGTGCACAATGCAGGCCCTGAGTGAGAGCGCGCAGCAGCAGCTCATCCTCATCCTGTGCACAGATCTGGGGGGGCATACACATTCCATGCCTCTCCTGGGATGTGTGCAGCAGTGGCAGCCCTCCTCGTTCACACCTCTGTCCTCTCCCCCGCACCTCTGGTCCTGCTACTGGCTGTATCCCGTGCTCTGCCCCACCCTGACTGGGCAGCACCTGCATCAGCTCCACTCCCTCCCTTACTGTGGGGGTCTCAATCTGCCCCCCTCCTTCCCTCACCCAGACTTACCAGCTGGCATGTTCTCCAAGCTGCCAGCCTACATATTGGCATTCGGATCAGTATTGACTGATATGGCTGATCAATAATCAGCCATTGGTATTGGCCAAAAACATCTTTATTGGTTTTCCGTATCTGGAACATTTGAGTTAGTGGGAACTCTCAATATCAATTTTTAAGCAGCAGATGGAAAATCACTAGGTGTTGCTTGTTAGGAGATCTGAAAGAAATTAAATGGGAAATGTACCTACAAAAGTATTCTATAGGTGTAAAAACAGTGCTTGCTCCCTAGTAAAGGAAAGTGTCAGAGTTACTGTTACCCCTTAAAAAGAGGCCCAAAGGGAAATCGGAGTGTGGTGAACTCCACCCCATTTCAGGAAAATATTTTGTTACATTGTTTATGGGTAAAGTACTATGTTGCATTAGAATAAACCTTTTTGTGCATTTCCTCTTTGTTTTTGAAATGTTAATAAAATGTACAAAGGATTGGTCAAATTTAATTTGTATCCCTTTTTTTTTTTTATGAATCCTCTCATGAAATTACTGAGAGAAACAAATAACGACTAGAAAGAACAGTGTCCTCTGATATGGTTTGGCAACCTTTGGTTCAAGAGGCAGATCCAACCTGGCCTTGAGTGACACAGGACTTGTGCAAGACAGCATGCAGTTTTACTGTGCCACCTGTTCCCTCTACAGATCTTCCTGCTGTTCTCTTGTGCCTGACTTTGCTGCAGAGGAGCTAGGGATCAATGGCATGGATAAGCGCAGGCAGGTTGGGCACTGGGAAGGAAGATTTGTGGCTAGTAGTAGGAGCCAAACTCCAAATTCAGGTTCATGGTTGCAAAAGATTGCTGACCCCATCAGCTGGAAACAACCATGTATTAAACAGCAGCACTCCCAGACAGAAAGAAGGTAATAGTGGAACATAGTTAAAATTGCATTTAAAAATGTAGAGAGAAAGTGAACAAAATAAGTAAATGTTACTCTCAGTCCCATGTATAAAATGAATTCCTTGTAAAGTGCTATGATCAGTCACCCCAAATTATTTTAGTTCATAAAAGCTCTGAAGGATTGACTTCCAACAGTGACAGTCACAGTACCCTTAATTTGGATTTCCTAAGATTATGTACATTGACAAACAATAGTCCAGGCTCAGAACCCAGCAGTAGCATAGTAAGATTTTTGCCTTTTTTTCAGAGGTGGGGGAAAGCACAGGGTTGGAGGCAGGGACTTAGCAAGTATTGTGAGCAGCTCAGTCGAAAGATGTATCCAGTGCATAACAGTAGTAAGGGAAACATTCAGATAGAAGACCAAGTTGGATTAAAAATGAATTAGGAAATTTTACAGGAAGTACTGCCTCTCTTTAACTATGGATACTATTGTTCAAGGCACAGGTAAATTGACATCTGGAATACTGTGTTCAGGAAGGATAAATTCAAATAGAATACTTTGGGGGAAGGGCTCTTAGGGGGATGTCTTCACAAGTGGGAACATGCATTTCCCCAGGGACAGATTGCAGTGGCACATCTGTGCCACTGCTATTTGTCCCTGGGAAATGTCCCTGCATGTGGGCTTTGATGCATGGCAAGTTGCCCCAGGTGGGGTAAGGGAGGCTGAGGCCAGTACCTGGACTGGCACCATCAGCCTTTCCTGTGGGTCTCGTGGGGTTGCAGTGGCAGCAATCTGGGCATGTGGAGCCTGGCCAGCAGCCAGAGGATTGCTCTGGCCAGTCAGGCTCCAGGTTCAAGTGGCACGTGCTGCCACCACATGCATCACCCAGCCTTTTCCTGGTTTGTTTGTTTGTTTTTTTATTGATTGACACTGGAAGATCCTGCCATCAAAAAAACTTGCCACACTGCTAATTAGTCTGGAGAATGTGTGCATGTGTGGCACATGTCATTTGCAGTGCTGCAGATGGGTTTGTGGTGCCGGAAACCACACGTGTGCCCATAGTGATGCGCTTTTACTGTCATCAGGGGGATAAAGAATCTGCCTTGAGAAAAGAGATTATAAAGGAGCCTGTATAAAAGAACTTGTTTAACCTCTCAATAGAATTTAGGAGAGTATGTGATTACTGTGAAACTGTCATGGAAGAGAGTAAACACCAGGGAGGACAATGTTTGCACAAGAACAAATGTGTATAAACTGACAACAGATGCATTTAGTCTGAAAATTAACAGATTTCTAATCCTCAAAAGAATGAGCTCCTGGAATAGCCTCCCAATTAGAATAGTCGGGTCGAAGAAACCTAACTAGAATTAAGGTGAAGCTTGATAAGATTTTAAATGCGGTAGTAAAGTGATGTAATAGCTTGTCATAGCTGGGAACTAGACTGGAAAGAAGTTCCTGAATCATCAACTCCTAGGATCCTGTGATGAACTTTCATCTGTAATGCTAAGCTGTTTCTAAATTTGATCATCTCATTTTGAGAGGATATAGCAAGGCTGAGAAGTTCAAATAAGTAAGACAAAAATGTGAACGGAAACTTGTTATCTATGGACGAGGTGTTGCCAAAAAAAATCATTAAGGTGTTTAAAACTGCAGAGTGAAACATTGGTGATGTGGAGGGGGTGCACACAAGTGCACATGCACCCCCTGAGCTTGGTGGTGCACTCCCTGCCAAAAGCACTGCTGATGGTGCCGCCAGGCGGTCACTGCTTGCCACCCCACCCATGCCGTCGACACTGCCGGCAGTGTCTGTGGGTGGTTGCCAACTGCTGGTTGGCGTTTGCCTCCCCCTCCCCTCCCCCTGCTGCTTACACTGCCGCGGCCACCTGCGGGATCTCCCCACTCGGCCTGCCAGTGCCATGGCTGCCTGTGGGAGTTCCCTAGTCGCTGCTGGGGGCACGTGGCATTCATTGGGTGCAATGTTAGCTGGCTGTTTATCTACATCAAAGCACTAATGAAAAGCAAAACAACTTCTTGTCAGAATAGTAATTTATTTGGAAACAAGAGTAAGTTCCTTATTCCTTTCAAAGTTTAATTTTACATTTAGCCATTGGTTCCAAGATATGGCTTGTAAAGTGTAGAAAATTCCAAACTTCTGAACTGGAAAGCTGTTACACGCCCTAGTCCATAAAATAGTCATAAAGGTAGAAAAGAAACAAAAATAAAGTAATGTTTCTTGAACTTGTGTAACAAAGCCCAGCAAAACTGTAATGTACCTCTTTACTTGAGAATCCCATTTTGTCTGTTGCCACAGAGTTAAGAATCATTCAGACTAGGAAACTGTAATATTAATAACTTTTTATCTTTCAGATGAATCAGCAGAACTTCAAGTATCCAATTCTAGGCTGAGAGAAATAGAAAGTATTCAAGCAGCACAAAAGTCTGAGGTAGGCCACTCTGGAATGCAGGTACTGTATTTGAGAAGGATAAACTGATGCTGCTAAGGACCAAGTTTAGTTTCCTCTCTGCCTATCAGACACATCATCTTCAAAAAAAAAAACAAAAAACCCAGCAGTCTATCTGGTAAAGAAATTCTAGAAATCAGGGTGACAGATAAGTGTTACAGCAATGTTAAAATCTAAGCTGTGTTTCCTACATCCCTGCATCCAAAGAGCCGTTATAGCATCCAGGTCAGATGATGCAAGATTACTCTTGCATTGCCTGTGACATTTTGCCTTTATTCTAGAGGTGTATTGATACATTGGTCCGATATTGGATCGGCACCAATATAAAGAAAATTGAGTGCATCAGAAATTGGCCTCGTGGCCAATAAATGCCCATGCATATGCGCAGCTGTGGCGTAACAAGCAGGCAGTGAGGAGTACAGCCTGGCAGTTTGGAGATCTGCGTGCAGCTGGTAAGTCTGTTGTGGTGGAAGGGGAGTGGGAAGAAGGGGCCTGGGGGTGCAGATCAATGACCCCTGTGGTGAGGGAGTAGGGCTGAGGCAGGAGCTGTTCAGTGGAGATGGGGTGGGTGTGGGATGGAGCCACGGCTTGTCCAGTAGCATGGAGTGGGGGGGAGGGCGGCTCCTGCTGCAGTGTAAACCCCAGGAGGGGAGGGGGGCGTTTGCCCCATGATCTGCACAGGGCGTGGGTGGGGTGGGCTGCAGCTGCAGGGTGGGACAGGGCCTGTATCAGGCTCTTCCCGGCATATGGGGGTTGCACTTGAAGCTGTTTGGGGTGGACGCCAGTGGTGCTGGGAGGAGGGCTATGGGAGGCTACGAAGAAACTTGGGGTGGCTGTAGCCTCCCTATAATCCTCCTCCCAGCACTGCAGGCGTAACCCTGGCCCCAGCTCGCAGCTGCAACTTACTCCACCCCCATCCCCCCGTGCAGTTCTGGGGGCACGTGTGCCCCACCCTTCCGTGCCCTCCTGGGATGTGCGTGGTGACAGGAGCTGCCACTCCTGCCCCACCTGGGCAGCATCTGCCCCAGGCCCACTTCCTCCATCACTAGAGAGGCCTTGATCTGCCCCCCGCTTTCCTTGCCCCCTCCCCTTCCACCACAACAGACTTGTACATGCAGCTGTATTGGAAATCAGATCAATATTGGCTGATATGCCTCCTTTAAAATTGGCTGTCAGTATCAGCCCCAAAAATCTCTATCAGTGCACCCCCACTTCATTCTTCTTAGTCAGTGGAGTCTTGAAATTTAACAGTAACCTTCAGCTTTGAGATGTTTTCAAGCCCAGAGTTCTCATAAGTTTCAGCATCTTTCTCGTTGGTAATGACCTGATACATGGGTGTGTAAGTGACTGTTACCTCAGATCAAAACTAATTCCAATTCCAGCCTGTCATCCTCAACAATGTAATGGTGTGTACAGGTTTCCAAGTCTGAAAGAGCAAAGTAGGACAACATGGAAAACCTTTAATGCTCGGTTATTAAACTTTTGCCTGATCAGATTATTTCTTAGGCACATAAGATTTGTTAATTGTGATTTTTCATTTTTTCTAGAATGAGAGACTGAAAAAAGTCTGTAGTGATTTGGAAGAAAAACATGAAGCAGCAGAACTTCAAATAAAACAGTTATCCATAGAGTACCGAAATCAGCTACAACAAAAAGAGGTATGTTGGAATGTGTCTGTATCTTTCTTTCAAGTATGGAAAATATATAAATATGTGTATAAAAATAGATATAGGTTAGGTTTATTTGTGTAAAATAATGTTTTTGTCTTTTCGATTAAAAATACCAAACAATTTGGGTTTTTAGTCCGAAACAAGGAAAGTTGGCCCTAAACCTCCAAAACTTTATACTGTAGAATATTCTTTCTTCTGTATTTGTAGATGCAGAAAAAAGTGGGAAGACAGTATTTTGATGCTTGTAATAAATAGTCTGTGAATTTAATATGCATCTTATCTATATGAATTAAATCTCTTATTCCGGAGGCCAGATCTGTTGGCCGATGCACAATTCATAGTGATATGATGATGAAGGGCCATTCAGTAAATGCTTCGCTCAAGATTCGATGTTGCAATGATGCATAAACCATAAAGAGAAAGATGATGCTTATGACAAAAAGTTATAAAAAATTTAAAAAATCAACTTGATCTTCCTCAGCGATGCGCAGGTTCACTAGTCTTTCTTTAAACCTGGTTGCATCCTCTAAAGAGTGTTGAATGATGTGGAGCCAAACCTGCAATATACTAAAAGTCTTATGGAGCATAAAACAAACTTTATTTCTGTTATTTTAAATAACTTCAGGTGCACTTTGGCCATTTTATTATTTAATTAAAAACGTTTTATTAATAACCTAAAAATTGTTTCAGGAGCTTGTTGCTGAAAACCCTACAGCTTTTAGTGGATCTGCGCCTAAATAGTGGTGGCCCCTTGCTGATGTGTTCATTTCCAGGGGTGGGGCCGGGGGGAACCAATGCTCCTCAGCTCTGTGTGGGGGGTGGGGGTGGGGCAGGCTGCAGGCTCAAGTAGGGGGGCTGTTTCCCATGACAGTGCGCACTTCTGGGGGAACAGGGGGGACCTGTGCTCTCCAGATCTGTGTGCGGGGTGTGGGCTGCCCACTTCAGGCTCGTGCTACCCGGTGCTGCAGGGAACAGCAGAGCCACAGAGGAAACTGTCTGCCACTGCAACCTCTGTGCTGCCCATGTTCCCTGTGAGCAGCACTGTGCTGCCACCCCCACTTCAGCCACGCAGGCAAGGGATGCCTTGCCAGGGTAGTGCAGAGTTTGCAGTGGCAGGCAGCTTCCCGTGCAGCCCTGGTGTTCTTTGCAGCATTGGGTCACACATATGGCTGTGGAGACATCAGGGGAGGGCAGCAGGGCAGAAGCCTAAAATGGGCAACGTATAGTCTCCATCCCGCGCACAGATTTGGAGGGGCACGGGTTCCCTCTGCCCCCCAGAAGTGTGCACCGTAGTGAGAAGCAGCTCCACCCCCCCACCCACCCCCCTGCAACCTGAGCCTGCAGCAGGCTGGGAGCTGGGTTCTGCTCTGCTGCAGCAGCTGCTGCTTCCTGCCAGGGACAGGGGGCTGTGGACCCAGGTCCCTGGCCCCATAGTCCTGGCAGCTGGGATCTGCCTCCAGCAGGGCTGGGGGAGCAGGAGCTGTGGGCTAGATACCAGCAGGGCTGAGAGGTTGTGGGGGCACCAGCAGGGCCAGCAGCTGTAGGGGGCAGGTTAGTGAGTGGCAACAGCAGAACCAAGTAGCTGTGGGGAGAGAATGACGGGCATCAGCCAGGGGGGGTGGGGGGCTTTAATTTTAGTCACTGATTTGGGAGGTTTTATCAGAGAATTTGTGAATTTTTTTTAAAAAATTTTTTTATTGGGGGAAACCAGGATCCCTGGAGATGAGGATCTAAATAGCACTTGATAGGTTTTAAATTCATCTGCTTATAAAAGAGAAAGTCAGTGTATTTTGAGATGTCCTTACTGAAAAAATGCTTTGTATTCTGTATATTTAGGTGGAAGTCAGTCATCTGAAGGCCAGACAGAATGCACTACAAGAACAATTGCAAAAGTTACAGACAGCTACTCAGGCAGCCCAGCCAGGAATTGTGCCACCAACCACTACATCAGCTTCCTTTGTTCCTGTGGTTAGACATCATTCTTCAGGTTTTCAAGGAGATGACATGGATTTTGGAGATGTAATTTGGTCCCAGCAAGAAATAAACAGATTGTCCAATGAAGTTTCTAGACTTGAATCTGAGGTTGGTCACTGGAAACAGATTGCCCAGGTAGGTGATTTTCACCTGTATTTAGGACTTTCAACAAATTGAAGACTCTTTGAGCCACCACATGAAAGTGCATATAAAAGCAAAATGACTTGATGGAATGATCACAGGACTAATTGCTAGGAACTAAAGAGCTCTTATTCCTGTTTTGCAACCATGTGAGTCTGGAGACTCTACATCCACTATTCTTGTGTAAAATTGCCTAGTTTCTACAGACCTAACTTACTGAAAGAGTGAAAGGATTAATTAATATGTTTGACACTTCAAAAATACACAGCCCAACATGAATTTTAAGAATTAGTACCATACTCTTCTGAGGGGAAAGATAAACAAAAATTTAATTATAAAGATGGAATTTAATCTTTGGCAAGCAATTGACTAATAACAGCTCTTACTTTTTATTCAGTTAGACAAAGAGTTTAATAAACATGTACTAGGATTTGCTCAAAATATGACTTTACAGAATTTTCATATATAGGCTCTTCAAAAGTACTTTTGGGTTTTGTTTTTTTTTAGCTCTGCCCTTAATTGGGTATTGGTCAAGAGATTTACAAAAGGTTAATTGCAGATTTTAATACAATTTTACTTTTCATGACTTCATTTTTTTTTTACTACTAACTTCTTTGTGGATCATTTGCAAAAGCACATATTTTCTGCTTGCTGTCATCAAGTAGAGCAGAAACTTAAAAATTCTTAACTTATGTTAGTAGTCCTTAATCAACTAATTCAGTTGATTACAATTATACTGCTTGCTCTCAGAGCTGTGCAAATAAAGTAATGGCTTCTGTGAATTTTTACTGAAATGCAAGAAACTGATCAAATTTTAGTGTCTCATAAATACAATTAAATATAGTGTGAAATTTAAAAGAAAAATCTGCTAACAGCTATTCTTGGATTTAAGTTTAAGAAATGTTCTCCATTATAGTGTTTTTTCTAAGCTGGCAGTTGTGATCGTAGAGCCGCTGGCCATTATCTTTGAAAACTTGTGGCAATGGGGAGAGGTCTTGGACAATTGGAAAAGGGAAAATATAATGCCCATTCTTTAAGTAAGGGAAGAAGGAGCAGCTGGGGAACTACAGACCAGTCAGCCTCACCTTAGTCCTGCAAAAATCATGGAGCAGATCCTCAAAGAATCCATTTCTAATCATGTGGAGGAGAAGGCGATTAGGAATGGTCAGCATGGATTCACCAAGGGCAAGTCAGGCTTGAACAACCTGATTGCCTTCTGTGACAAGATGACTGGCTCTGTGGATGTAGGGAGAGCAGTGGACATGATATACCTTGACTTTTTAGCAAGGCTTTTCATACCGTATTCCACAATGTTCTTGCAAGCAAGCTAGGGAAGTATGATTTGGATGAATGTTGGACTGTAATGTGGGTAGAAAACTGGCTGGATTGTTGAGCCCAAAGAGTAATAATCAATGGTTCAATGTTTAATTGGCAGCTGGTATCAAGTGGAGTGCCCCAGGTCTTGTGGCTTGTTGTATTCACTATCTTCATCAACAGTCTGGAAGAGGGGATGGTGTGCACCTGCAGCAAGCTTGCAGATGCCACTAAGCCGGGTGGAGTAGTGTATATATGCTGGAGAATAGGGCTAGGGTTCTGAGTGACCTAGACAAATTGGAGGATTGGACCAAAAGAAATTTCATGACGTTCAATAAGGGCAAGTGTGAAGTCCTGCAGTTGGGATGGAACAGTCCCACACATGGCTGCAGGCTGGGGTTGAATTGCTTAAGCAGCAGCTCTACAGAAAGGGACTCGGGGGTTACAGTGGACAATAAGCTGAATATGAGCCAACACTGTACCCCTGTTGCAAAGAAGGCTAACAACATACTGGGCTGTATTAGTAGGAGTGTTGCCAGCAGATTGAGGGAAGTGATTCTTCCCCTCTATTCAGTACCAGTGAGGCCCAATCTGGAGTACTGTCTAGTTTTGTGCCCCCCACTACAGAAAGGATGTGGCCATATAGGAGAGAATCTAGTGGATGGCAAAAACAAAATGGTTAGAGGTCTCTGGCACATGACTTATGAGGAGAGGGAATTGGGTTTTATTTAGTCTGCAGAAGAGAAGACTGAGAGCAACCTTAACTACCTGAAGGAGGGTTCCAAAGAGGATGGAGCTAGACTGTTATCAGTGGTGGCAGATGACAGAACAAGGAGCAATGGTGTCAAGTTGCAACAAGGGAAGTTTATTTTAGAGAACACATTTTCACTAGGAGGGTAGTAAAGCACTAGATCAAGCTACCCAGAGAGGTTGTGGAATCTCCATCCTTGGAGGTTTTTAAGACCTGGGTAGATGGAACCTTGGCTGGGATGATCTAGTTGGGGGTGGTCCTACTTTGAAAATGGGGTTGGACTAGATAACCTCCTGAGGTCCCTTCAAATCTAACTTGCTATGATTCTGTAATTCTATACTGTTGAAGTGCTTACACAAAAAATCTATTTCCCTTTATCTCAATTTATTTTGCCAAACTGAAGTATAATTTTTTTTCTTGCTTAGTCTTCCAAAGTACAAAGAACAAATGATGATGAACAGAGTGAAATCTGCAAGCTTCAGAATACCATCAAAGTAAGTGACAATTTTGACAAATCAACCCACACTTATAATTTGCTTCTCAGACCTTGGAGCACAAGCGCTGATATGGGCAGCTCCCATGACCCGTCAGATTCTTCACACAATTACAGTGAAATGTGTGGATAGTGTTTGCACCATTAGGACCTAACTCTTTTGCATTAAAAATATATTAGCATGTGATTGACTAAAGTGTTGCTGCTTTCTATATTTCAAAACATATCTGATGGGGAGTGGATATAAGTGCCTTTTAGGCTGGCTGTAAAATAGACTTAAAATAAGGCTTGCAAGAGTAAGTCCAAACCACATTGAAAAATAGCCAGTCATGCATGGTGCTTCAGGTTCTGGATGTCCAACAGAGTAAACTGGAAGTAGGTTTTCCCTTTCTACCCCAGAGTGGGTGGTGAGTTGTTACAACTTCTGCTGCTGTTTTAGTCCTGTTGTGGTTGGAATCCTAGTCATAAATAGGGACCTGGTCCACTGGACCAGTGATTATCAGCTATAATGCTCTGGTACCCTGGGGTACCATGAGTTTCTTTTAAAAGTACTGTGCAAAATTAATGCTATTAACTGTGCAAACACCTACACATTCACACAAACGCATAGATATAAGATGGGAATTCATAGTATAAAAAACATTGTGGAGTGTCATGATCTTTTGGCATTCTGTGTAGCAGAATAATTGCTCTTTTCCATGGTTATGAAATGAGTAAAAGCAAAGACCTCAGATTTTCTGAGGGGTGCCTTGAGTTTAATGAAGTCAAAAAATGCTATGCTAGATCCTACACAGACACAGAAATCAATGGTAACTGTAAGGCCATGTTTGTATAGCTTATCTCCTGGCCTTGTCTGCCTCTGACAACCCTTCCTCCCCACCCCCTCTTTTGCACTCACTTCTGATTCACAACTAGGAAAAATAGATGGCATGGGAGGAGTCATAGGGGTGCTTGGAGAAGACTAAAGTGTTAGTGTCAGTCCCTTGATCCTTTGGCATAGCTCCCTGATCCCTACTCTCACTAGAAATAGTCTAAACATAGCCATCATACATGTGCATGGTTGCTCTGAGCTGTCTGCTCTGCTTGAATGCCAGTCTGACACACCCAAGTGGGAGTGAATCAGTGGGGGTGTATTTTGTCAACCAAGATTCTGGTGTTGGGAAGGAAGCCATTTCGAAATGTTTTACATGTCATGTACTTCTTGAAATTCAGTTCCTCTGAGAGTTTTAGTCTTACTATTAAGTGTGATACCAGTATTAAATATGAATACTAATATTTAGTATCCCACTGCTTATGATATTTATGTAGGTGCACTTAAACAGAGCTAAATTATAGCTTTTATTTGCTGATATTTAACATTGCCGCACGTGGCAAATACTGGTGAATAGTTATGCTGCTGGGATTTTAGCTAGTGATATGTGGTTACATGCATGATAAATTACACACATAAATGGTCATTTTAAACTTGTTTGTTGACCGTATTTTATCTTGCTTAAATGTGACCCCAATTTCCATACGTTTCCAGTACATTAAGAGTATGGGTAAAATTTGGTCTAACTTTGAATTTGCTAATTTTTACTTGGCTCCCACTTTTTATTTTGAACACATCTTATCTTATAATAAAAGAAGGGAAGGAGCTTTCCTGGTAGTTAAAGGCCTAGCTTCAGGAGCTGAAAACAACTATTTAAATTTATTACTGATATAAAATGTGCTGGTGGTGGGTGGTGTTTGTATTAATAAAATCAAGCAGTTACCTTTTCTATATTGAAAATTTCAAAACTGCTGCTGAGGATAGAGTTTCATGTATGCTAGTAATGTCTTGCTTAGAGCTGAATATATGTGAAAATAAAGTGGGGGTATCTTGTTTTGGTAGTGCCTTCACCACAGTTATGAATGCTTAAGGCATTTTTCAAATTAGAAAAACTCTCAACAAGCCTATTTGAAGTTTGAATCGGATCAGGTTTTTACATGAAACTTTCATTCTGGACAAGATTATCATGTAGCCATGCTCATCTGAATGTGGCCTATGCGGTATGTTGTGCCACAGGTGCATCTATGGTGCCACACACTGCATGTTCAGGTGTTCTCCACACTGCAAAGTAGCAGTGCAGTTGGGTTTTTTTGACTCTGGGAGGTTCCAGCATCCAGAAAAACCTGTGTGGAAAAAAAATGCGGGGTGGTAGACATGAGGGTAGTGCGTGCTGCCCAAAACAAGAGCTTGGCTGGCCAGAGCTGCATTCTGGCTGCTGGCCAGGCTCCGAGTGGCAGGAGTGCTTCTGCTGCTGTCCCAGGAGGCCCCCAGGACCCCAGGTAAGGCTTCTGGGGCCAGCCCAGTGCTGGTCCCAGCCTGCCTTACCCCACCCAGGATAACCTGCTGCACATTAGAGGGTGTGTGGCACAGGTATTCCCCAGGGAAAGATAGCAGTGGTGCAAGGTGTGCTGCTGTTTCTTGTCCATGGGAAACAAACGTCCACATTCATGTGGATGTGGCCCTACAGTCTAACACATCTCCTTCAAATAGCTGTGAATGGCATTTAATGCTGCAGCAGGTTCAGACGGTCTTTTGTACCAGTTGTGTTATATGGTCAAGAATATGTAGGTAGAAGGCAACTTGGGTAACACCAACAGTGAAATGATAGTGTTTAGAATTCGAAGGTAGGAAGGAGAACGTTAGAATTAAGACACTGAACTTTAGAAAAGCAATCTTTAAAAACTCAGGGAACTGGTGGGTAAGATCACGTAGGAGGCAGTCTGAGGATTCCTGGAAAGCTTGTACCTTAAGGATGCTGTATTAAGAGTACAAGAGCAGGTTATTCTAGTGCAGGGGTTCCCAAACTGTGGTATGCATACCCCATGTGGGGTACATGGGAGAAATTGTGTGATGGCAGGTTTAATTTTCATTATAATAATTGGCATTTAAGGGGTTAAAATATAAAACATATGCTGGTAGGGGTATGCAGGCAACTGGTAAATCTGGAAGGTAGTATGCAATAAGAAAGTTTGGGAACCTCTGTTTTAGTGCAAATAAAGGATAGGATATGCCTCAGGTGACAGGCCTGGCTAACTAGCAAACCCTTCAGTGACATGAAACACAAAAGGAATCTTACAAAAAGCTGGGCTGTGACCAGGTACTCCTTTCAGCAGTAAAAGGAAGACCAAGAAAAGTGTAGGTCCCTTACTCAATGCAGAAGGCAATTTTGCAATGGATTCTGAGAAAGCTGAAGTACTTAATGAATAAAAGTTCAGCTACCTGATGATAAAGCACATCTGGCATCAAGGACAGGGGAGGAGACAACCTGGAATAGCAGAAGTACAAGTTAGAGATTGCTTAGAAAAGTTGAATATTTTCATGCCAGCAGGATTGAATGACAATAACAAAGTGGTGGACTGCTCACAGGGACAGGACAGTGGATATAGCTTTGTGTTAGCAAGGCTTTTGCCATTGTCTTTATGGGCATATCTTAAACTACTGCTGTCCTTGTAGTGGAAGCACATTGACAAAGCTGTCATCCTTCTACTTGACCTGTGGCAAGGTAGAGTATTTTTAATGTTTTGGGCAATATACTGGTAGTTGTATATGTGGGTTGTAGCTGAAATTCTTAAGAATAAATTATACAAACACTTGTCTAGGATGGTTTAAATAGGGATGATTCTGCCTCAAGCTCATGGTTGGACTGGATAGCCTCCTCAGGTCCTTTTTGAGTCCTACTTTCCTATGACATTCTCATTAGTAAGCTAAGGAAATACAGTCTAGGTGAAATTACTGGATACAGTACATAATTGGTTGGATCATTGTGTTCCATGAGTTAGTCATCCTGAGTTAGGGTTGATGTCTAATTGGGAGGAGATGTCACCTAGGGTTCCCCAGGATTCTGTCTTGGATCCAGTACCATTTAAGATCTTCACTAGTAAATTGGTGGCTGGGATTGAGTGCACTCTTGCAGAGACACCAGGTGAGATGGAGTTGCATGGGATGGAATTGCAGATACTTTGGAAGATAGAATTTGTATCCAGAATGACCTTAATGAACTGGAGAAACTTTCTTCCTGAATTTTCATTTAATTTCAGACCAAGGGCAAAGTCCTGCACTGAGAACAGAACAAGCACATGACTAGGCAAGGACTGGCTAGGCTGCAGTATTGCAGGAAAAGGACCTGGGTCCTAGGAGTTACAGAGGACCTTAAGCTAAATATGAGCTAACACTGCTCTTGTTTAAAAAACAACAACAACAACAAAAACTAATAACATACTGGGCTGTTTTGAATAAGAACATCACTTGCAAGTCAACGGAAGTGATTCATTCACCCTGTTTAGGGTTGGTGAGGCCTCGCCTCGAGTGCTCCTTTCCAATTTTGTGCATTGAACTTCAAGAAAATGGGGAAATCAGAGTCCAGCAAAAAGGAACAAAAATGATCACGAGTTTAAGAAACATGACCTTTCCTATGGGGAAAGGTTGGAAGAACTGGGATTATTTAGTCTAGAGAAGAAAAGACTGAAGGGAGATTTGATAAGTCTTCAAAGACCTGAAGGGTGGTTATGAAGTGGATGATGATTGACTGATTAATCTGTTGCTACAGGGAACAGGACAAGGTGAAATGGTCTTAAACTGCAGCAAGGGTACTTTAGATTGGATATTAAGGACTTTCTTACTCTGAAGGATGTTAAGTTTTGGAACAGATTACCTTGAGCAGGGGTTGGCAATACACAGGCTTGATTTGGCCCATGGAGTCACTAGATCCTGCCCATGGAGTTGAGAGGTGTGGCTTTGCCCATGCCAGGGCCAGGCAGCAAGGAGCTGTGCCAGGGCCAGGCAGCTTCCAGCTGTGCCCACATCCCTGCTGCTGCTTTCTGCCTCTTGGCTTCATTAGTTGGGTAGTTTTGGTGGCATGTCAGTGACAGGAGGCTTTGACTGTCCCTGCACTAAGACCAGGCAGCTGAGAACTGCGCCCACACTGCCAGCACTTCCCCCAGCCTCCTGCTCCCCAGGTGTGATATAAGTGCAGCTTCCAGCCGGTGGGGAGCTGCTCTGGGGCCAGGTAGCTTCCAACTGTGCCTGTGCCACAGCCAGGAGTGAAGGAAGAAGAGAGAAGCAGCAGCCACACAGTTGCAGTTTGCACATGCCTGGCCCCAGTGTAGCTCCTTATGGGTTGGAAGCTGCATCTGTGGCACAGCTGAGAAGCAGGGAGTTGACAGAAGTGTTGGTAGTATGGGTACAGTTCCCAGGTGCCGGGTCGCAGTGTGACTATGGGGAAAGTCCTGTGCTGCTGACACTGCTGAAGACACCTGGACTGCATTGGACCACAACTGGGTTGTTTCAGTCTGAGTGTAAAAGGTTGCTAGTCCGACCTAGGGAGGTTGTAGAATCTTACTTCGCTGGAATGGCTTAAGCAAGGGTGACCCTGAATTGAGCAGCAGCTTGGGCCAGAAGATGACCTTTCAGGTTTCTTCCAGCTCTCCTTTAATATGGTTATACCACAGAACCTTGCATCCAGAACAGTATGGGGTTTTTTTTTCAGTAGTTGTTGGACTCTTTTAGGGTGTAGCATGCTGAATAAGTGGTATATTTTGTTGTTATTCAAACCAGCATATTCGGTTTAGGAAGCTGAGGATGAACTGAAAGTCTTTATCACTGCTGGTTATTAAGCATTATTTTGGATTGTTTATCTAGATCAGGGGTGTCAAAGATGCAGCCTACACAACCCCATCATCTGGTCTTCCGTGCTTCCCCTGGATCTTGAGCTGACCCACAGACAGCAGCACACAGCACGTGAGGGCTGGCCCCACTTGCTGGCCCCAGGATACACACTGCACACAGTGTATACTCCAGGACCTATGTCGCATGAGTTTTGGCTTTCCATTTCCTGATTATGCTGACAAGTGAACTTGTTTACTTGCTTGTCAGCAATACTATACATTATCAGTGTTGGGGTTTTCTATATAACGCTATTATAGAATCCTTCATTAACAGTGTTTGGGTTCCTTTTTGTTGCTGCTATATAGTAGAACTAAAAAATAATCTCTTGACATTGAGACTACCTTCACCTGATTATATTGTAATTTAATAATAGGGTTAATAATGGAAGAAGGAAATCCAAAAAAACAATTTAGTCTTCTCATAACCTAGTAACTCACTTTGCCTATGTGCCTAACCTTGTAAGCTCTTTGGTACTGTGTTTATTTCTATATCCTGTATCATACCAGACTGTTTGCATAAATGACTTGGTTTAAAAGGTGTGTGCTGTTTTAGTTGTGAAATATTTGGTATATCTCTGTGGTACAAGGCCTTAAATTTTCCTAGGTACAAGAGAATGTCCTTTTTAAAAACATGCATACAATGCAATAGAATTTTCTGTTCTGTATTTCATAATTGTTTTTGTCCAATCACACTTTTTAGGAATTGAAACAGAATTTAAGTCAAGAAATAGATGAACATCAACACGAGCTTTCAGTATTACAGGATGCACATCGACAGAAATTAGTAGAGCTAAGTCGTCGACATCGAGAAGAATTAGGAGAATATGAAGAGCGAATTGAAGAACTCGAGAATCAGTTACAGCAAGGTCTTTATTATCCTGTGATCATTCTGTTTTATTAACTGCTGTTTTTAGTTTTCATTTATAAGGAAAATATCAAATCCTATAAAATGAGCAGAACAATTGGTGTTTGTTTCCATGAAGACTACTTTAGCTCTTCTTATGTTACTTTGGCTATAATTGACTTGAACTGGATTTTTTTTAAATATCTAATTTGGTTCTTTAGGATTTTTAGCTCTCCATCACACAGATTCTGGCCTAGATCTTAAATAAAAAAACCTTCAAACTTGTAGAACCATTTTTCACTGATATGAGAGTGCTTCTTGTTGAATGTTTTTTTTTTTTTGTTCTTCTACTTCTGAAAACTACCTAAGTTTATCATAATCTGCTAAGCTTTTTGCTGGAGAACAGAAACATCTCTTTGCTTGTGGAGTTTTTCTTAAACCTTTAAAATTTTCACCTTTATAATGTATATCCATTTAGAATCACATTTTCCATATGCCAGGTAGTACACTTTAAATCAAGCTTATTTTCAGCTTTTTGACATGCTTCGGAGGAGACTGCAGAAAACACAAGGTTAGAACTTCTTAGGAGAGAAGTCCTGAAGACATAAAGTCAATGGACCACTTAATGTAAGCTCAAATTTGGTGATGAGGTTTTCATAAGTGCCTAGATGGATTGGAAAGTAATTGAAACTGCTTGACACTTACCAGCAACGAGTCCTTAGTTTTCTATCTGTTTGTTCTTGTAATGAGGTTGTGTGTCTAGACAGGGAGTCAGCAAACTTTTATTAATGTAGGCTGCTGGTTGTGACCTGGGCAGTGCTGCAAGGCATCATTCCCCTCCAGCCTCTCCAGCAAAGATGAGCAAAGGCTGCAGTGAAGAAGAGCAGCCCTCATAGGCTGGAACAGTTGGCTGAAGTGGCCAGAGGCAGTTTGCATGCCATTAGCAAAATGTGGACTGGATTGAATGGCTGGGGATTGGTTGGTTGTGCCCTTAGCAGAATGCAGACTGGCGTTGGACTTTTGTGGGCCAGATGCAGTCCTTTTGCAGGCCATATCTGGTCCACAGGCTGTACGTTGCCAACACATGATCTAGATGCATAAAAATGAACTTTTGTATGCCTCCAGTTAATTATGTCCTCTTCTAGTAAAACTTCTGGTAACAAACTTATAAAATTCATGCTTGAACTTGGAACTTGTTTTTCAGTGTACTGCCACCCAAAGAGTGCATGTTATCTTTTGAGCAAGGGCCAAGAGACATGCAAGGTGGATAAACACAAGTGGGCAAAATGCTTTTTAAGGGCTTTGCAACTTCTTGAAGTCTCAGCTAACAGTGACAGGGAATTTATTGAAGGATCCAGATGCCTGCTAAAATTGTTCTCTTGTCTTCAGTTTTACAAAATAATTCTTTTAAAGAATCTTGGATAAAATCAGAGACATAAGCCGCACATCTTTTGCATAACAACTCGGCTGTAATATATGTCATACTACTTGGTACAGTATATCTGTGCAAAATACTGTGCTGTACATTTGTTTTGGTGTTCTACCCACTGGGGAAACAACTTCGAGTAGATCCTGGAAATTCTTGTCAGAGTACACATGGACATAAATTGCCGAGTCACGTGCCTTCATTTCAAAGTTTTTATCTACAGTTTTGGCTTTCTGTCCTCCGCAGCTGTACAGTTGTTTTAAATGCTTGCTTTGTAAGTTGCTTTGCCTGCACAGCTCTGTGGAGGCCCTTAAAGTTTGAAGCACCTTTAAAAAGAAATGATAATGTATGCTAAATATGGTCTTGATGTGGAAAGCTTTGTACATCATTTACAGTGAAATTGGCTAGCCTTGTGTGATGGGCAAGTTAACACCTTGCATAATAATTTGTCTGCTTACTTTAGATTGAATTATAAATTCAAAAATGATACATAAAGTAACCATACCCAAAAGTTGCAATCATACATAGTCTATGGTTATTATAAGAATCTGTAGTTCTTGCACCCATTTAGTAAATTCACGAACTAATTACAAATATAAAGCCAAAACCCTGAAGCATTAAAACCTGCCGATGTAAATACATCTCAGTGTAAAATTGTAGCCTATAATAGCTGTTTGTTATTTCTGCTAAATTAAAAAGAGAAAACTGACAAAACATAATAGCATTTACTTTTGAACGAACACAACATAATGATATTATGGTCAAAACTATTATTTGGGTGACTTATTTTTTCTTGATAAAATGTATAACTTAATATTGATTGGGATGCTGTCAGTATTTTTGAGGTAAAGTTTACTAGAAGCTTTCCATGGAAGGGCCTTGTGATGCTATTTTACTGTTATAAACTCTCGTGTCTTTCAGGAGGTGCAGGCGCTGAAGTTACTGATCATTCTAAAATAGGTGAACTGAAAAAGATCATTCAGAACCTACAAACTGGAAAAGCAGAGATCATGCACAATATGAAGGAACTGGAGGGTCACATTAAAGAACTAAATCAGAAACTAGCTTCTGCAGAAGAGAGAAATAACATCCTGCTTAAAGAGCAAGAATTGGTAAAGGTGGAAAAAAGCCAAATAACGCAAGAATATGAAAGGCTGAATTCTGAGTTTAGTAAGCTTCAAAATTCTGTTGCAGAGCAGGAGACTATTCTGAAAGAACAGGGGGGGAAGTTCCAACCTATGTCATCACCTGTGGAGGAAGAAGTGCTCAGACTACAGCAAGCACTGTTGGGTATGAAAAAATTGAACTACTCAAAAGATTATATGTAAGAATAGGCAGTTAAATACCATGAAAACAGCTGCTTCTTAAAAAAAGGGTTGGGCATTGAAAGGATTAAGTGAAAGGAGAAACAATTAGGACTAATTTTGGCTCACTGTGATGACTTAGGAGTTTGACTAGTTTAGTAGCTACCTAGCAAGAATATTTTTTTTGTTCTAATAAGATTAAAAAATCAGCTGAATGTATTAAAATTGATTTAAAATTCCAGAAATAAATAGTACACCAGTTCTAAAAACGTATACAGCGTTTTCACCAACATTAATAAAACTCATGTCTAACTTAAGGTTACTTTGCCTGTTTAGATTTATTGGCATACTATTGGCAAATTCGTACTAGTTGAATGCAATTATACCAGCAAAGCTGCTCTCTCTACTGGCATAGTAGTTGGAAACAAACTAGATCAGTAAATCATAATTTTTCCCTTAACTCTCTCCTATAGCTTCTGCAGGCACAGCTGTTGTTACTTGGAGCTGATACTGAATTCTGTAATGTAGACTAGGGGTTTACCAATAAAGATTTTCTTGGCTGATGCCAATAGTCAACTATTAACCAGCTACATTGACTGATACCGATCCAATAACCAGTATTTACTAATAAAGCTTGTTGAATCGGCTTTAGTGCAAGTGTCTGCCCCCACCATTTCTAAGTGTAGAGATGCTGATACAGGAGATGCATGTAAAAGTGCCCCGTGCCAATCGCAGCTCCTGCCCTTCTGCCCCAGCTTGGGGGGCAGCTGCCTGAGCCTAAGGCTGCCCAGGGCTAGGTGGTCGCTTGGCCAGACTCCCTGCTGGGGGAAGGACCCTGCTGCACACAGCGGGGAGGAGTGGTTGCCTCAGCCCCTGCCAGGCTGTGCCCCTGGCCCCTGGGGCACAGACCCCTAGGCATTGTGGGTTGAGTTGCAGTAGGCTAGGCTGGGCCGGGCCAGGCTGGGCAACTCAGCTCTGCCTGCCCAAGTCCCATCTGCAGGGTGTTTTACAGAGCCTGTCCTGGCCGTAGTCTGCACCAGTGCTGGGGACACTGCAACAGCTGCTCTGCTTCCGTCCAACCTGGCCCACTGGTTAGGGGATGGCATGTATCTAGGGCCAGCCCAGCTCGAGGGAGAGAACCCAGGCATCAGGGGGCCTCAGCCAGGATGCATAATTAAGTATTGGAGATAGTTACCAGTTACAATGGCCAAAAAAAGCTGGTAGCCAGTAATGTAAATTTCCCTTTTATCAGAATGGCACCAATAGGCAACTGATATATTGGTGCACCTCTAAGTAGACTTGGCCTCAGATAAAAATATTTTAGAGAGAATTCTGACAAATCTCTTTCAAATATCACACGTGTGAGAGGCGTTAAATATTTTTACAATTTAAGTTTAGGATTGAAAGAAAAGAAGCTAATAAGTATGATACTAGAACAATATCACAGTTGCCTTGGGGCATATAAAAATGATCTTTCCTACTTGTTTGGTTTGTTTCTTCCTATTAATCCAAATCTCTTTACTTCCTTCAGGATCTATGTCCTTTTTAAATTCCCTTGTTCCCAGCAACTCAGTGCTAGATACCTCCTAGAGAGTCTAGAGGTTCTTCATATGTCTGAACACAAGGCTTTCTAAATATAAATCATCCCCTTTTCTCTGGCATTATTCTTCTTTTTCCTACAGAATCTCAAAGAGTTCTCTGCAGGGCCTGGCATTTTCTCACAAAATATAAGAGGGAGCACCATGGATGGTCCCCATATTGAATCTTCTCAAAAGTGAATATTGAGAGGATTATGGAGCCTATTATTTATGGGCCTTTTCAAGGCACTCAGTCTGGGAAGTCATTGGCATCATGCCCGCAACAGGCAAACAGTCTGTGCCCAGATGGTATGGGTTATATAATGGTCAAATATTTAGTTCTTTCCTTTTAAGCAATGTCGTCTTTGGAGTTTATAAAAAAAAAAAAAAAAAAAGGAGTCTTAAAGGTTCATTCAGAGTTACTTTTTACAGACAAGCTCACTGATAAGCAGTGTTAGGAACATATATTGTACCCTATCACCTTAGATTCTAACTTAGGACTAATAAAACTTATTTTGTTGTTACTAATTTGTTTTCTTACTGTTATGACATGTTCATGGTGTAGACTAGGAGTATTTACTGGGCATGTTAATTTGTGTTTTGTTATTTCATCTTCTCATTTTCATAAAAGATAATACATTTTCTTGGTGTTTTTACAGATGCAGAAAAAGAAATACTGAGACTTAATAGCTTAAAGCAGGTAAACGATCTCTGAATGATGCCAACACTAAAGTTGTAATAATAAAACTAACTATGAAGCAGCAGACAATCTCTTGAAATTGTTTTTTACTACAGATTTTTTTGAATGTTTTTCATTTCAGTGCATGTTCAATTTTGGTAATTAAGGAAATAATTTAATATAATAAAAGCCTTAGTCTGTCTGTCTGTAATGCTTTTTTTTGCACTCTGGTTGTCTCGGCAGCTAATCACAATGATGACTGAAATAACCAATCAGAGTGCTCTGCACAGACAAGCCATGATACTTGTAACTGAGGGGCCAGCAATGCTGGCCTTGCCCCCCCCCCACTCCTTGGAGGCAGAGGACAATGGCAGAGTGCTGCCATGATGGTGGGGACGGAACGGGGAGCGAGGCCAGCAGTGCTGGCTTTGCCTCCCCACTCTGGTGGACGGAGCCAGAGGCAGAGTGGCGGCACTGGGTGGTGGTGCTCTGTCCCCACATGCCTTCCCCCCCGCCCCTTAGTCATGAAGGGCAATGGTGGTGATGGACTGGGATGGCAGAGCATTGCTGTGACAGTGGGGACAGAGTGGGGGGGGGGGGGGGGCTGGGGCTGACCTTGCCCTCCCCAACACCCCTGGCCCTGTTCCTTGGGGGCAGCAGCACGGGGGCTGGCGGTGTAGTACTGGCCTTGCTCCTCCACTCCGGCTTCACTGCCACTGCCGGGCCCCAGCAAAAGATGTCAGGAAGGGGGAGAAGAGGGGGAGGGAAGCAGGAAGTGGATGGGAGAGCACAGTGGTGGTGCCCTACTGCTGGGCCCCAAGAACACCCAGGAGGGACAGAGGGAGGGCAGTTGGGGAGAGGGTTGCACACAACTGGATGTGCAGCAGTGGCAGCGCGGGCTGTTGGGTGGTGGCTGTGGCTGCCACGTGCAAGGTTTCCCCTCCTCCCCCAGACCAGGGAGACAGTGGTGCCATGGAGTGGAGGGTGGGGGGCGTCTGGGGCTGGAGGCAGAATGGGAGCAGCATGGGTGGTGGGTGACGGTGCTCCTTCCCCCACTGCAGATGAGCAGCTGGCTAGTGTCATATTAATAGTTTAGAGACTAGACATAGAATGGATGGGGAGGACATACTTATTCTGATTACACAGCCTGCTTTGTTAAAAGGAAGTTCTGGAACTTTAAGCAACAGGTTACTGTTCAATTTTACATAGCATATATATTTATGGATTTGAGTCCACCAAGAATTCACATTTAGACTTCTAGGTTTTTTTTATAAGACCTAAAATATCACCCGTTTTCAGATTCTTCTGATGTTTTCATTTTTCATTTTTGTATGCTCTTCTGTAATACAGAATACCTGCAGATACTATTTTTTTATGCTTTGATCATAAGATCATAATTCATTTGAAAATTTTGATTTTTATGAATTCCTGTTTTTATAGGCTGACAGTTTGATAGGTGCAGGAGAAGATTTTCCAGAAGTTAAAACAAATATACAAGTCCTAAAAGAAGAAAATCATAAGCTAAGGAAAGAGAAGGTATGTTTGGTGGAACTTTTGTGCTTTTAGTTGTATGTACACTTTTCTGCATCAGAGGAAATGGGAACTAAAGCATTTTTCTCTATCAAACACTGTACATACACTCACATGCATATATTTTCATTATTCTGTTTTAAAGTTTTCAAATTAGCCTTAAACTTCTATTTAAAAAACGTGTCTGTCATCCCTGCATTTGGACGGAAAGGTGTGTTCAAATATAACATCACTTAAAATATATTTATCTTCCAAACATATATATGGAAGTATCATAAATTCTTATTTTAAAATGTAATTGTTTCAGTTAAACACTTGCATTAATGTAAGTGATTCTGAGTTGTTTTGTCACTGTATTTGTCTCTTCCACTGACCTGTTAACAGCAAAAAGTCTATTAGTTAATGTGGCATGAACATTTTGCTTATGTTATAAATACTACATGCCAGAAACTGATGTATATTGCATTTTAATGTTGACCACTTTTTAGAATTTCCTTCAATGTTATATTCCTTTTGGGTGTTGACATTTAAAAAGGGACATTTAAACCAGTATTGCTGGCCCTATAGATGTAGCTTTCTGCCAGTGTTCGTTTAAACATGGTTTATCTTCCAGTGTAGCATTGCATTGTATTTTTCCAAACCTGTTTGCCATTATTTTCACCCCATCTGGACAACCTGCTGTAGCAGAGACAGTTTATAATATTGCACTACAGGTCCAAAAAAAATAATTTTCTGGAAGTAGGTTATTAGGGTACGCATGTTGCAGCTTGCTAAGCACCAAGATGGAGCAAAGATTTTCTTGGAAATGCTGGTTAACTTTTGACAGGATTTCCTCAATATTTGATAATTACAAAATAGCTAGAATTCAGTTTAGCTTACTGGGAGGACTATGTGCCTGGAAGCACACTTCCGTGTCATACCGATTAGGGGTGTGTGAAGTATGCCGTATTTGATTCGGATTCGGATTTGGCCCATTTCAGGAGACAGTGGTTTGATTAGTTGATTCAGATCACTGTCCCAATTCGATTCAGCGAAATCCAAATCTGAAGATTCGATGCTGGTTCAGAGAACCAGCAATTCAGTCATAGACGCAGCTTCAAATGTTTTTTGTACGTACCTCCAGGTACCAGCCATGGCTTATGAACACTAAGATGGTGGGGCAGATGGAGTGTCCCACAAGAGTGTGGGGGGCCCCCCCGCGTGCTTGGTGTCAGACCCAACCCACTGCAATCCCTCCAGCTCGGCAGTTGGCTGTGGTGGACCCCGAGTACCACCCCCAGACCCAGGAGGCACCAGTCCACCAGGGGGAGGTCCCCTGTGCACTCTGGTGGACCTGGAAGTACTTCTGGTCCACTTCCAGGTCTGCCACTGATTACGCCAGAGACCCCCCCTACGTTCCTGTGAGACGCTCCATCTGCCCCACCATCTCAGCGTTCACGAGCCACCTGGTACCTTGAGAATGTAGAAAAAGCATTTAATGCTGTGTCTATGTCCGAATCATCAAATCTCTCTGAATCAATTCGGAGGGTTCCGATTCGATTTGGAGAGATTTAAGGGTCTCCTGATTTGATTTGGATTTGGAGATTTGTCTGCCAAATCAAATCGGCGACCAAAGCTTTGCACAGCCCCAGTACAAATACTGTTGCACAGCTTCCAGCTGATGCAGTTAGGTAACTTAAGTGGAGCTGTTCAGCACATTGGATGTCACTTCTAGATACTGAATATGCAGTCTGACCTGACCTAAAACTCACATGGTGTTTTTCTTCCTTTGTTCCTCTGTCATGTAGTTTGCTCCGCACCTAGGTCACATCTATTATGGAACTATGAAATTTTACTCCCCTGAGAATATGTCCTGAAGCGGTAGATATATTTCTGTTTAACTTACGGGTAATGTGACTCTTGTGTACAGGTATAAGTTGTTTTGGTATCTTTGTGATGAAAAGATAAGCATATATCAATGAGACATATTCTTTAGAATGAATGAAGAGCACACACCAACTACAGAAACTTCCTCAGCCTGACGAAGGGTTTTTAAAGCTTAAAATTTTTTCCAACAATTTAAGCTGGTCTAATAAAAGATATCAGATTCACCCAAAGAACCTTGTCTTAATTGGGATAGAATTCAAGTAACCTTTTTAGGGTTTCTGTACTTTAGCAAACTAAAATCCAGTATTCAGAATGCATTTTTATGTTCAACTTAAGGAAGAACTTCAGAAGGAACTGTTGGACTTCCAACAAAAAAACGCAGATGTTACACCTGCTTCAACTGAAGATCAGACTTTGGAATTAAATCAGTTAAGGCAAGACTTGGAGAGGAAGGAGCATGAATTCAATGAAAGTATTTCTGAACGTGAAACTCTAAAAACAGAATTGGAAGAACTGGACAAGCAGAACCAGGAAGCTACACAGGTAGCAAATATACAGAGAATTGCTGAACTTCTTTACATTTTAGTTATTAAGTCTGTGATATTTCATCTTTGTTCATGGATGCCAGGGGATTTAAGGGTATGCCTACATTGCATAATCATGTTCCACGCTGTGGGGGCTCCCACAGCAGGTTGGGGCACCTGCATTGTAGCAAAGATGGCTCGTGCAGTGCAGCAGTGGGGAGAGGGGGAGTTTGCTCAGTGGTGTGTGCAGTTGGCACAGCATGTGGCTGGGGGGGCCTGCAGTGCCTGGTCACTCAGAAGTTGGACAGCCCTGATGTAGGCTGAGCTGTAAGGCCAGTGCAGCAGCGTATTAATGTATGTGCAGTACCCGGGAATGGCTTAGATTCCTCTGCCTGCAGATTCATGGAAGAAAATTTGTAAGGAGGAAAGGGGCAATGAGGCTGTGGAGGGAGATAATGGGAGTTATGTAGGGTTTATGTACATGTCTCGCACTACTCCACCTGAACTCTCCTTTCACCCCAAGCCCTGCCTGGGGTTCAGTCTCTGTTTCTTGTTCTCAGCTGTTTCCTTTGATGTGATGGTGGCAGCAGGGGGCAGCAGAGAAACTTGTCTATGAACAGTACTCTGCAGTCTCTAAATTTACTTTCTGGTTTCCTGACTCATAGGGATCAGCAGTGTTCTGCCCATTGATGTTTAGGGCTGTCTCTTCAGTTTTGGAATAGACCATATGTGAGGTTACAAAAGGGTTTGGTTTGGGGTTGGGGGTGCCAATAAACAGATTCTCAGTCCAGGGCCACACCAGAGTCTTCAACCAGCCCCAGTGTAGTCCTGGGGCTGGGATCTACATTTGCTGGGCCCAACCCCAGTAATCATGCAAGTCTGGAACCAGCTCCAGTGCAGTCCTGGGGCTGGGACTGATAATCAGCTCTGATTGTCAGTCCTAGTTACAGGATTACACTGGAGTTGTTGAGCTGGCTCTGGTTACTCTGCTACACATTTGAGTTTAAACATTATGGAAACCAGTTGCAAAAAATGTACACAAATGTTGCACATTTTTGTGTAACATTTTTATGGTGGGCATCCAGGTTTTTGTGATGCTATTAATTCCTTGACCCTGGAGAACATGCCCTGAGACTGCTCACGTTCAGTCAGGCTGCAGGTGCCTGGCTTTCAACTTGCTGGTTCAGGGAGAGCCTGGGATTGTGTCCTGCCATGCACATGTGGGATAGCGGGTGCCACAATTCTTTGGATTAGGGGTCAGATCCCATTGCACCATTAAATGAACATGTGCCTCAGACTATGAATGCTCTTGCCATTATGCTGTTGCAGCAAAGCTAACCACTATCACCACACTTAAAAGCAAAGAGTGAGCTAATCACCTGTACACAAAAAGGCATTGTAGGGCAGGGGTTCTCAGCTGCAAATCAGTCTTGCATCAGTGTTTAACTGCAGATTGCATGAGTGTCAAAGATAGAAAGAAAGTTGGGTTCCAGGCACATTCCTGTTTCTTAGCAGTTGGTTTAGGTATTTCCCAGTGCGGGGGATTCTGAGACATCTAACTCCCTATCTCTCTAAAATATAGGGGGAATTAGGGGCCTAACAGGGGTTAGGGGTTTGTGACTTCTACCTTCAGAGCTAAATATCTGACTTCTAAGTCAGAAGTGCTCAGAAGTACTCAGTATTACCACATAAGTCGTTATTGTGAGCCATTTTTGCTCCTTAAAAACTTTCTTCCCATCTGGTAAACTGTCCTGGAAGCCCTAACTGTATGGGGATCCAGGGCTAGACAATGGCAGGAGTCCTTTTGGCATTGGAACTGTCTCCTTTTTCCTTTGTTGTCGTGAGGCAGAAAAGGAACTTGGGAAAAAGAGGCCACGCTAGCCTGGGTAGCACAAGTGAATTAGAATCTACAGGGACATGTCATCTAGCTCTTGCTGAAATTGCAGGGAGAATATAGGTATGAATACTATGTACCCAAACAGGAATTCTGTCTGGCACCTGGAAACAGTGAATAGGTAATTATTAATTTACGTATAAAAATAAGAGTAATGAATGGAGCAAACACAAAGGTGGGGAATTAGGAGGAAGTCATTCCTGACCATCTTGGACAATAACATTAAAGACTAGCTGGTGAGACAAATGAGAGAATTTTTAAAACAAAGTACATCAGCACAGCCAGGATTGGGTACATCACCTTTATTTTGTGCATGTTTTTCATAAAAAAAAAAAAAAAAATTAGTTCCTCCTCCTGTATGAATAATGAAACAAAATCAGTATTTTTGCTTCCAGTAACCAAAAAAATTAAACTCTTGACATTTGTATTGGCACCATTTTTACCTTAATTGTCACCAGGTAGACTGAATGAAGACAAGCCATTGTAGCTTCCTCTTCTATTCCTGGCCAGGATACGTTAATTTCCTGTGATGGTTAGTACTGCTTAATGTTGTGAGGTGATCTGGCCTCCATTTGCTTTACATGGGTTTTCTAAGTATCTAATGGTTCCTGTAGCCGATCTCCAAAAAAGGTTTAAAAACCTGAATTCTTAAACATGTGTATAACAGTGGCAACTAATGATCACAATTATGTGGCATCCCATGATTTAAGGCACATAGTAAATAATACACAACAGTACAAAAACTTAAAGGTTGTAAAGTTTCATACAAACTTAATTCATCCCCCTTGTGTGAATGCCTTACGATACATTACATAACTGCATACCTAGTTGCATGCTGTTTTTTTACAAGACTGCAGTAGGTATACAGGATGGACCCTAAGTGATAGCTACTCAATATTTCTTTTTATCTTTATTCAGTATGTGGCTCCAGTTCCTATCACTGCATATCCAGAAACAGAATAATTTATTCAAATATTTTCCATGATGCTGTTTCTTAGTTTTTTTATAAACATTTGAAGACTTGATTTTTAATAAAAATGAGGTGATATTGTTATCTCTATTTTGCACCTTAAAGTCTTATTGGCAAATGTCAGCTAATTTCCAGTGTCTGGTTGGAGAGCACTATAACCTGTTTTACTTTTTGTAGAGAACACACGAAGTTGTATGATCAGAGCAGAGCTTGCATTTGATAATAGTTGTATCTGTGAATGCTTAATATTTCTGCAGATCAGATCCTGGGTGTTTCTAATTGTATACCCAGAAAGTGAGGAACACTCAGTGGCCAACTATGAAAATGTTGTTCGTTTAAGCTGACCAGCATCACCTAGGCAACCTTAATTCAGGTGTTTCCTAAATTTTGATTTGGCAACCTACTGCTCCCTTAGAAAGTTACATGTAAAAAAAAACAAAACCCCAAACCCTGCATTATGTTTATGTAAAAAGAAACCAAAAAACCCCAAACCCAAAATAAAGACAAAAAACCCTTTATACATGGAAAAAAGGAATTTCATCTTGTTGGCTCCCTGAATGGGTTGTTAGCAGGCTACATCTTCAAATGTACAGCTGAGGTGGCCAGCCTGCAGCATGTATGCCACAAATAACAAGAGAAACCTCTGTGTGGCATGCGGCAGATCAGAGAGGGGATGGCAGCACAGTGGCTCATGGGGCAGAAAGTAAAGCAGCAAATCAGGTAAGAAGCACAGGGAAGGAAGCAGAAAGCAGAGCAGCAGACCACACAGGGAGCACAAACTTGGGAACAGGAAACAGAGCAGGCAAGAGCATGAGATTGGAGTAGCACTGACACAGGGTGCGGGTCTAAATGTGGCACAGCTGCCATAAGGGTTCATCCCCACTGATCTGCAGCTTCTCTACTATTTGAACTAATGGAGTAACTGGTCTACTGTTATGACCTTTCAGCGGCTGAAAGCTGGCAGTGTAACGAAGCCATCAACAAGGCCAGTTGCACCTTATCGTGCATTAGCAGATGCATGACCAACAGATCAAGGGAGGTGATGCTTCCCATCTCTGAGGCATTGGTCAGGCCACAGTTGGAGTACTGTGTCCAGTTCTGAGTACCGCACTTCAAGAGAGATGTGGAGAATCTGGAGAGGGTCCAGAGGAGGCAACTCATATGATTAGTGGCCTCCGTGCAAGACCCTACGAGGGGAGGTTGTGAAGGCTGAAGAGATCCAGATCCTTCAAGAGACATCTGAGGAGAGACCTTGTAGCAGCCTATAAGTTTATCAAGGGAGGACAACAGAGAGTTGGAGATGCAGTATTTACTAAGGCATCCCTAGGAGTAACTAGGAATAATGGGTACAAACTAGTGGAGAGTAGATTCAGGTTAGACATTAGGAAGATATTTTTCATAGTAAGGGTGGCCAGAATCTGGAACAGGGTGCCAAGAGAGGTGGTGCTATCACCTAGCTTGGAGGTCTTCAAGAAGAGACTAGATAGGCACCTGGATGGGTCATCTGACCTCAGTCCTTTGCCTGCCTGGGGCAGGGGGTCAAACACAGTGAGCCTTTGGCATCCCTTCCGACTCTACAATCTATGAATCCATGATCTCTTAGAGGGAGAATGAAGACCAACTTTGTCTGTGGGTTTCTAAGTTGTTTGTTAGACAGTAAAACAATGCTTAGGTCCTTAAGGATGATGTGTTTTAATATTTATAAATGTTTCTGCACTGTCCATTTCACCTCTTGGCCCACTTTGGATCCTGACCTCCCTCCTGCCTGGGCATCCTGAATTGGTCCCTGCCACCGCTTCATCTATCGCTGTTTGTTTGAATCAAATGCCTTCCTTCCTCATGCTGTTTGAGGCAACATGTACCAAAGCACAAGAGACAGTTTTCCTTTTCTTAGTGGCACAGAAACCCCCAGCAGCTGGGAGAAGTGATTGCAAAGAAAGTCTCTGAAGCTTTCAGCATGGAACATGCTCAGCTCTTGTTTCTGTGTGGGGTGGCATTTATTCAGTCTTCAGCACAGAGGAGCTATGAGGGGGGATCTGGCTCAGTGATGATCAAATATTTGGAGAATTTAGCTGCAAATCTCTTTAACAAGTTTTTACTGTGCATGTACATAATTGAAATTGTTTAAAGAGTAGAACTTGGCCAAACTGGAATATGGTTTTTGCCATAGGCAGAGATGTATTTTGCAGTTCTGACTGTATGCCCACTTTCTTCTGCCATGCCACAGAATTTCAGATCCCTACTCAAAACTTTAGAGACAAAGCTTTAGTGAAACAGTTGTAAGAATATTTTTAATACAGACAAAACGGCATGTGTGTTTTTCCCCCCCTACCCCCTTGATCTTGTTCTTAAAATATGAATCAACTATTTTAGCTGAAACTTCTTCTGAAAAAATTATCACCTTTAGGGAAATGGTTTGTTTGGCACAGTTGAATTATAGCAGAGTTCATAATGGAAAGTATTGGGCAGTCTTAACTAGATGTGTCTCTGTTTCCAATACCTATAATAAATTAGATGTTTCTAAAATATTAAGTCCTGTTCTGTTACTGCTACATTAAGGATTTTAATTTTCCAAAAATACATTTGACCTAGATAAATACTGAAAAATTATTTTCTGTGTCTCAGCCATACCTTGCAGGTGTGGGCTTTTTTCATGACTAAAGGCACTGAGTAGATCAAAGAAAGTTTTCGTTTGAAGTATAATGTCTTTCCCATTCTTCTGCTGAATTATTCCAGTATATGTCAAAACTTTCTTGAGAATTACTGACATCCTGCATGGAGGTGCAAGCATAGCCAAAGAGCAAGCTATTTGGTGGGGTTTTTAATTGGTTTGTTTTACTTTAAAAGAAAGTAAATAGCTGTCTACTGAACAGCAGATGCCGAGAAAATTTGGCTTTGCTGGTGTTGAGTTCTAAATGAACATATCTTCTCAATAGAGAGAAATGACTGTTTTGTCCACTTTTCAAAGTAATCACTGGTCCATATTTTTTCAGGGTTTCTTTTAATAAGTGTAGGAGTGGGTCAGAAATATTTTAGCACTTGTATTAAAATTATTAATTCCTAGTTGGGATGAATATTTTGACAAAATCTATAGTAGGGAGGCAAGCTTTTCTACCTGCCAGGGAATGTTTGTATTCATAAATAATGTTATGTATTATGTAGATGTATCTGACATTAATCATAGTTTCTTTTTTTTCCCCCTTCATTTAAAGCTTCAATGGCTTTAACTAGCAGTACAGAATGTGAGGATTCATGGCAAAAATGAGTAGTTAGTGTATCCTAATTTTGAATTAACCCAAAACCTTAAATGTTTTATTTACAGGGGTGTAGATTGTAGCCATGTTGGTCTAAGGACATAGGCAGACAAGGTTCTTTGGGTGAATCTGATATCTTTTATTAGACTAACTTAAATAGTTGGAAATTTTTTTTAGCGAGCTTTGGGGTTTAAAAAACTTTGTCAGGCTGAGAAAGTGTCTGGAGTTGGTGTGTGCTCTTCCTGAATGGAATGAATAGTAAAGAAGCTAGAGGCTGGGCTGGTATGCATGCAAGATATTATACTTAACATATATTTAACAAATATAAATGTTATATTTAACACTTATGATTTAACATTCTATTTAACAGTAGTTATATTTAACATTTGGAGAATGGAATAAAGATTAATTCCACAGGTTTGATGGGATAGGTTTTAGTCATTTGCAACTGACTCCTATTTCTGCCAACCTTTTTTTTTTTTCCTTTAAGGAAAAAAATCTTAATTCTTAAGTTGCCCAAAATGACGAAGGGTTGAAATGAATAAAAACTGTTGTTTTACTGGCTCTATTTCTATCCTAACAATTTTTTCTCTGCATTTTTAGCATATGATTACACTGAAAGAGCAGCTATCAAAACAGCACACAGAAAGTGATAGTACCATCAACCAACTAAAACTTGATATAGATATGGAAAAAAGGAGAGTGTCCGAACTGGAAGCTGAGAAGATGGAAATGATTAAGGAGCTTGGAGTTCAGAAAGAAAAATTGACTCAGTGTACATTTGCGCTTAATGATTTACATATGAGTAAGCAGGAGCTTCAGGATAACATCAAGGGCCTACATGAAAAGCTAAAGAAAGCCCAGGATTGTAACTTAAATAATAAAAAAGAAATTGCAGAATTGCAGCAAAAACTGAAAGAAAAAGAGGAACTTTCTGTATCCCAGAACGAGTTAACCAAAATAAATAATCAGGAATATAACATTAGCTGTCAAGAAAAAGAAGCAGAAATTGCAAAACTGAATCAAGACATTGCAGAAAATAAGCAATTAAATAAAATTTTGGAGAAATCTGTGTTTGATCTCCAAGCAGAAAATGAAAATCTGTCTGCAGACTGTGAAGAACTAAAGCGGCAGTTGCATGAAGCCATTATGGAGAAGAATAAAATTTCCTTGGAAAAAGGTACTATGCTGGAGGCTTTGACAATGGAAAAAGGACAGTTGAAAGCTGAATTGAATCAGACTGAAAAGAGGCTGTTGGAACAGGCACATAAATATGAGCGAACCATTGAGGAATTAACAAATACACGTAGCTTGAACACCACAGCATTACAGCTAGAACATGAGCATCTGATTAAACTCAATCAAGAGAGAGATTTTGAAATAGCAGAACTCAAAAGAAACATTGAGCAGATGGAAACTGACCATCAAGAAACTAAAGAGATGTTGACAACTAGTTTGGGAGGACAAAAGCAGTTGACAGAACTCATAAAAGAAAAAGAGGTGTTTGTTGAAAAATTTAAAAATCAAGCAATACAGGTGCAGCGAGAACTTGAAGAATATATTAAGGCTTCCAAAAAGCATGAGACTGTAAGACAGAATTTAGAGGAAAAG
This sequence comes from Crocodylus porosus, assembly GCF_001723895.1. NCBI lineage: Eukaryota > Metazoa > Chordata > Crocodylia > Crocodylidae > Crocodylus > Crocodylus porosus. Next base: position 89,049,221 of record NW_017728947.1, on the reverse strand, counting down.
GACAGAAATCTTGCAGTGATGAAAGAAGAAAATAATCATCTAAAAGAAGAGATTGAAAGACTGAAGGACCAGCAAAGCAGATCTTCAGTTGTGGCTGAGCCCAAAACTTTAGATATTATTACTGAACTTGAAAGTGAGATAACACAGTTAAAACTAATAAAGAATAATCTTGAAGAGGAAATAAAGTTTCACAAAAAAACAATTGAAGACCAGCATCAGAAAACAGTGCAACTTCAACAGTCTTTGCAAGAGCATAGAAAAGAAATAGATGAATCTAAATTTCATTGTGAGCAAATGAATGTCACACATGAAAAACTTTTCTTGGAGAAAGATGAAGAAATTAAAAGTTTACAGAGAACAATTGAACAAATTAAAATTCAGTTGCACAATGAGAGGCAAGTCATTCAAACAGATTCCTCTGATCTCTTTCAGGAAACCAAAGTCCAGACTCTTAATGGAGAAAATGGAAATGAAAAACATGATTTATCTAAAGCTGAAATTGAAAGGCTGGTAAAAGGAATAAGAGAGAAAGAAATGGAGATTAAACATTTGTATGAAAAGAATGTCTCTCTGACTCGACAAATTGACCAGTTGTCCAAAGATGAAGTTGGTAAACTCACTCAGATCATTCAAGAGAAAGACTTAGAGATACAAGCTCTCAATGCAAGAGTTTCCTCTGCATCTTACAGGCAGGATGTACTATGCCTTCAACAACAGCTGCAAGCTTATGTCATGGAAAGAGAGCAAGTGCTAGCAGTTTTGAGTGAAAAGACTAGAGAGAACAGCCAGTTAAAAGCAGAGTATCATAAAATTATGGATATGGTTGCTGCTAAAGAAGCAGCTTTGATAAAGTTACAAGAAGAGAACAAAAAATTATCTAATAAGTTTGAAAACAGCAGCCAGGACATGTTTAGAGAAACTGTTCAGAATTTGTCTCGTATCATTCGAGAGAAAGATATTGAAATTGATGCTTTAAGTCAGAAATGCCAAACTTTATTGACTGTCCTACAGACATCAAGCGCAGGTACTGATAATGGGTCAGGAGGTGTTAACAGTAATCAGTTTGAGGAGCTTTTACAAGAACGTGATCAACTAAAACAGCAAGTTAAGAAGATGGAAGAGTGGAAGCAACAGGTTATGACAACTGTTCAGAACATGCAACATGAATCAGCTCATCTTCAAGAGGAGCTACATAAGCTTCAAGCACAGATTTCAGTTGACAGTGATAGCAACTCTAAATTACAGCTAGATTATAATGGCTTAATTCAGAGTTACGAACAGAATGAGAGAAAACTGAAAAGTTTTAGTCAAGAGTTAGTACAAGTTCAGCATAGCATAGGACAGCTTCATAACACCAAGGACCTTCTTCTGGGAAAACTTGATATGGTAAAGCCACCATTGCAGATGGCCTCTTCTAGTGTTTTACAAGCTTCAGGTATTCCAAGTGGTACTCCTGAAATACTCAGTGACCACTCCAAGCAACTTCAACAGGAATTGGAACAGCTGAAAAAAATAGTTCAAGAAAAAGATGCAACTATCAGAACTCTTCAGGAAAATAATCAAAGGCTATCTGATTCCATGGCTGCAAAATCAGAGTTAGAAAGAAAGGGCCAAGAGGAGACTGATTCAGAGATGAAGCAGATAAGGGGAAAACATGATGTTTTGCAGAAGTCTCTTAAGGAAAAGGATCTCTTGATTAAATCTAAAAGTGATCAGTTGCTTTCTGTAAATGAAAATCTTAGTAACAAAGAAAATGAAAATGAACTTTTAAAACAAGCTGTAACTAATCTTAAAGAAAGGAATCTAATTTTAGAAATGGACATCCGTAAGTTGAAAGAAGAAAATGAAAAAATAGTTGAAAGGTGTAGAGAGAGAGAAACAGAATTCAGAGCATTACAAGAGACTAACATGCAGTTTTCAATGATGCTGAGGGAAAAAGAATTTGAATCCCACTCAATGAAAGAAAAAGCTCTTGCTTTTGAAAAGCTATTGAAAGAAAAAGAACAGGTACGTGGATAATATTTAATAATTCTGGTAGTTAGGAATTTTAAGGGGGAAATACAGATATTTATTTTTGATTGGAAATTGTAACTGGACATTCCCTAGGGTTGTCATAGCACCCCTTTGGTGGCCACCTTCCTCCTGTCCAGCCTTTGCTCTCACCTCTCAGGTTGTTCCCCTGATATCTCGCTTGCCACGCCTTGATGTTTCTAATGAAGAGTGGAGGTTGCACGTAGAAGCTGGTGAGCTCTAGGTGCTCTTGTTAATCCCGTTTTGCTACTCTGAGGTCCCCTGGCCTGCTTGGCTTGGAATTCAGACCGCAACACCTGACGTCTCTCTTCCTTTTTGCTGTGGACTAATGCTGGGCCCCTTGAGCCCCACACCTTGTCCGGGTTTCGGCCTGTTCAGCCATAACCCCTTTTTCCTCTAGCTGAGGCCCCTCAACCTAGGTCCACTGACTTTGGCCCTGGCTCTCCAGGCCTCAGCTTCCCCGCAGAGGGTGCCTGCCAGGTACCCACTTGTGGCTCCTCTGCCCCTACAGCTATTCCCAAGTCTCCGAGTGTCCAACAAACACAAACATACACTAGCACCACTGAAATGTAAGCAGGCTGATTTCACCAAGTTCGTCCCTGCTGTCTGACATTATCTTCTCACAAACTATAATTCCCAGGGCTAGACCCACTCTCCCTCTTGTGGGAAGCTTGGGTACCCCTGGGCATTGCTTCCTGCAGTCAGCTTTTCTGAGGGAGCCTCTCACCCTGGAAGCTGCAGGATCCAGCTTCCCACTCTGGCTCAGGCCCTGGGCTTACATGCCCAGAAGCCCTGCCCCCTTTCTGTCATGTGCCTTCTCCAGTCCTGCACAGGGGTTTTTCCCTCTTAATTAAGGGCCAGCCTGCACTCCTGCAGCTGCAACCCCGTATGGCTGGCTTAGCCTGCTGCATCCCTTTAAAGTGGCACAAGCCCCCTGGGTCCCTGGTACAGATCCCCTCAACCTGAACCATTTGCTTCAATCCCTGGCCCCATCCCAAATGTCTCTCTCAGTTTTTTTTTTTCTCTTCATACTGGCTTGCTGGTCACCTACCTTTATGTGGACTGCTTTTGCACATACCCCAGAGGAGCTGGTTGCTTTTTCCTTCCCTTTCCAGTCTTAGCTCGGTAGTACCCACAGCCTGGCTTCCAGTAAAGGCTTGTTCCCATCTCCTCCCTCTCCATTGTGTCCAAGTAACAGGGTTTGGGTTCCCTGTTACAGAGATGTGGTCTTGAGCTCCCACATAGTCCAGAAGTTTTGGCCTGAAAGAAACTTGTCAGTATGTACTTATTACTTGGAGGAGAGAAGAATCGTTGATAGAAAATTTATTGAGGTTGTAAAGTCTGGTAAGAATTAAGTTACCTGCACAGACTGAATTTGTCCCCCTTGTGTTAATGTATTATGAGACTGTATTTGGATAACATAATCACGTTCTAGTTTGTTTCACATTGTCTCTTCCTCAGTAGGTGAACTACGCTCACTGAATTTTTTTTTTAAACTTCTTGTTCAGTGTGTGTGGTCTGTCACCTTTATGGCACATTGTTCAGTCTTAGAAGACAGAATTATTGCTTTTTGTGACACCCATCACTACAGAATCTTCTGTTGCAACTGTGAGTGCACAGAACTGCTCAGTAGATCAAAGGGTCTCAAACTTGGAACAGAGAATTGAGAAACACTTAGTGACCTCTTGTGGAAAGTTTCTTGTAAGAAATTGACCTAACAAGGCATAGAACAGTGAATCTCAAGTAGTCATGGCATCCTGGGTGCCACAAGATCCTTTTTAAGGGTACTGTGCAATATTTGCACTGTTCAGTGTGCAAATACCTATACATGACCCACATGGTAAGCCAAGATAGTTGAAATAGAAATCCATAGTATCAGAAATATTCTAACATGTGGTCTTCCTGACTTCTTTGCCACAGGAGAATTGCTCGTATTTGTCCACAGTGAAAAAATGAGCAAAAGCTGAGAGGCGAGATTTTTCTGAGGGTTGTTTTGAGTCTAGTGACCGTTGCCTTAAGTCTAACAAGGTTAGAAACCACTGGGATACCAACTCTGTGGCAGAAGTGCAGATAGAAAATATTTTTCCAGTGTGTCATTCAGGCATCTTAGTTGTGAGAGAGCTTTTTTCCCCCCATGTCTTGCAATTCCTGCCTCATCTACTTTGCATGCTTCAACTTTGGCACTAAATAAGTTTGGTGTCCTAAAATGAGTCTTCTTCCTTAAGCTGTCTTAATTTGTCTCTATGCCTGGTCTGTCATGTGGAAAAAAATAGTTTGTAATCAGTTAATGAAAAACTGTAGTATAATGTATTCACAAAAGGGGCTGCATTCATCTTGCATGAGTAATCTTGAATCCCTAATTTTGAGTGCCCAACTTGCAATTGTATTATTTATTTTGAAGGGGGATATTTGAGCGAGGTGGAGACCTAGGTTTGTAAAATAGCAAAATGGGGATGGAAGTATGCCAATGCACCATCATATCAACACCCATTGGGTCATAATTAGTGCTAGACCTTTAGATCCACTGCATAACCCTTGCCATTTGAACTACCATGACAATTAACAGCACCACTATGTTATCATCATCTGTTTGGCACTTGAGGGAGGACATTGCCATTTGGTTCCTCAGATACTTGCTAACAGCAGAGGAATAGTAAAATCTAGGTATCCTGGCTCCCACTGCAGGTGCTGGAGAGGAGTGTGCTCTAGTGGGCATATATAGTAGACCTGTGTGAGTCAGCAGCAATCTGATCCAGCTTTGGATCCGGCTGCTTCGGATGGCCGCAATAAGATCCAGAGATCTGGACCGGGTTTCTGCCTCATAGTTTCATAGTTTCTAGGGTCGGAAGGGACCTGAGTAGATCATCGAGTCCGACCCCCTGCCATGGCAGGAAAGATTACTGGGGTCAAACAACCCCAGCAAGGTGTTCATCTAACCTTCTCTTAAAGACCCCCAAGGTAGGGTCTTGGAAGCTGGTTCCAGACCCTAGCCACTCTGACCGTGAAGTAGCGCCTCCTGATACCTAGCCTAAATCTACCCTCTGCCAGCTTGTGATCATTATTCATTGTCACTCCTTGCAGTGCTCAGGGGAACAGGGACTTCCCCAGTGCCTGCTGGTCCCCCTGACTAGTTTGTAACAGGTCACTTGATCCCCCCTCAGCCTTCTCTTGTGGAGACTGAACAGGTTCGGGTCCTGTAGCCTCTCCTCATAAGGCCTGCCCTGCTGCCCCCTGATCATAGGAGTGGCCCGCCTCTAGACCTTCTCCATGTTGTCCACATCCCTCTTGAAGTGCGGTGCCCAGAACTGGATGCCTAGATCCAGCCGAAGTGGCTTTGGAGCCGCCTTGGAGATCTGACCATAGGGTATAAGGGGGAATCAATGAAATATCTGTAACCCAGAGATCTGGACCGGGTTTCAGCCTCGAGCCAGCCAATGCGGCTCCGAAGCTCTTTGGAAGCTCTGAACCACTTTGGGAAGCCTAACAAGGCCAGCGATTTGACCCAGATGTGCTGCTTTGGACCCGGAAGCATCCGAAGCTTCTCCAGATCCAAAGCTCTGTCCAAAGCCTCGCACAGCACTAATACATAGCCTTTTCTGCCTGTTTCTGTCCAACTTGACCTCTCTTTTGGCAGTTGGCTTCAACCTCTCTGTCCCATTCCTTGTTTCTCTTTCTAGTCCCATTCTCACATAGCCAGTCCTAGTCTTGGTTCCTCTTCCTAATTCTGTTCCTTTCTTGTCCTAATCCCTATCCCATTCCTTCTATCCAACTTTTGCTTCCTTGTCCAGTTGTTCTTGTTCGCTCTAGCCCACTGATTTTAGTTCCTCTTCTGTATTTTTCTACACACCATTATTTTCCCGTCGCCTCGTCACTGCCTTTAGGGCTTATTTTCCTAGTCTATTTCCCCAGCTACTTCCAGTTTTCTAGGCATACCCTGCTTCTTTGTCAGATCACCTCTCCTTCCCTATAATTGCTTTTCCCATTCCCTGCTAGTTCTTAGTCTCATTCCATTTACGCTATTTCTCCAAAACCCCAGCCTTGTTCTTGGAACCATTTCCAAATCAAAAATCAGCCCAAGGTACATGTGCACATGGGAAGCTTTAGCTCAAGTGGCTGAAGTCTGGTAAAAAGCAGCTGAAGGTAGGGTCTTATAGTTGAATGTTTTGGGAAATCTACCAGCCTCATCTATAATGAAACCTTGCAGAAATGAATAAATTCCAAGATTTTGCATAATTTATTGCAAGCTTTTTCTATTTAGGATCTCTTGAAAAAACATATTATGTTTTAAAAAATGACCAGTCCCACTCTTAGTAAGAGAGTAATGCCTAAATAAAACATTGCAGAGTGACATTTCTTAGTTTTAATAATTTAATTTTCAAATGGGATATAAAATTTGTCATTCTTTAGGCTATCTCTATTATACTGTACCAAGTGTGTGTATATCATATACCATATATTTAAGACTTCATAGATTTAATGTATTTGAGTTGTTTCATATGAAATATGTTTATGACTGGCTGTATATGGCATTTTTGTATCAATTCTTTTCATGCATGACACAAGTACTTGTCTATAAGCTGGTTTAAATTTTCAGTGGATCCTTTTCAATAGATTCTATGAAATTGCCACAATTAGGAGCTTCAATCTCTTTATAACAGTTCTTTTGTGGAAAACAGGTGTATTAAATTCCACTGTGGTATTCCATTTTACTTTCAGTCATTTCAATAGCAAATCTGTTGTTGAAACAATAAATGGACAATAAAATATTTGACGACAAAGTGCATTCCATATGTTTAAGTGTATTGGTAATATTATGATAAACGCATACAGGTTACATGGGTGAAGACAAATGGTATGTAAATATTTGTGCAACTTATTGGTGTACAAAACTAGTGTAACTTGCATTGGTGTTTACGTAAGATAATCAGCTTTGCCAAAACAGCTGCCTAAGTAAGTGCTATTAGTTTAAAGTCCCACTGGGTGTCAGGGGAGCTGATAATAGTCTCAGCAAACACCTACTCCAGAATTAAATTTGACTAGAGCTGCAAATAAACAACAATTGTACATTGGTGTGACTTCATTTGATGTATAGTTATTTCTGTCTTTGCAAGCAGTAACTTTCCTCAGACTTTCTGCTGACTGTCTCTAGTATAAGCCTATATGTAATGAACCTGTTCCTCATTTATATGAGTAAAATACAGATTACATTGGTGTAAATGTCTGTTGTGCAAAGGCCTTAACTAGATTTCCTCAGGAGCCTCTGTTACCATTGAAATGTAGGCATGAGGCACTGGTGTCCTAATTATACCTTGTCAGATGTAGACATGTTAATTCTATTAGGCTAGCGAGCATCACCCAGGCTAGGAAACCCCCCAGAATGGTTATCTGGACTCCATCTTTAGGAACTGATATCTCTAAAGATCCACCAAGGAAGTAGTTTAGACAGGCTCTCAGAGTTTTAGGGGAAAAAGATGTTTCTTGGTATGTCAGCCTTCTGTTTAGCAACATGGAAGATTGGACCTTGAGGGTGCTGGCAGACATGCATTTAATGGCATGATGATCTGATCCCTAATCCCAACAAGTCCCACACATGCATGGCAGGACACACAATTGTTGGAATAAGGGAACATCCCAATGAGCATGACTGCCAGTGCAGGGACCCTGGTATGGGGGACTAGTCCCCAGTGCTGTGCTTCCCACAGTACCCTCTCAATTTGCCAGCATGCATGGAGCCCAGAGTCAAGATCCCCAGCTCTGCACACAATGGCAAGTTGACAGAGCCCGAATTGCAGTCCTGCATAGGCCTCCCCTTGTTGCAGGTTTGCAAGCACCAGTTAAGGGGAGAGTTGACCAGCTCCCCCCACCTGGCATCTGCAAACCTGTGTACCCACCACTCCTGCAGGTGGGGCTTCACCAGTGGTTTCAAAGGACTTGCCACACCAGGATCTTGTGTATCCTGAGCTTCTCCTCAGTCGGAGGCCCTAGTACACTGGGACTTCTAAGAACATATTAGAACTATATGCCAATAAAATAGTTTCCAAATAGGCAAGAGGATATGCTTCATGAATAGATGGTTTGTTCATTTGTTTCACTGGTGTATTCATGTCTCTCTTTTTCAGTTTATAAACACTTTGGGTAGAGACTGCCTTCTTTTCTGTACTTTGCATGTCTGTGCAGAAATAAGAGATAAATAGTAACAGACTCTTTTTGTACAAAGCATACACTTTTCACTTTTTTAATATAGATTTCCAACATTTGTTAATCATATATCCTCCTCCAAAAGGGCAAGACAGGGGAGTTGAATCAGCTGTTAAATGAAGTGAAGTCAATGCAAGAGAATGCTGTTACTTTTCAACAAGAGAGAGACCAAGTTATGGTAGCGCTCAAGCAGAAACAAATGGAGAACAGTGCCCTACAAAATGAGGTAGGACATTTAACAGTTAACAAGCATAAAAGAGCATGAGTGGGGGGAAAAATACTATGCCAGAGTTAATTGATAAGGCAAAATAAAGTCTCTGTAAGTACAGAAGATATTTTAAAAATATATCCCTATGTATTACAATTTGTTAGGGAATCTTTTTTTGGTTTGTATAACCTTGTACAAAACCGTGTCATCCAACATAAAGTGTATTCTAACTAGGTGCAGCATTTGCGTGAGAAGGAGCAACGTCTAAACCAGGAATTAGAGAGGTTGCGTAATCACCTCTTAGAAATGGAAGATTCTTACACGCGGGAAGCTTTAGCTGCAGAGGACCGGGAGACCAAGCTGAGAAAGAAAGTGACTGTATTGGAGGAAAAACTAGTATCCTCCTCAACTGAGGTGGAAAATGCAAGGTAATGTTTCCCTCTATCTAGCCATAACATGTGTTCTAGTTATTACAGTATGCTAGAATGGAGGAGGAGGAGAGGTGGTGTACTCTCTGGGCTTCAGAGTCAAAAGTCCTCTAGAAAACAAGATGAGTAAAATTATTCTAAATCAGAAATCTGTTCTGAAACTACCTAGTGTACCTCTGTTCTGGACCAGAAAGCAGGATATATCTTTAGGAGAGTAGTCATAAAAATAATGGGGTTTGAAAGTGACTTAATTTTTAAAAAAATGTATCAAATGCAAACCAATCCATTAATTTAACAATGTACAAAGTAGCGGATGTGAAAGAGGCATCGGGACCCAATCTATTTTAAATGTACCTTCTCACCTAAATCCTCACAGGTTGACTTGCTGGCTTGTTTTCTGTCTGATGTTTTCTAAGAATATTAGTACAGTAAAAGCTGTGTTAACCGGCACTTTATAAGCAGGAAAACTCTACTAACTGGCATCTGAGCGAAGCAGCAAAAGCGAAACCAGAAGTACCACTTCCAGGGGACTTCCCATTTCGCTGCTGCGAGCTGAGTTGTTCTTCGCCACTTTTTTAGCTCACAGCTCAGGGCAGAGCAGCCTGCGCAGGGTCCCCCTCCCTGTCCCCTGGCACACTGACGCTGGGGAGTGCACCAGGCAGTGCATATTTGATTAACCAAAATATTTGATTAACTAGCATCCCCCATTCCCGGGGGATGCAGGATAACAGAGCTTTTACTGTATTAGTATCTTTACTTCCAGACTTTTCAGTATCTTTACTTCATGTCCAAAACATAAATATTTGGTTTTTGGCAATAGTAATGCTTTCTGCACTAGGTTTGCCCTCCATAAAATACCTGGGTAGCTGTGATATCAGCAGGATGTATTTGAGTCCTTGCAGGAAGAGGTGCTGCAAGATAGAGCAGCTTCTTATCCTTATAATATCTGCCATAGTCTGCAAATGCAGGGAATAGACTCAGTGTCTCAGCAGGCCCCTTTTATTCCTAACTTGTTCTTTTTCTAGTAGTATTTTAACAGGAAAACTATTATCATAACCAGACTATAAGTTTTAAGATGATCCCATCATTTTCTTGAAACTCATGTGTTAATCTGATCCACTTAAAAGGAAGTCCATCTGTTTTTAATTTGACCTCACATCTAATTCAGACTGTCCAGATCACTCTGATCAGGATCATAGGTAATAAGGAACCAAAATGGAGCGCTGCCATTACTGAGGAATAGATCTTTTCTTCTTTTCTGTTAGGTTTCTAAACTCAGCAACTTCCTGGGGCTGATGATTCTTGTATTTTAGTTTCATAAGGAAAAGAGAGGGAAGGCTCTGGCAAACTGTTAAGCTTAAAGCATGTTTAAGTTAGAAACCTTTGCGGCATCTTTATAAACAAGGCTCCTGTATAATGCTTTGTCCTTATCTCAGTCATTGCTGTAAATAGTCTTGGCACAGAAACATATATTCTTTAAAAAACAAAAATTATATGCTTATTTCATCAAAAACTTTTCAGTTTTATTACTCTCTCTATTTCCCCTTTTAAAGTTGTTTCAGCTTTTCATGCCGATATAAATGGAAGTAACACAGTGACTCGGGTGATCCACAGTGAATTAGATGCATAATCTTCTGGTGAATATAAAAGAAGAAGAATGTGTTATCAGTTGGAGACTGATTTAAAAACATCAAGAAAATCAGTGGAAGGCTCCTGCTGATTTCTGTGAGAGCTGAATTGGACCAGAATGTCATTTCTTTGCAAACAGATTGAGTCATATCTACAAAAAGGAAAAAAAAACAAAGGGAAAAACACATTTTCTTTCTTCCAGGTGTTAAAATAGCAGATTTATTACAAATGGAAAGAGAGAATACTTCTCCTGAAAGATTGCATAGTGTACATAGTGAATGTTTCAGTATTGAACTATTGACTTTAGAATTGGACTTGTAAATTGAACTTAGAATTGGAGATACCTTGTTGAGAAGCCTGGCTTAAAAAAAAAAAAGACCTGCCGAGGTGACTTTTCTAAACTGCTTGATTTAATATGATCTTTTTGTTTTGCAGCCATCAAGCCAGTCTGCAGGTAGAATCCTTGCAAGAGCAGTTGAACTTGGTTTCTAAGCAGAGAGATGAAACTATGCTTCAGCTTACCATCTCACAGGACCAAGTGAAACAGTATGCAATGTCATTGGCCAACCTGCAGATGGTACTAGAGCAATTTCAACAGGGTAAGTTGCATCATAACATTTAAGAAAAAAAACTATAACATATTTTTAGTTAGTATGATTCTTACAGATTGGTGAATTTTAAAAGCTGGTGGTCACTCATACACTTTCAGGTAAGGTTTTAATTTTAAAATCTTTCACCTATACAATATTTGGAGTGAAATTCTCGCCTCTTCAAAATCAGTAACTCCATAATTTAACCCTGGGTTGCTGAAATCTGGATGCAATAACATTATGACTTCACTTCTCTAGACTGCCAAATCCAGAGGATTAGAATGGGTAAACTAATCTCATATCTCATCTTTTTTTCCCTTCAGAAGAGAAAGCTATGTATGCAGCAGAGCTAGACAAATACCAAAAACAAAACACAGAATGGAAAAGGAAAGCTGAAAGGCTAGAGGAGAAGGTTGAATCATTACAGGTAAGCTGAATTAAATTCTCTAAAGTTGTTTTTTTTTTTTTTTTGGTATTACTCCCAATTTATCAGATTTAAAATACAGTATATGTTAAGTGTTATCGCTTGGGAATGTTTATAAGTCTTCATTAAAAACTTTTACTTATGGAAGTGCGGAGAAAGGGAGAATAGACTAGTCAAGTAGACTTGCTGTGTAGATCACTGTTTTTCTTGGATATCTGCAGTTCAGATATTTAAAATGTGAGTAATTAAAATACTTTGAATCTGTTCTATCTTGTTTGTGAACATACTGAATTATTGTCACAGTGACCTTCCTTGCATGTTTTTTCTTCCTCCTTTACAGGAAAACTTGGAGGAAGCAAATGCTGCCCTGGACGCAGCCTCACGGCTGACTGAGCAGCTGGATCTGAAAGAGGAGCAAATTGAGGAGCTTAAAAAAGAAGGTAACAAATTGATTTTTCCCTGAAGTCTTGCAAGAAATTGAGAAAGCAGTGGAAAGTTTTTACAGAAAGAATAAACTACCAGATTTTCTCTTTATAAAAGAGCAGATTCTGTGTAATCTGTGACAAGCTTGAATTTTTCAACGTGGAAAAATTAAAGTTTATAGACTAGAGGTCCTGCATTGCAGGTCTCTTGTCGGGAGATAAGAGATTATATTTATGTTTTCCAACAATACTAGTCCTTAGTTAAATAAGTTCTTTAAAAACATGCTTGTGAAGTGCTCAGATAAGTGATTGAGACTCATCTAAAAATAAATAGTTGTTGTATGTTGCTATGCACACAAGCATGACTTTTCCTGAAACTTGGGGTTCTTTTTCTTTAACTTTCATTTTTTTCTATTGTATGTACGTCTGGGGGTTTTGTCCTCTGTGTTTCTATCCTGCTTTAAAAATCATCTTTCATTGTAAATTTTATCCTAAACACTTAATAGAAAATAAATGGTTAAAGTAATAGCAGGAAGGGAGAGTAGTATAATTGGGAGAGAGATATTTAAATCTTCAGTTGGGAGGATGATGGGGTAAGGGGGAGTGGAAGAAGGGGAGGAGATGGTCTGGATGGCAGAAGCTAGCATCAGCAGCAGATGAGTTTGGCTGAAGGGGCATAGAGAAGACTAATAATAGACCAAGTTAAGAGCAGGGCCAGGAATAAATGTGTGAGGTGTTTTGGCAACAATAAGTCTTTGGGGGCATTTAAACAATTTTGTAGCAGTGAGGGGAAAAAATTAATTTCTTTTAATACTTCCGGTTGGATTCTTTGATCTTTGTGGTAGTTAAAGGGGCAAATCACCCTCCTGCAGCTAATTCCCATTATGTTAGTAGCAGTTATATGTGTGCATTCTTTAATTAACTAAAGAGCTGCTAGCTATATTATTTTAGATTTGATTTCACCTATTTTAAATGGTAAGGTTCCTGATGGCTCTGATTTTTTTTTTTTAGAAAGATGCTTTGCATTTTATTCTTAGATGAAGTACTCTAAAAACTGATGAATGTCATTACACTGTACTTTATTTTTAAGACAAAACTTGGCCAGACAGTAAAGGAATTTGCCAAGAGAAATAGTTTTGAAAAAGATTTATGGTTTTGCTGTAGGACAGTGCTTTAAACATGAATTGTATAAGGAAGTTTGTGTGGGCTTTTCTTTGATGGTAAGGTAGAGATTAATGATTCATTGACAGGGTTTTAACATTAAAATCATGTAAGGGAACCTAACAAGGCATGGTAACTGTTTAGTAAAAATTGACTCTATTTTCTCTTATCTTTAACAGCACAGTATATGTTGGTAGAGTCAATATAATTAATCTAATATAATAGGAAAAAGTCACGGGCGATTTTTAAATAAAATGCATGGATCATTAAGGCCAGTCTGGGAGAATTAGTATTTTTGAACTACTACCCTGTAATTTATTTTCTTTTAACAGCTATATAATGAACTTTGGATATGCTGGGTCAGACCTCATTTCACATGTTAGGTATCTAAGTGCACTTGTACTCCACCTTGCTGGAATCTCTGAAAAAACAGTAATCCAAGGGCTGAGTGAGTTCTGCTTCTCCCCTCCACTTGTGACTTAATCTTAAGGCTTGATGAAGAATTATTATAACGAGTTGATATTTTAGGAGTTTTCCAGGGGTTCAGACTTGGGTGTCTGCGTGATACTTAAGTATCTAATACAGAGGTTTCAACCTTTTTAAACAAGTGTACCCCTTCTGGTGGTGGCAGGGGTGGGGGACATACACGCAGCCTGTGCCACCCACCACCCTGTGCACCACTTTCCCGTGGCCAGTTGCACATGCAGCTCCACGGGCTGCTGACTGGCCTCACACCTGGCCAATTTGCTTGTTGCCCATCAGCGGACCATGGAGCTGCATGTGTGACCGTCTGTGGAAAAGCAGTGCATGGAGGTGGTGCGGGATGGTGGATGGTGGTGGCAGCCACCGCATGCGAGGCCCTCCTGTGTCTGCTGGCTGGGTGGCTCCTGTGGGGCACCGCTGCCCTCGGGACCCTTGCCCCCCACCACCCGGCCCTGCTCCTGGGAGGTGGCGGCACAGGGTGGTGGGTGGTGACACTCTGTTCCTGCCCACCCACATGTACCTCCTAGGACCTTTCCAGATACCCCTAGAGGCACACGTACCCCTGGTTGACAGCCCTTGATCTAGTAGATGTAATAGGATCTGGCCCATTATTATTTTTTTATTGAACTAATTTTAACTGTCATCTCAGAGGATTGATAGCACTACAAAAAGCCAGGCATAGTACCAATAAAGCATTGTACTAGCTGTACTGTACAGGTCAGGGCTGAAACAATGACAACTGTAGTTTTTCCTGCATTTATCATTTTCCTGTCTTGAACCAAGTCTGAAAGTGTACGTGTTGTCTAGATGTCTGTTGATTTAGTGATATAAGAGAGTACTGGTCACAAAGAGCAAGCTTTTAAAACTTAGTTTTCAAGCATTAGACGATGTATGGTACTTGCTTTGACTAGGGGGGCACCGATAAAGATTTTTTTGGCTGATACCAATGGCCGATTATTAACCAGCCATATTGGCCTATACTGATTCAGTAGCCGCTAGGTAGTCCAGCAGCGTCTGGCTGATTTAACTCTGTGTGGGAGGGAAGGGGCATGGTGGGGCCTGAGTGAGGCCCCCATGGTGAGGGAGGGAGTAGGGGTGGGACAGGAGCAGGCAATACCTGGGTGGAGCATGGGATGGACCCATGGGTGGCTTGTCCGGGTGGTGGTGGGGGAGGGGCAGCTCCTGGCCTCTGCGCACCCCTAGGAGAGGCATGGGGGAAGTGCCTCCCAGATCTGTGTGTGGGCCAAGGGCAGGCTGCCTGCTGTGGGCTCAGGGCCAGGGGCTACACTGGCCTCTTCCCAGTGGGGGGGTTGGCCAGGGCTGTG
>NW_017728947.1:88958049-89034222 GCF_001723895.1 Crocodylus porosus | reverse complement strand
GGGGGGGGGGCTATGGTGAATTTTGGGGTGACTAGCCCACCCCCCGCTGCCTCTGCCTGCTCCGAGGGCAGTTCTGGCCCAGCCCCACCACTGGGAAGAGGCCAGTGCAGCCCCTGGCCCTGAGCCCACAGCAGGCAACCTACCCTCGCCCTGTGCACAAATCGGGGGGGGGCACAAGCCTCCCCATGTCTCCCCTTGGGTGCATGCTGCAGCAGGAGCCACCCCCCTCCATGCCTCCTCCTGGGTGCATGCTGCAGCAGGAGCTGGAATGTAGCCCTGCAGCTTGGAGAGCAGCATCTGGCCAGTAGGTCTATGGGGGAAGGGGCATGGGGGAGGGAAGGGGCTTGAGGGGGACAGACCAAGGCCCCCACGGTGAGGGAGGGAGTGGAGCTGGGACTGGGGTTGGCACTACCCAGCCGGGGTGGGACCTGCAGGTGACTCGATCCCCTCTCCCACATCCCATGGACAAGCTGCCTGCAGGTCCCACCCCAGCTGGGCAGCCCCAGCCCCACTCCCTCACCATGGGGGCCTTAGTTTCCCCCACGCCCCATTCCTCCACAGACCTACTGGCCAGATGCTGCTCTCCAAGCTTCCGGACTACATTCCTGGTTGCGTGCATGCTGCGGCTGTACACGTGCACGTGGCATTTATTGGTGACATTATAAGCTACACTGGCCAAAAAAAGCTGATTGCAGATCATGTCAACTTTTCTTTTATTGGTGCCAATCCAATATGGCCCAATATATCGGTGCACCTCTAGTCTTTTCTTTCTCCCTGCCTTGCTTCCATCTCTTCAGAGGCTGTGGTACAGTGGTTTTCAACCTTTTAAGAGTCAGGCATCCTTGGATAGATGTGAGCTACCCCTTAGAGAAAGCCATCTCTTAGTTTTCATTCTTTTAGAGTACACGAGTCATAGAGCAGTTTTTCTGTTGCAGATAAATCCAACTTTGGGGCATTTATACAGGTGATCCACAAATGGGCAGGGTCGCTTTGCTTTAATTAGAGCAGCTCTGAGAGCTGCTGTAACTAAAGCATCTGGAGCGTCATGTGTATCAGCACCCCTGCGCTGAAAACTGGTGACGGTGACACTAACTAAAACTCATTGAACAAGCTTTAGTTTAAAGTACCTTGTCACCCTTTTTTTTTTTTCTAGGAAGAAAAAGCTTAAGAACCCCTGAGCTAGACAATCCCCATATTTAATTAGTTGCTGAAGAGAATGGGAGATGAGAGGGCAGAGATTTGCTTGCCTTCTGTAGTTACCAGCAATCCTACTGCTTGATCATTCTCTTTGCCCTCAATGGGAGGAGGTCCATTTTGCTCTAGGGATTTGCTAGGGGAAGGAGCCTCAAGGCTCTTACCTATATAGTCCTGTGATACGTTGATGTAATTATTTCTTTGCATTTTAAAAATCCTTCTCCCCTCCTCTGCACTAGGTGGGAATCATTCTTTTCACTAGAAACAAACTTTTTTAAAACAAGCAGACACAAAATTTGGGGTCAGAGAGGGGGGGGACTAAATGTGCAGCGTAATTCAGCAACCCTCAGCTATTTTAGTTCAAATTCTTCAGTGAAGCTGTGGCTTTTGCTACTTGACTGAATATTTGCTTGAATTCCAGTTGTGTTTGCAGCTTTTGTCTCCCTTGAGCTAGGTCAGGGTGTTCCCTCAGTTCACAGACAATTTTTACAACCTCTTTAAATTAAATCTCAAGCTACTATGTGAACACGCAACCAATTACCTCTTGTTTTTGAGCAGAGCCACCTGTATAGCTTGATTTCAGTATACTCATTCCCAGTGAAACTTTCCAAGCACCAACGGCCAAAATCAGTTATGGTGTAAGTAGACAAACCTCCCCGAGATTGAGGGGGAATCTGTACTCATGTCAGATGAACTTGATCCCATATCGTTTTATTGGAGGAGAGTGTTGGTAGGTTTAAACTTGGTAAGGTTGGATCTTAGTATATTTTTAAACTGCATTGTGATGCAAGTAATTTAATTTAAAAACTTGAGACATAAAGGCAACTACATTTTAATTTCTTAGAATGTGATTATAACAAATTAAAGATGTATTTTGTTTGTAGAAATGGTACTCGGATTTCTACAATAATATTTACACAAGAAAACATACAACGTCCCATTGAATATGGGCCAAATACATTCCCAGACACCAGTTTGTTGGCCAGGTTTTTGAAGGATTTCTTTATGGATTTTTTTGGCAGAAGCAATATTAATGGAAAAGTATAAGATGTGTACCAGATGCAGTTTTCTAATTGCCATAAATGGTTAACAAATTATTGGAGACTGTTGTAAATGTCTGGTTTACAGCAGTCCATGATGATTTTTGGCTCAGGTCTCTTCTATTATTTGCCCTTTTCATAGCCTCAAAGTAAATGATTGAAAACTTTTTCAGCTATGAAATTCTGTTTTAGAAGAAAATTAAAATATTTCTGAGATTTGTGTTTTATAATCGGATCAATTTTATTCACTTTTTCTAAATGAGTGTAGATGTGTAATAATCATTCAATTGATCCTTTCTAGGCATATAATAAAAACTAGCAAATTGCCCATCAAGAATGACCGGGGGAGGGCAGGTGGGGACAGGCCTGTACCCTCCATCCCCCTGCCGCTTTGGGACCAGGCCCACTCCCCCTGTCCCTTCCCCACTGCTTTGGGGCCAGGCCCACTTCCCCCCACCCCCCTTCAGGTCCGGGGCTTCACCTCCATATCCCATCCACTCTGTTGCCGCTGCTGTCTCCAAGGAACAGGGCTGGGGTGGGCACAAGGCCCCTGACCTTGCCCTCCACTCCATCACTACTGCCTCCAGGGAGCAGGCCTGGGGGGATGTGGCAAAGCCAGTGCTGCTGGCCTCACTTCCTCGCCCCGTCCCCATCATCCCTGCCATCATGGCAGTGCTCCACCACCTGTCCAGAACACTGTTAAAACACTCTGGTTGTTTCAGACAACCAGTCAGAGTGCGAATAAAGTGTTATGGACAGACAGACAGACCAAGGCTTTTATAATATTAGAATGATTGTTTAGGGGATCATAGCGGAGTATATTGGACACAGTACTCCACAGAATCGGCCTCACCAATGCTGAATATAGGGGAATAATCACTTCCCTGCATCTGCTAGTAGCAATCATACCAATACAGCCCAGCAGGCCATTAGCCTTCTTAGCAACAAAGGCACACTGTTGCTCCTATTCAACCTATTGTCCATTGTAACGCCCAAGTCTTTTTCTGCAGAGCTGCTGCTTAATTGGTCAGCCCTCAGCCTGTACTGGTACATAGGATTATTCTGTCCGAAGCGCAGGACTTTGCATTTGTCATTATGGAACTTCATGAGATTTTTTTTTTGGTTCTGTCCTCCAGTTTGTCTAGATAACTCTGAATCCAGCCCTGCCCTGCAGTGTATCTACTGTTCCCCCCAGTTTGGTGTCATCTGCAAACTTGCTGAGGGTGCACCCCATCCCATCTTCCAGGATCAGGTGCCTGATCCAGCATGCAGGGCATGGGTCTATAATTTTAACAGCACAGAAGCAATGCTACCGCTCCCCAACTGCCAAGTTTCCAGGCCTGTGAGGAACTCTGCAGTCTGGATGACATGGCACCATGGGTCAGATCTGCTTTGCAGGCCCAAAAGGTTGAGCACCTTTGTTTTAAACTAACCTCCTACCCCTTTTCCACATTAGTGGAGTATAAAATAGTTGTGCCGGTTTGGGTAAGCACAAGTGTACACAGTGTTTGCTCTTCACTTTGTTGTGATGCCCAAGTTATGTTACTGCAATGCAATACCTCTTGAACTATGCCAAATTATAGAGCCAGATTATGGGAAGTCTACGTGGTACGTTTTTAAAGTCTTTTAATGAGGTAATATTGTTTTATTAATGTCATTTGTGAATTTTACCATATAATGAAAAGACTCTAGTAACCATTTCTCTTAGTTGTGCATCCTAGAATATTCATAGTAGCTGAGAGACTTCATTTTAGCCATTTCAAACTGAATGTTCATGCTTCCAAATTGCTAATTCAGTTAGTTGCTTGCATAAATCTGTTTTGCAACTTTGATTACTGGTACAATGACAATACAGCAGTGCATTAGTTCTTGTCTGCTTAAGCATGTTCCAGCACTCTGACACACAGGACCCACAGTCAAGGGAACGGTCTTGCAACAGGAGGCCTGGTGGGAGAGGCTTGCAAGGAGAAGGGGTAGAAGGTTTGGTAGCAAGAGGATTAGGAGTCAGATATCATGAGTTGAGTCTTGAGAGGGAGCTGTAGAGTCAGAGAGATTTGTTAAAGATAGGTTGTTATTAAACTGCAATACTATTTTAATAAACAAAACCCCAAGAGAAAAAGGGTGTATAAGAGCTTAGATGTATTAATAAACTAGAATAAAATAGATGAAGTATTCACATGAACAAACTGACCCTGTAATTTCCCAGTGTGGGAAAGTGGCTCAAAAAGTACAGTATTTCCAAGTTCCCTTGAGGTCCACCTGTGACTTCTTCCCCAGACCCTTGGGATAGGTTCTGCTCATGAATTGGAAGATCTCAATTTCCATTTTAGTATGACTGGCCATGAATAAACTTGGGCTGGAAATTAAATAAGACTTCTAAGCCTCTGAGCTGTCTTTTAAAATGCATAGAAAGGGGAAAACAGCCACACTATTTAAGATGGAGCTTGTTTATTTTGTATAAGGCTTATAATGTAGTCGCCTACAATTGCTGGGGACTGGACTTGATGACCCAGGAGACCTTTTCCAGTTCTGAACACAGCTGAATAGTTTACCAAACCTCATTCAGCTGATTTATATCCTGCTGTCTGTGCTTTAGACAGAATGCTAATGCATTGTGCTATACGTTTTAGCTCATAAATTAAAATATTAAATAGTTGTGTGTGGACACTTTCTAAATACATTTACAAACAATGATTTTTTTTGCCCGCTGCATTTTATTTAAAAATGCAAATCTGTCTATCACCAATTTTTTAGAGTGTTTCTGATGTCAAAATAATTTATTTTAGTTAATTTACAGTGAAATGCCATTCATTCTCTAGGTGAGATCAGAAAAGAAATGTTGGAAGATGCACAAAATAAGCTAATGAACCTTATAAACAGCACAGAAGGGAAAGTGGACAAGTAAGTCATTTTGTTTTAAATTAGGTGTATACATTTTTGTCTTTTACTTCTTCCCCTATAAATTATTTTGTAAGATTAATGGATTAATGTACAGTATTAGGTACCTACTTGCATATTTTCTAATACACTGTCATTTTATAGATTAGTTTTGCTAATTAAGTTTAAGGGCGCTGACAGATGTACAAAAAACAGAACAAAACAACACTTTACTGAAAGAGGTAGTGCATTATGTCGGCCTGGTTCTGCAACATCTGTATAGATTGGGTGTGTCAGTGGGGCTTTTTGGCACCTGTATCTATCTAATAGCCAGTTCAGTTAGTTTTTAGGTAAGTGTCAAAAAGCCCCACTGAAGTGCCCAGTCTATACAGATTTTGGGCAAGCCAGGTCCAACTAACACGATGCTTCTTCTGGGTGCGTGCTGCACTCAGTGCAGGAGCACACCAAGCTGAAAGTAAAGCACTACTTTCGTTTTTGTGGGGGTTATTTTTACGTCTGCAAGCAGCCAAAACGTTTGTCTGAACAGAAATACTGATTGTTTATAATGCTGCTTTGGGTCTTTTTTTTTTTTTTTCCTCGCTATTTGTAATTCTTAGGCTATACCCCCTTCTCTCTGTTTATGGTATAAGAAGCAGTAGGGGTGTGCGAAACTGGCCCTATTCAATTTGGATTTGTCCTGAACTGGGGAAAGTGATTCAATTTGTTGATTTGGATCACTTTCCCAATTCAATTACGCCGAATTGGAAGATTCGATGCTGATTTGGAGAATCAGCGATTCAGCCATAGACACAGGTTTAAATGTTTTTTCTACATACCTCAATGTACCAGGCGCAGCTCATGAACGCTGAGATGGTGGGGCGGATGGAGCATCCCACATAAGCACGGGGGAGGAGGGGAAGCCCTGCATGCTGGGCAGCGAACCTGGAAGTGGATCAGAACTACTTCCACTCCACTTCCAGGAAGCATGCTGTGGGACCCCCCCTGCACTCTCCTTGGCTCAGCTATTGGCTGCAGGGGGACCCTGGGTGCCCCCTCCTCGAGACCCAAGAGGCACCAGTCGCCAAGCCGGGGGGGTCCCCTGGCATGCTTCCCAGCAGACCTGGAAGTGGATTGGAAATGCTTCTATCCCACTTCTGGGTCTGCTGCTGAGCGTGCTAGGAACCCTCCATGCTCCTGTGGGATATTCCATCTGCCCCACCATCTCAGCATTCACGAGCCGCCTGGTACCTTGAGGTATGAAGAAAAAAAATTAAGAGCTGTGTCTATGTCCAAATTGTTGAATATTTCTGAATCTCTCTGAATCAATTTGGAGGGTTCTGATTCAATTCGGAGAGAATCTCCTGATTCAGTTTGGATTTGGAGATTCAGCTTGAATAGATCCCAGTTCTGGACAGCATTTAATCATGTATATAAGTGCTTTCCTGAATGAGAACCTCAGCATGTGCAGTTGACATCATATTATTGCTTTCAATTTGTATTTAGTTTTGCTTTACTGAAGTCATTTCCCATTTTTTCCAAATCGGTGAGGTTTCAGTATTGTTGCAAAATAAATAAATAAAATTACATGTTAGAATGTATACAGTAGATTGACAGTTGAGCAGAAGATGACAATATCAGTTAGCTTTTATTTTTTTTTAATTTTATAGGGTCCTGATGAGAAATCTTTTCATTGGACATTTTCATACTCCAAAAAATAAGCGTCATGAGGCATTAAGGCTAATGGGAAGTATCTTGGGTATCAAAAAGGAAGAGCTAGATCAGGTAATATTGCATGGAAAAGTAAGCTTTTTTTTTCACTCCCAGTATGTTTGTGGTAGTAGTAAAATAGAATGTTTCCTGTTGTTGTGTGTGACATGCTGGGTTCCTGGGCCCCCCTGGTGGCTCTGGGACTGTGCCACGCTCCAACTGTAGGGTGCCCCCTCCGTCTCATCTGCCATGCCTTGATGAACATAAAATAGGGAGGCTGCTTTCAGACCTTTGCTGGGCCCTAGTCCCACTGGTACCAGATCCATGACTGGGCCTCTACTCTCCGGTCTAGAGACTAGTCTGTGGGCTAATTGAGTGACTCCAATACCTCCCCTTTACCATGCCTCGTGGGCATTACCAGTACATTGTCTCTGTTGGGGCCTTGGCCCCCTCAGTCTCTACCCCTTCAATCTAGCTAGGCCTTCTAGCCCAAGCCCACTGGGTTGGGCATGGCTTTGAGCACTAGCTTCCCTTGTCCCTTCTAGTCACCAGGCCCCTGGCCCCTGGCCCCTGTCTGTCAGGCCACCTGCAGGTGCCTGCTAATTACCCATTAGCCTGTTGCCTTGGCAGCCTGCAGCTTTGGTGCCCTGCCTGCTTACAGAGCTCCTGGGTTGGGCTGCTTTCTCTCTTAAAGGAACAGAAGGCTTTGGGCTCTCTGTTACACAGTGTTTAACATTAAGGACAAGCAGCATCCATGGAAGAGTGTCTTTTGCTTTTTTATCAGTGCTTATTCTTAAAAAGCAGCATGATCCTGAGCGATGACTTTAATAGAATAGATGCAAAAGTCTCTTGGTTAGAGGTTGTTGATATGGTAGAAGAGAAAACTTCATATGGTTGCTATTGAGTATAGTAGTACATTGATATTCTCAGAATATATTTGTCAGGCAGTCCAACTAGGTCACGTACAGGTTTATGTAAACAAAATTTTTTTTGAGTAACATGATTTTAGACTGGTTACATTTTTGAGGCAGAGAACTGTTTTAAATTTTTTGTCATTAATTAATGATTAGTTAATCCAGAAGATGCTGTGGCACACACTTCCTTGTTTGTTTTTTGTTATCTGTGAGAGGGTACTGTGAGTTCCTTTGTTTTGTTTAGTGTATTGTTCTCTGATGTTTTTGTTTAAGTATTTCTTTACTTAATTATTTCCAGTTATTGTCTGAAGAGCAAAGAGGTGTTACCAGATGGGTGACTGGTTGGCTTGGTGGAGGAGGAGCAGGATCAAAGAGTGTCCCCACTACCCCTTTAAGACCAGCCCATCAATCCATTTTCAATAGTGTAAGAATTCATTATGTATTGTCATTGTTTGAATAGAAGAGTTGGGGCAGTTGTGTATGAATGCTTACATTCTAGTTCATTTTTATACTGGACTTCATTTAATGTTGAATTTATTAAGGGTAATAGAATTGACGTTATTTTTTTCATTATGCAACTACTTTGTTTAAACCAGTAATAAACAAGTATTTCCTGAGATCAGAAATTACCCTCATCTCTAGTCCATGACTTAATTTGCCAAGCGCTTGGATCAGTATCAAAATATAACTACTGTTCTAGGGACCATTGACTTCATCATCCACTAGGGAGCTTATCTTGTGAACTATGAGAGCTAGAGGTTAAATACATCTGGGAGTCTGGAAGTCTTCAACAGTCTGCAGGATATCATACTGTGAAATTATATTTTGATTGTTTTGCTTTTCCACCTCTTTGAACTTGAAAAGTCGCTGCTTTCTTAGCTGCTGTAAGTAGAAATACTGATATATATTATGTGAAGGCTTAAATTCCCATTTTTCCCACATGTGCTTTCAGCAAAATCCAAAGTCTGCTGCTGTTGACTTCATAAACACTTCCTATTCCATATTCATGGAACAATGTCTCATATAACAAAATAGAGAAAATAATGGGCTTAAAAAAACCCCAACATTATTTTCTTCATTAAACAAACACAGAAACTATGATGTCAGTACAGGCCTGAGCTTTCAGAAGAAATGAGATTTTTAGTAACAACTTGGCTGGATGAAAACATTTATCTTTGAAATGCTCGACATTTTACATTGTCAACCTAGAGTGACAAAAATACTGGTAATTTTCAAATAAACTTCACAATCACTAGGTTTTAAGGACTCGTTTCCCATGATTTAACATACCAGTACAAATCTTTTTGGGTTTTTTCAGCAACAGAGAATTTTATTTCTTAATATCCCTACAAACATATTAAATATTTTAACTATTGTGCATGTTATCTAGTCCTTTTCAGAACTTTTTGTGAAGTTTCTTGAAACAGAATCCCGTCCAAACCTTCCTCCACCTAAGCTCTCAGTCCATGACATGAAGCCTTTAGGAGTTTCAGGAATTGGAAAACCTAGTAGTGCTACATCCAGCAGTCAGATACAAGGTAATGTTTGATGGAAAACTTGAAAGTTTATATACAGCAGAAATAAGATGGTTATTTGTGTCTTCATGTTAATAGCATATTTTCTCACATGTTACATGCACCTCATCCATGAAAATCTATTACTGGAAATTGATGTGTTAAGCGAGAAAATGCAGTCAAGACCCTGAATATACCTGTGGGCTGTTGCTGGGGCAGATGCTGCTGCTGAGTTAGCAGGAGGGTCTGCCCAGAGACAAGGGAAAGTAGTAACCCTACATGTGCTGGACAGGGAGCCATGCAATGAGCACGCAGGTCTCCTGTAGTCCGTGGCTAGGGAGTCCTGCATGCTCACTGTGCTGTCATCTGTCCAGCATGTGCAGAGTTACTCTCTTTCCCTCAGGCAGACCCTCCCATTGCAGCCACTGCTACTGTCTCAGCAGCAACAGGGTCTAATCTGGCAGCAACTTGAGGGTGTCTCTCAACAGCATGAAACAGGGTGGGGAGGGGAGAGGAGGAAGGGAAAATAACCCTACAATTGCTGAAGGGAGCCCCTCTAGCTGCTGCTGATGGAGGAATTGTCCACAGTTTTCACTGCTGGCTAGAAAAATCTTTTCTTTATTCTGCCTTCTGAAAAAAGGGTGTATGTCTTATCTGAGGATAGTTTGGTACTGCATTAAAGATGTGCTGCTGCTTTAGCTATCTTGTCAGTGCTAGGACAGCTGGGCTCTGTGGTATGGAAAAAACTTCCAGCATCTCTCCCAAACAGCAAAAGCTACCTTTCACTATCAGAATTGTATCAATGATGTGCAGCGTGTGAGTTCCCCTATATGCCACCAACTAATGGGTCTGCTACCTGAACTTTGTAGCATAGACAAGGACCAAGAATGGGACTTTCAAAGGAGCCTAAAGGGGTTAGAACTGCTGCCTGCCTTGGACCACTCTAAAAATGTTAGCTTGAAAAACCCAGCTTTAACACCTGAGTGAATTTATTTCTTTTGACAGTGAAGCTAGCAGCACTTGTTAGAGCCAAACAGATGTTGGGCAGCCTTCCTATGCATAGTTGTGTCAGTAGTGCACCCTAGGACTGATTTGAGGCATCCCTGCTGATCAGGCTGGGTCTCACTGAGTCAAGAATGCCAAGCTTGTGGTGGTTTTGTGATATTTAAAACTGTTCAGTAGGTAAGGATTTGTGTAGGACTAGCAAATCGTGTTAAAGTTATGAGCATACCTGATTTCTAAGCTGTGAGAAGTTCTGTAATTTGTTCCCTAATTTAGCAGCATTGAAATAATTATTCCTGTGTTTGAAATACTTTCTAGCAGAAATTTAACTTCTGGTTTTACTGGGCACCAGTACCAGAATAATCTATTTAAGATGTTCAGAACTTGCAGGGTCAAATCCTCAATGTAATCAGTCTGATTTCTGCATTCAGACTGTGATTTTTAACCAGTAGTTAAAGCTTTACCTTAGTATAGCAACAGTGGTTTCAGAAACTTGCTAAAATTTAAAATTATCAACTCTTAAGTTGCAAAATTAAGCTAAACCAGCTATTTTATGATGCAACTAAATAGGAGACTCCTAATATAAATAAAAAATGTCTAGTTGAACATATTGTTTCTCTGGAAGTAATATTTTCAGTACATTTTAAATTATATTTTTTATTCATTGGTACTCTTATAACTTGTACTACATTAATAATATAATAGACTTAGTACCTATTTGATTTGGCAAAAGCCCAGCTTCCTTGTCTGGAAGAATAAATAGGATCTTAGAACTTAATTTTTCATTCAGGATCCAGACTGGTGCCTTGCAAACCCAATCATCCTTTCTACATTCCTTAGTTGTTTTGGTACTTAAGTTTTTGGTGGTTGGAAACGAACCATATAAAAGCAGATTTAAACCACTCGGTAAGGATGTAAAAAACACTATTCAAGTAAATATGCAGTTAATAGAGTAGTCTCGCAGCATTTATAGGAATTGAACCAGTTATGTAATAAATGCTCCTTTAAGAAACCTGTTAACTCGGACCTGTCCAGCCTCTAAGGAGCTAGGGCTGCACTCTCACAGGCCTCACCAAGGCAAGCCATGAGCCCCCTGCGTCTCATGCCATGCAGGTGTCCTGCCCAAACTGCTGTACTGTGCACCTGCTTGGGTATCCTACTGCAACACCATGGCCGCATGTAGACAAGCACAGCTATGCAGTATGTGGCACCGCAGACCTGTCTGCAGTGCCACACACGACATATTCAGGCATTTCCTGCACTGCTACCTTGGAGATCCAGGGGTCAAAAAAATGTGCACAGAAAAAGAGTATGGTGGCACACGTAAGGGCAGCATTCATTGCCCAAAACTGGAACCTGGCCAGTGGGAGCCATGCTTCAGCTGCCAGCCAGGCTCCAAGCTGCAGGAACGCCACAGCTGCAGCTTCCCCGGCCCCTGGGAAAAGCTGCTGGGGCAACACGCTTGCTGGTCCCAGGCTCCCCTACCCCACTCAGAGTAACCTGCAGTGCATCAGAGGGCAAGTGGTACAGACATTCTGTGGGGCAAATGCAGTGGCACAAGGTGTGCCTGGTGTCTGCATTTGTGTGGGTGCAGCCTGTGTCCATGTAAACACCACATGCTCACACAGCCCCAGGCTCACCCTCAGCTCCCTGAACCACACTCCATTGTTCCATTGTCTGGGGCATGGACAGGAAGTGGAAGCTGGAAGGGGTAGAGGGGGCCAGGCTCTGGCATAAGCAGCGTCATGGCAGAAACCGAGGGATTGCATCTTAACTCGTCATGGGCCACATGTGCAAGCACAGGTTGCAATTGAATGGTCCTTTTATTATATTATTATGCAACGGCAGGCAGAAAGTAAGTCAGGGTGGCACTTCTCATGACCAGAGGTTCAGAAGTGCATAAGCTTGCAAAGACGATAGCCTACTTCATCAGCTACTATGACCTGCCTGATTCAGACTAACAGTGAGCCACCTCTGTGCAGTGGCAGTATTAATTGGTTGTCTTCTGTAAGGTAAAATTCTCTTTCCTTCCCCTCTCTATATCTGCAGTTAAAGGAAAATTAGCTAAATTTGATCTGGGATTGAAAGTTAATTTGTACACTGAAGTTTAGGCTGATTGATCCAAAGGGAGTTTGGAGAAGGAGTTCAACACTAGACAAGGCAGTTTATAAGAAACAGACATGTGTGATCAAAACTGGCATTGTTGAAAAGTGTGAATGAAGAACGATGTGATAAGAGAGGAGCGAGTGGATAAGTAGGAAGGTTTTAGAGGCCTTGAAGCCTGAGCTAAGAGGATTGAATTTGATGCATTAGAAACTAAGAGATAGGGTAGATTGACTTGCTTTCTATACAAATGCTTTGAAGATTGATGGATTATGACTGTTTTTTCTAAACATAAAAAATTCTTACATCTCAGATGCAGCTGGCGCAGGAACCAGTAGAAGACCAGATGCAAATCCATTCTTGGCACCCCGGTCAGCAGCAGTGCCCCTTATCACCCCAGCAGGTGGACCTGGGCATCTCCTCATGAAACCTATTTCTGATGCCTTACCTACTTTTACACCACTGCCAGTATCGCCTGATGCCAGTGCTGGTGCTGTATTAAAAGACCTCTTAAAACAATAGATGATTCTGAATCAGCATTGAAGATAGCACTTTAAGGGAAACAAGAACACTATACTGTATATAACTTACCACAGAGAGGCCTTCTGTAAAAAGCTGTGTACTTGTTTGCAGGTGTACACGGTTCTTTTAATTATGAATTAACTAGTGCTTTGAAGACTTTCCACAGATAACTGCCCTGTATGTAATGGTGATTCATTTTGATTGAGGTAAGCTTTAAACTGGAAAAAAATTATTCTTTATCATTTGTGTAGCTGCAAGAGAAATCGCAGAACTTGTAAATGCTACTAATGCTCTTCAAGGTTTGGGGAGTGTGAAATCATTGCTGTCTCTGCTCATGAGGTCAGTTTGTTCAACAGCATAATCTGTTATCAACAGTGGAGTTTCGAGAACCCACCACTTCAAAACAAAATTAATATTTCTGCCCCAAAACTCATTTGATTTAGGGTATTGTGTACACACGTCCTGAAGAATTACGTTGCCCACATCTCTGCAGTAATGTATTGTGCCCACCACAGTCCTCAAGCATGCTGTGCTGCTTTAGGCAGGCTGCTTTCTAAACTGGAAGTAGTACAGCCATGTCTGTGTGGTGCATCAGGTGGACTAGTTGTTACTGCAGAAAGACCATTTCAGTTAGTCCACCCTCATGCCAATTAGCCTGCTTGCCACACCACACAGAGGATGCATTGCATCTGCCGTAAGAGGCAGCCTGCCTGAACCAGTGCAGCATGCTTGAGGGCACTGCTGTGTGGCTTGATATATTTACTGTGTTGATATGGCATTATAAGCATATATGAGTGTTGTCACTGGATGTAACACACATAACTGCATTTGGCCAGCATATAGCATCTAGTTATAGTAACACAGATCTCTTTAATGAAAAGACTGGAATGCCCAATTTGTGGGGTGGGGGAGGGGAGAAGGGGGCGGTTTGAGGCATATCATTGCCTTTATTGAAGGAACTAAATTTTTTCTCGCCCAGCCTCACAGTAGCTATGGCAATCTAAACCTACCAGCACTCAGGAGATCCCTCTGGGAACAAGAGTTGGAGAGTGTGCAAGAGGTTTTTTGGTTTTTTGGGGTTTGTTTTGTTTTTGTTTTTCCTCAAAACTTTAAGGTGGTGAATAGTCAGCTTTGGAGAGTTTAGCAAATCCTACAAGCATGTTCTCATTACATATACATACGCAGTACTGTAATAATTGAAGATGTACATTTAACAGACCTTGTTTCTTGTAGGATTTTGTAGATTTGAATGTTGGTTTAAAGTTTGAACATATGTATAAAAAGTAAAGGAAAAAAACCTGGTTACTTATCCCAAATGTGTAAATAGGTCTGAGTAAGACCAAGGCCAAAGTGAATTACTCTGTAAATTTGGGTGTGATAACTTGTACACTTTATACTAAATGTAGCAGGTAAAGTATTGAATTGTATACTGAAAGCTAAAACTTGTCAGCTTACAAAAATGGTTGACCTAGCATAAAATGGCTTAATTTTAAAATGTCTTATTTCTAAACCTTTTATGCTATTCCTTATTTAGTCAGTGTTTAAAGGTGATGATTCTGCAAGTTCTATATTAGAACTGTCAACCTTGACTCTCCATTTTCATTAAATAGCCTAGATTAAATTAAGTTATATTTAAAGTGAATCACAGGAACTTATACAGAATCTTCCGAAGTAATGCAGCAAACCATTGTTTTTATTTATATATAGATCACATGGTAAAATCCTTTCCTTTCTTTAAACCCTTCTCAAGCACAATTGTGCAATTTCCATTCACTGTAAAGATTTCAGTTTCAAAATACCTTTCATGCTACAATGCCATTCCTCATTGTATCAGTGTTGTGTGGATTTAAAATGGAAAACTTATACAAATTTGGAAGCAGATCAATCATGTTGAATTTTCATTTCAGGTCAGTAGCACTTGTGTAAATAAATGGTCTACTCCATCCCAGATAAGTTAAAGCAGTGCTGTCTAACTGAAGGCCTGTAGGCTGCATCTGGCCTGCATGGGGTTAACATGAGGCCCCATGCTCCCAGCTGTCTGTTGCTGCTCCTATTGCTCTGGCTGCCTTGGTGACAGAAGTCAGGGTCTCTGGGGCATGGTAGGGGAGCAGGGGGGCCTGATGAGTTTGCTGGCTGCATGCCAGCAGCAGTGGCAGTTTGGGGGTGAGGTTGGAGGAGGACTCATAGCCACAGCAGGGGGGAGATTGTCTGCATGGTGGTGACAGCAAGGGTGTGGGGTTAACATACACAGTGATAGCAGTGGCAGCAGCTGTGGGTGGTTTGTGTGGTGAGGGGGCTGCATGCGGTGATCTGTGTGGCCTCAACATGCAGCCACATGGTGTCTGGCCCCCAGCTGCTCTGAAGTTGGACAGCCCTGAGGTAATGAGTTTTGAACTCTGATTTCTGTAAGGGCAGTAGGCTGTGCTGCACCAAAGCAAGCAATGCTTTGTGAGAACCCTATTTTAAATCCTTTTACACTTTGCTTAATACTTCTGCTGGATACATTTAAGTGAATCATTTAAATTCATCTTCATTGGAAAACTACAGCTTTGGAATGGCTACCATATTTTTCCAAAAATCTATAAAGAAAACTTGAATGATGTGTTGTCTGTGCAATCTCTTATGTGTATATAGTTACATTTATTTCAGGGTAAGCAGTTGATTCAAAATAAAACTTTTTGAGCTAATGTTTAAGGAAGTGTTCAGCTTCTTAAAATACTGTTGCTTGCAAATTTAATACAAGTGAGCATGGGCTGGTAGTGGTCACCTGAATGTAGTAGTTCATAATGTGTTCTTGTGTGCAATACTTGAAACTACTTTAAAAAAATAGAAAAGCTATTAAGTTGGCTGTTCCCTAAACCACCTGTTCAAGAGAAGGTGAATAGTGGTTGCTTCCCAGCTTTGAGCTAAGTAGTTTTTTGACCATCTTTAATGGTAGAAGTGCAGGAGTCAAGTGAGGAGAAGCCTTCACACCCTCAGCATAAAGCAGAGAGAAGTATTGGAAGGTTCTGCTTCCTTTCTTCCTCTGTTTCGGCACCATCTTTTGTTCTTTGCTAACCCCTGCGCTACAGAAAGAGAGGGGTGTAACATGCTCTTCATTGTAATTGTTATATAGTGACTATAGTGCCAATTTACCCCCTCATTAGAGCTCTTCTGTTACACTGTAACTGCAAAGGGCTTGTATTGCCAGTGTTTAATAAAAATGAGGATGGTTCGTTTATCAAGTTATAAGCTGTTAATAGCAACCAGTGTGAATACAATTAAATCATATGGCAGTTCACAGTCTGCATTTCATTTACCTTTACAAAGATATATGAACTTGACACGTTTTGCACTGATAGTGTTAATGAGGCAGGCTGCTTGGAAGAGGAATTGTAAACCACAAAGAAAGCATTATTACAAGAGAAAAGAAGTCACTTCACCTGTAAGCATTTCCATTTCTTCCCCATTTTTAACTTTCTGGTTAACTTCTGACATGTCTGCAACCTAGTCTTTAATGTGGTACAGGGTACTGCTTTGCCACTGTTAAAATTCAAGAAATGTGATGTTTAGATCAGTTGCGATAAATATAGTTTATATAATTTTTACAAAGCAGCTTTCTAGCTCTCATGGCCATTCTAGCTTGAAAAGATTTAGCTGAAACAAAGCTTTGACTTTTAAAGAAATAATAGTGTGCGTGCGTGCGTGTGTGTGTGCACCAATTCAACCAAATGTAACTCATAGTTAAAATTTTGTATTCTGATACTTGAACAAGACTTCCATTCATCAGAGTGCACTTCCTGGTAATGCTGAACATATCAAATACAGGTTTCTAGGTGAAATTCTGTAACATGCAGAAAGAAACTGCACTAGTAGTCTGACCCAAAGAATGAAAGGGAAGTCTGGCATCTTTCAATGACTTAATTCCTAGTATTTACTCTGTGAGATTTCTTATTTTGTCATGTATGGTAGGTACCTTTCAGGTGGAAAAAACATTACTGGCTTTTAGAGCAATGAATGCTCAGTAGGCATAAATTGGCAGGCTACAATTGGTGATGCTCATATTTGTGCTTCATTCTGCCATGTAAGTTATACTACTGGATTTCTTTGGAGTACTGCAGGCTTACAAGCTAAAAACAAGAAATGGCATATGTTAATTGGCAGTGCATTAAGCACAATAAAAATTAGCAAACAACTGGCTTTTTATTTAAAAGTAAAAAAAATGACTTGCATATTTTTACAACAATAAAATGAAATACAGTTGCCAGAAGTTTACAGTTAAGGGCAGCTTTTCTGAAGATAAGGTTTAGAAACCTTCTATCCATGGAATACTTTTTTGTATCAAATTAGCAATTAGTGCCCCCTATCCACTAGCAAGGATGAGAGAAGGAACAAGAATTTGAGAAATACTGCTGTTATATACTAGTTTAAGTTACTGGTAGGTGATTTGTCAGCAGAGTAATTTGGTCAATTTCCATGTCACAAAATTTTTTCATATTTACTAAAACTGTTATGGTTGGACAAAGAATTGATCAAAGTAATAAATATATTTGCCTAGTACAATAACTATTCAAGATGCATACCAATTATATAATGAAAAGGACAGGAAAGGATTTACAACTGTTGTGTGTCAGTCCTGATGGCTTGGAGCCCATCTTTTCTCACAGAAAGCTTCTTGTTGAACAGCTCTTTAGACATAATCTTTAGATTAAGTTGACTTTTTCTCAACATGCTGGCACTGTATACCAAACTGCCTTTCAGAAAAGGACTTGTTCTTTTGGGGTGCAGAAAGACATGATACTTAGATTCAAATGTGGTTTAAACCAAATATCCAGATATTCAAGTCAGTTTAGAATGGTTTAAATTTCATGAACTGTTTCAAAAGTTTACCTGGATAATCAAGTACTATTTTGAACTGGTTCTCTGTGGACTGGCTCTGTTGTGTGTAGACCCGAAGCTTTCTATAACTAGTGTTAGATTGGACTTCTAGGAACTCCACACTGTACTGCTCCTCACCCTCCCTCATCCCTCCTTCCTGCTCCTAAATGACAATTAGCTGCTCTGGTGTGCAACCAGGACTTTACTTCCCCAGCCCCTATAGCCTGCACTTAACTGTGGTGTCCCTGGCTGGGGGCTCTGGGGGTGGCTCTCAGCTGCTTGTAAAGAGCTGGTTGTTTTCCTTCTGTTGATAGCAATTCAGCATGGTTCCCTGCTTCCTGGACTCCTGCATCTGTGCACCAGGGGGCTGCCTGGGGACTACACTGCTACCAGTGGAAGGAAACGGACCAGCTCTTCAAAAGTGGCAAAGCTCCCCCTGAGCCCCCAGTCCTCCAGGCACACACAAGCAGAGGTCAAGGTAGCATCCCTCCCCGGCCACTCCCACACCCCCAAATCAGCTTGGGATGTACTGAACTATGGTCAGTTCCTATGAACTGAAGTAAAGTGATGAGTGGCTTGGGGAAAAGTGCTCTTTAAAAGCCACAGAAGCTCTGGCAGCTCCAGATTGGCTAAGACCCCCTCATACAATGGTTCTCAACCTTTGGTACCTTGCATGTACCCCCTGCCGATCAACACAACAAAAGTGAAACCGGAAGTCCCACTGTGGCACTTGCAGTTTTGCCACAGCAAGCCTTTTTCCACCACGGCCCAGGGCAAAGCAACTTGTGCAGGGCCTACTTCCCTATCCCCCGGCACACTGATGCTGGGGAGTGAAAGCACCGGTGCATCAGACACAGCACCCACGTACCTCCTGCCTGTGTCTTCCGTACCACCAGGGGTGTGCATACCATGGATTGAGAAAGACTGCCCTTATAAATTAGCAGACTGGATACACTGTGTAACCTCCCTCTCTGTCACCAGCCATTTTCATTTGACTTCTTTAGCCATTATTTTTTAACTTAATGGGCGCAGCTACACATTCATTAATGAGCTTTAGATACTACTTATTTAGTTAACTACTTCCTTAATAATGCACTAACCAAATGCACAGTACCTAGAGTTACTGCAAAGTAGTACGGGTTCATGGTTATTTAGTGATGCTTGCAGTGCATTAGCCTAAGAACATCGTGCAGTAGGCTATTAGCCCAGTTTTTGCCATGACACACTACTACATAGTGTTATTAGGCTAATGCACAGTAAGCATCTCATGTAGTTGCATGCCCAGTGAACTGCAGTGTTACTGGCTTGTTGCTTCAATTCCTATAAAAAAGCATGAGGTAGCTCTAATTGCTAGCTCTAGTTCAAACTAGTGTGGAGTATTAGAGCACAGGTGAAAATGCATTCTAAGTTAAGAAGAAAAAAAAAAGCCAAAAAAACCCTAGCAATGCCTCAAGAGGAAAACATTGTATCCTTTGTCTGAGACACTATAAAGTGTCTGCAACAACTGTATAAACAAAGTTTGTGCTGCTCCTTCTGTGAAGGTCTCATTTCCCTAGTCTTTTACCACTTCATGCACTAAGTTGCTGCTGCTTACTACACTTCCTCAGTTTTGTCTCTCCTGTCAGAGCTGCAGTTTTTATCTGGCTTTGAGGGTACACTATAGTTTTCCCTGCAACACTAGAAGGTAAGGGCATGTCCTGGTGCCACTGGAGGCATGACTTTTCTGCTGGCAGATGGTGAACAAGTACCTTTGGAGCAGCCAACCCAGCCATGTAGATGACAGTACCCTCCAGACATACAACTGGGATGTGTGGAGGTAGAGATTAAGAAGCAATATTTGGCATTTTGTGCAGGCAAAGAGTTGAGGGTGCTGTGCTACCAGAAGAGGGAGGTAAAGCACAGCTGCCTTGCACACTAATTGTAAGCGCCTCCCTATAAGCACATAATGGGACTAGAAGAGTTGAAGTGCTACATGGCAACAGTAGTCCTTGCAGGTAATATCTCATTGCCCCTCCAAAACATATAGAGGCATCGTCTCTGGATGCCTGTGTTCTGGGATCTTGGGAAATCGATTTCTTGCATTTTACTTCCATCGTCCCTCAAATCCATGTGTTCATGTATGAAGTAAGTTTGTGCTCTTCATGTTGCCAGATTCAAAACTCTGTACTTGCTTGCTAGTAATATGCAGACAAAAATAGTTTCCAGCTACCTTGTTTCCTGCTAAGGAAAAAATCCTAAGTAACACATTGATTAAGATGTCTTAATCATTGGGACCCATCCACCCAGCCCTCCATGCTGGATGAGTGACAAAGGCCCGAATCCTGCATAGAGTTGGTCTCTGGTGGAATCACACGCTAGTGTGTTGCACAGAGCCATGGGGTTCCCACAGCTATGGAAATATAGCAGCAGGGGAGTGCCAATTAACACTGCCACCTCTCCTCCGCTCCCAAATTTCTGGACCCTTGGGGAGCCCCAGAAGCTAGATAACCTGGCTCCATGAGCTGGATCTGGCCTGTGGGTTGGGAGTTAAGCACCCCAGGCCTAAGTGAATTTATGAGCTATACATCATTTTCTCAACAGTTGCAAAAATTGGGCTAAATCTACTATATTGTGAAGCAAAGAGCACTAGCAGAACATCTGGTGGTGGTCTTCAGTTTTGCTTTATGTAGAATTATCTGTGCCTTATCTAGTCAAGAAGTAGTAAAGGTTTGGAAAGAGAGAGAAAAGGCCTCCTACATCTATGGGTGAATACAGGGTGCAAATTAAGGCGGAGCTTGTTGGGGGGGGCTTAGCCCCCCTTAAGACATGAGAGACCCCTGTAAGATTTGAAAATCATAACCTGGGGGGTCTTCAATCAGATTGCTCCTTCACTTAAGTGGACATGTTTATCAATGAACTGGTTTAATTTTTTTTGCAGACCCCACAAGACTCAAAGTGTAATTTCAATCCTGGGTGAAGAGATGAGCTCTGGGCAGCTTGGCCAAAATGTAACTTAGCAAAATTGTGAATGCTGGTTAACACCAGTCTGAGCCAGCTGTGTTGTAGGTGGGGCATAAAACTGTTCAGTCAAATAACTTCTTTCTTGTTATGGCCTGTGTTGATTCTTGTGTAGACTAAACTAATCTAGCAGTGTTAAAGAAAAGTGGATTTTGTGGACTTTCTGCAAATGAAAAAATCTACTTTAATGCATATGTGATAGCGTCTGGTAAACTGTCTTCTTCTATCTAGCTAATTGGTTGAGATCTGGCTTCCAAAATGCTATGGAAAATAGATAGCTGCCTAAGAAAATAGACTTCTCCTTTGCCAGTTGTTATTACAAGACCAGAAGGTCCGAGTTTTGGACTGTAAGTCACTGTTTATGGGGATAGTTAGAACACAGAGAGATGCATCTGTAATATAATACAGTGGATACAATTTATAAATCCTCTTTCCAGGGCGGAAGAGATCATGGTTTCTCTGAATGAATGAGATTTGGGATCAAAACCCCTTCATGTTAGTACATTACAGATTCTGACTTAAATTCCAGTTTCCAGCCGTAAAAGAAGGGGCCAAGTTACCTGAGATACAGACCTGGTCATGAGTCTGATTTAGTAAAATATTTGTGTTCATAAAATTACCAATAAGACTCGCATCCAGACCACTGGGGAAGCTTTGAAGTAGCTCTACCTCACTTTAATTCTGTTTCCTTATTATTTAGACTGACTACATTTGCTGTGCTGTTCTGAAACCTTGCTATAGTGACTAAAGTGCAGTGCTAGAACTAAACTCATTTTGTCTGTGCAATTAATGCTTAGGATTGGGTTGACAGTGATGAAGTCTGCCATCCTCGCTTATCCGTGGAGAAAATGCAGTACTAATAGAATCATATTTCCCTATCCAGCTGTGTTTCCAGACCTGTCTCAGTGCTGGAGTGGGCCACATTTGTGGGTGAGAGGGCACTGCAATTGAGCCTCAGCACTCTGTCAAGGCTTGACATGTCTGCAGAGCTTGCCAACAAGCAGTGAGTTATACACACTTGCCTATTGGGAACTGGAATTAAAAGCAACAGCATGTGACCTGTTTCTGGATGGATGGCAGCTTTTGCAGTAGGTTGGATTGTAACATCAGGATTTGTTTTTGATAAAAGTATGCTTTTAATACACTAGTATTCTTTTGTAAAGCAGGAGACTAAAGATTTGCGTTAGGGCCGGAGCTTTTGGAGAGAAATTTTGTCAGCGACTGAAGACATAATGCATTTGAACTCAGAGTAGTAAAGGTTTTCCAGTGATATCTTGTGCCCTGCTAGTATGTTCTGCTAAACCTAAACCTCTGTAAAACAGGAAAGAAAGAGTTATAGCAATTCAAATGTAAACTGCTGAAAACTAGGAAATGCACAGCTAAGGAATAGTTGCAGTATTGGAAACTGCACCTTTTAAGTGGTTTGGTTTCCTAGACACAGGAATTATTTCTATACTGTGCAAGACAGTGCAGGGTATCTCTGTGTGGTGCTGCCTTCAGAACCAGAAATAGCAGAGCTGCATTGGATTAATCCCATGTGACAGAATGAAGAAGAGGTCTTTCAAGCCCCTGGAGCTCCAAAGGATTCCTAACACTGCAACATGGGGAAAAGATGGTAAAAGAAATAACCAGAGTGGAAGTACGGATCTTCTAAAACCTTAATTGGAGCTGAAATTCTGGAAATGTGGAAGATAGTTGGAAAATAAGTGGTATTGGTTTCTGACCATATGGGCAGGGGAAAGGAAGACCAACAACAGGCTGCCTTATTTCTGGAGGTAGCAGATCCTGATGTACTGGATGATTTGTTTGGGTTTTTTTAACCATTTCAGTTTCTTCAAGCAGAAGCAATTAGTTTCATAGTTTCTAGGGTTGGAAGGGACCTGAGCAGATCATCTAGTCCGACCCCCTGCCATGGCAGGAAAGAGTACTGGGGTCAAATTACCTGTGCAGCGTTATTATAAACACTCTAGGAGTTCTGTGTTCCTTGTAACGATGAAACACAAGGGAGAGGTTTTTAACTGTAACATACAAAATGGAAGTGAAACTATTAAAGTGTTGGGTTTTTTTTTGTGTTTTGACTGATCTGAAATTTAGCTGCCAGCCCTTCAATTTAGGGGACTTGACTAAATCCATAATAAATATCCAGAACAAAGAGAGAGAGGGTGTGAGACTTCTGACTTTTTAAAACATTTATTGTGTAACTATTAGAAATGAATGATGAAAGTGCAAAAGTATGTGGCCCTCCCAGGGCCTGAGCATGAAACACTATGTCACTGGAGATTGAAATGCCCTCCCCCATGCCCCTGATGGGGTTATACTGAGAGGCTGACTGACTGATGGAAGATCCAGAATTAGCCTTTGAAAAGCATTAGAAGTTACTAACAATGAAAGTTCCTGTGTCTGAAATAACTCTTATGGAGGGTAGATAGTTCTCTGTAGGTATAACTGAAAACCCAAACCATGAGAAGAAAGGAGGAATGAAAGCATATGGAGCTCAGACTGAGAACCACACAAAAACAGCACATGATGTGGTAACAACCAAAGCAAACAAAGACAAGGCCTGGAATGTGAGAAAAGATTCAAGAAGCGTAAGAAATTATATCACTTTGCAAGCACTTTACCTACTGAATGAACAAAGAAGATGCTGATGGTACCACTAGTTCAGAGAAACTACCCGGACATCTGCTGGGAGGAGCAGTGAGCCAAGTCTGACGGCTCATGTAGGTTTCTAGCTGAGATACAGGACCTCCACCTAACCCAGGAGGTGCACAGTCCCACCAGGAGAAATGCCCTGCTGGACCTGGTCCTGGCTACAGGTGACAACCTGGTGGGACAGGGTTCTCAATCACCTTGGTGACAGCGATCATCACCTACTGGAATTCACCATCCAGCGCAGGGTACCAGACCTTGACTTCAGGAGGGCCAATTTCAATGAGTTAAGGAGATTAGTCAGGGGGCAGGGGAGTTGGCAGTCCAAGATGAGTGGTTGTTCCTTAAGGAGACGATCCTCTGAGCCCAACGGGTGACAGTCCCAACATGAATCAAAGGGGGCAAGAGTGCTTAAAAGACCCATGGCCCACCAAATGCATTCAGGAACCTCTGAAAGCTAAAAAGGAGGTGTACACCCAATAGAAGGGCAGGGCCATCACCAAGGAGGATTATACCTCCATTGCTCGAGACTGGAGGGTAGCTGTTAAGAAAGCTGAAGCAGAGACAGAACTGGGACTAGGGACCTGGATTAAAGATAAAAAAGTCCTTTTTTAAATGCATAGGAAGCAAATAGAAGGCACCGGGTAACATGGGGCCCCTGCAGGACACACTTGGCAATCTGGTGGTTGCACCAGATGATAAAACTGACCTCTAACAAATTCTTTACCTCCATTTATCTGAGCTGGGGCCGGGCCATCCCCCACACTGGGATCCTGGACGAACTCAGGAGAGACACAGCTGGGCCCAGGGTCAGAGAGGACCTAGTCAGGAAACTTCTGGTGGGACTGGACATGTTCAGATCAGCAGGTCGAGATGCTCCCCACCCCAGAGTGCTGAAGGAATTAGTAGAGGTCATTGCAGGGCCCTGGCATGGCTTTATGAGGACTCGTGGTGCTCTGGCGAGGTGCCAAAGGATTGGAAAAGGGCCAACGTGGTCCCCATTTTCAAAAAAGGGAGAAAGGAGGTCCCAGGAAACTATAGGGCTGTTAATCTTACTTCGGTCTTGGGGAAGCTGTTTGAGAAAATTATCCAGGAGTACATCTGTGAGGGACCAGCAGGGGAGATTATGCTTGGGGACAACCGACATGGGTTCATTAGAGGCAGGTCCTGTCAGACCAACCTGGTGGCCTTCTATGACCAGGTCACAAAATCTTTGAATGCAGGTGTTGTGGTGGACGTAATTTTTCTGGACTTTCGGAAGGCCTTCGACACTGTCTCTCACCCCATTCTTATTAAAAAATTAGGTGACTGGCATTAATGCATACACAGTCAGATGGCTTGCCAGTTGGCTGGAGGGCCGCACCCAGAGAGTGGTGGTGGACGGGTCATTTTCGACCTGGAGGGATGTGGGGCAGTGGGGTTCCGCAGGGCTCGGTCCTCGGGCCCGCACTGTTCAACATCTTTATTAGCGACTGGGACGAGGGGGTGAAAAGCACCTTGTTTAAGTTTGCGGGTGACACTAAGATGTGGGGAGAAGTGGGCACGCTAGAAGGGAGGGACAGGCTACAACTAGATCTGGACAGGTTATGCTTTGGGTGGATGAGACTAGGATGGGTTTCAAAACTGACAAGTGCCAGGTACTGCACCTGGGGAGGAAGAACCAGCAGCATATCTACAGGCTGGGGAACTCCCTTCTCATCAGCACACAGGCAGAAAAGGATCTTGGAGTCATTATTGCTGCCAAGATGAACATGGGCTGCCAATGTGAGGAGGTGGTCTGTCATGCATCTATAGATGCATCATGAGCAGGTCCAAGGAGGTGATCCTCCCCCTCTGTGCAACACTGGTCAAGCCGCAGTTGGAGTACTGCGTCCAGTTCTGGGCGCCGCACTTCAGGGGGGATGTGGCCAGCATTGAGAGGGTCCAGAGGAGGGCCACTCGCATGATCAGGGGGCAGGCTCTACAAGGAGAGGCTACAGGACCTGTTCAGCCTCCACAAGAGAAGACTGAGAGGGGATCTGGTGGTCATCTATAAATTTACCAAGGGGAACAGTGGGGAATGGGAGAGACCCTGTTCCCCCAAGCACTACCAGGAGTAACTAGGAATAACAGCCATAAGTTGACTGAGAGTAGGTTCAAGCTGGACATCAGGAGGAGCTACTTCACAATCAGGGTGGCTAGGATCTGGAACCAACTTCCAAGGGAAGTGGTGCTCGCTCATACCATGAGAGTCTTCAAAAGGAGGCTGGATAATCACCTAGTTGACCCCAGTACTTTTTCCTGCCCACAGCAGGGGGCCAGACTTGATGATCTGCTCGGGTCCCTTCCAGCCCTACCAACTATGAAACTATGAATTCCCTACTAAAGTAATGGGCTTGTCAGCCAGACAACTACTAAGATATTTATCCATCTGAGTTGGATGCCAATGCACAAGCCAATGTGCTACTAGAGACAATGGGCATTAGCACAAAAATGAAATAAACATAAAAAAGAAAACCACAGGTAAACAAGGAAAGTGTGGAGTACTGAGGTAGGCTTTTCTACTCGAGCAGCACATGAATGAATGGTCTGGGTATATAAACTCGAAAAGATACTATTTGTATTGTACCAAGGAGAAAAAGTATCCATAATTGAGTTCAACATGTCAAGCCCCTGTCAGCCCTTGTCTCGTCCCACTCATTATAGGACTGTGGGACAGTTTTTCATAGACTGAAATTTCATAGATTTCATAGACATTAGGGCTGGAAGGGACCTCAGGAGATCGAGTCCAGCCCCCTGCCCAAAGGGGATGTTGGAGGATGTCGTCTAGGAGATAGGAACGCTCTCAGCAGAGTACAGAATACAGACAGAGCAGACCAACCATCCCCATGATTCATGGCCCTAGAGAAGGTCCTTTCCTTTTGAGGTCAAGGATAAAGGAGGAGTTAGATTGGATTATTGCTCAGGACACCACAAAGTGAAGAGGAATACCAACAGATGGGATATGCCCACTGGTTATTGTAGGGGGGAAAGCTCCAGTCCTTCACTTATCTGTAGACATTAAACATATGTAAATTTAAAAAAAAAAAAGGAGAGAGAGAGAAAACATTTTCCACTACCTCTGAAGGGAGACAGTCTGGCAGATGTCAAATATTTTTCTACTCTGGGTATATCAGCAGGATTTTGGCAGGTACCCTTACAAAATACTGTGCATATTTGTGCACATTCAACACCCTGTCTGGTAGACCCTGTTTCCTCAGACTGTTGTTTGGGTTGTATCTGGCACCTGATGTAAAAAATACAACCAACTTTTGATGGCCTAGAATGTAGTAAGGTTTATATAGCTGAGGTTTTGTCTAGGACAAGACAGACAAGCACAGCCAGAGGCTCCCAGCAGCTTCTGAAATAACATAATTGGGAGAATAGCTATTGCAACAAGGGCTGTACAGAAGCGTGTCAACCCATGTTGAGACTCCGTGGCTGCTGGACCAGTGGTGACATTTTGGGGGTGCATGGACCCCCTGAGAGTGCTGGTGCACCCCCTGACAGGCCATGCTCACTGCTTAGACAATGGGCAGGGGGGACAGGCAGGAGCACCAGTGGCCCCCCCCCCGCAAGCGTGGGCCAGGGAGTGGGACCATTGTGGCCACTTTGCAGTCAGCGACTGGTCAGTGAGATTGGCCATCTTGGTCAGTGACTGGTCACTGGGGGTGCATGTGCCCCCGTTGACTAAGGTGGCACCAGTCTCCCATGGCTGGAGCAGCCACATGCCTGCTCCAGCAGAAAAGGAAGGGCCAAAGTTTCCTTTGGAATGTTTTGACCTATGTAGGTCAAATTACAACATGGGCAGAGAAGGTAAGTGTACATGGGATGCAGATCTTTAAAGTATTTGGGAAACTGAAAGAGTTTAAAGATGCCACAGCGTGGAGATGCTATTACAGTAAATGCAAGCTAACCTGTCCACAGATATTTCCAAGGATGGCTTTGGCACAGTTCTTTTATAATGGTATGACCAAAACTGGACAGCATGGACTTCAGTATCACAAACGCTTACAGAAACTGAGCAATACTCCCACAGAGAAGGAAGCTTTGTTTATAGGAGGCCAGTGTTAGCTGAAGCCAACTATGAACGGTTTACTGTCACTTCTGACAGGGGACTTTTAAAGGTTCTTCCCCATGGGCCCTGTCCAAAGATAGTAGAGACCCAATTTTTCCACTGTAAATGTGTGGTTTGCAAGTTAAATATGAACCTGGAAGACATTTGATGGTTGTAGATACACTGTCTGGAACATGACAAAAGTACAGTAGAGCAAACCCAGAGCTACATTAGGTGTAAAATAATCCATTTTAAAAAACTCTGGCTAGTCTCAGACAAAATGTGGACTGTGATTGCCCTTGGTGCTGTTTTAGATGAGACTGCAGAAAATAATGAAGGGTATTACCACAGAGTATATTCCCAGTTCCATTAGCAATTATGCATGTGCTCTCACTCTCAGTATCAGGTAGGATTTTGTTTAAAGGCATCAAGGCAGTGATTTCTAAAGTGATACAGAACAACATGTTAAGAAGGATACACGATGCTCATTTAGGGACTGAAAAATTCTAGAAGTGCCAGAACAATTCTCTACAGAGTCAGATGAACACTGACATTAAGAAAGCTAGTAAGGGTTCACATATGCCAAAAATATAGGCCATATGCAGTGAAAAAGCTCATGTTGGTGCACAGGAAAAAGGAATAGTTTTGGAATCTATTTCAAATAGATCTGTTGATTTTGGCTGGGGGAAGGGGAAACTACACACCTCTCCAAGATTATTACTTTCATTTATCTAAGATAGGCTTACTAGCATATATTACAACTAAAAAGTGATCCTGCATTTCAGATCTGTTTTTGTTGGATGTAGGATCCCTGAGCTAGTAATGCTTGACAATGGGAGGTAGTTTGGGGGGTAGCTGGCATGGATTTAAGCAGCTTTGGAGGGAAATTTGAGTTCAGACAAGTAACTGTTAGCTCGCATTATACCCCGTGGGATAATGCCAATGGGTTGGTGGGAAAAGCATCAAAGGGGTAAAGCAGTTAGACTCTCATCCATATTTCTCACCCCTCCTGAATTAGAGTGGCAGAAGTAAAACATGTTTCCCCCTGCTGAAATTTTGTTCTACAAAAATTAAAAGCAAGAATAACTGCACTGCTTGAAACTAATGTCAGATTCATAGCATTATAGTCATATATCACCAGAAACTAACAAATACATCAAGAGTCAGGTTAACACAACAAACAGAACAAATCCTGGCCTGGCAGTTGGCACCACTTTTTGAAAATGTTGCTGTGGATATCTGCAGTGGGAAACAATGGTTACAAACGGTCATGGTCACAAGCAGTAATCTCAGGGTCTTACGAGTTTGTCACTGGGCAGATCCAGGCTGAGTAGAAATGGTTGACATGTTCTCCAAATCCCAGAAGAATCACAGGGCAGGAAGTGATTCCAAGTGGTCATCTAGTCCAACCCCTCTGTCCAGACAAGATCATCCCCGACTACCCAGACCAGGCAAGGGTCTCACTGACCTGCTCTTAAAAATTCTGAAAACAGAAATTCTACAACCTCTCTGGGTAACCTGACACCCTCACAGTGAGGTAAGGAGCACTGATTCAGCTGTTTCATTTGAGAAGTTGTCAGTCAGGCAACAGCTGCAGTAGGCTGAGATATCAGAACAGCAGGACATGACACAACCAGAGCTAAGGATTTATTCCTTGCCAGCAGTGATGCAGCTAGGACACCTGGAGCACTCCACTTGATACTGGCTGCCAAATAGACATCGATGACTATGCTTTGAGCCTGATGATTCAGTCAGTTTTCTATTCACCTTATAGTCCATTCATCCAACCCATACCTCCTCAGCTTGCTTGCGACAATGTTGTGGGAGACCATGGCAAAAGCTTTGGTAAAGTCCAAGTATGTCATGTCCACTGCTCTCCCCACATCCACAAAGCCAGTTATCTTGTCATAGAAGGCAATTAGGTTGGTCAGGCATAACTTGCCCTTGGTGAATCCATGCTGTTTGTTCAGGGGAGACCTGCAGAGCTACGCTATAGCTCACTGAACCTAAGAGATTCACTGAACATTGCTAGTAAGTTTTAGGCAATAGATTTGATTACAATTTTTTGAAACTCTGTATTATGCTAATATGGATTGTTAATTGTTTTTGTGTTTAGCTAGAAAAAGAAAATGTGGGAATTAGATTTTTTTAAAGCCTCTGGCACAAGCACATTGAAACCACTTGTGCAGAGATTCACACTATGCAGCACTGATCAGTTAGAAATCAGAGGCCAAATGAAGCAGACCTCAGTCAGAAAACACACCTAACACAGTCCTCTCTCACAGGAGAAAAGAGCAAATGGCACTATAATAGGGGTCACCAACCCAGGGCTCTTTGGCAGCATGTTTCAAAAAGACTCTTTGATGTTGTTCACAGCCACAGCAAGTTAGAGAGTTAAAACTCAGGTTGACAGGAAAAGCACAATATGGTGGTGGGGATAGCCTGTTTGTTCAGTACTGTTGCTTATGAATGAGTGAAGG
Source organism: Crocodylus porosus (assembly GCF_001723895.1). Classification (NCBI taxonomy): domain Eukaryota; kingdom Metazoa; phylum Chordata; order Crocodylia; family Crocodylidae; genus Crocodylus; species Crocodylus porosus. The sequence continues at coordinate 89,004,291 of NW_017728947.1, read as the reverse complement.
GTAGGGACACAGGTATATATTTTAAATGGTTAGAACATTTACCTGGGAGTTGAGGGACCTGGATTATAGTATTTGCTCCATTGAATGTTAAAACATTTTTTTTTTTTTTTTTTTTTTATAAAAAAGGAAGAATTTAAACAGAAGAGATTTGAGAGACCTCTCACCCCAGGAACAGTGTAGGGATTGGTAGTTATGAGTTGAGGGTTCAAGTCCTCTTGGGCAGAGGTGGCATTTAAGTTGTGACTTTCTCATATCCTGTGTAAGTGAGTGGGCTCATGTCTTGAATACTGGGTAAATGAGTCAGTGTTATATTTTACACAGCACTGGCTCATTTACCCAGCACCCAAGAAGTGCCAGCGCTATGTTTTCACAGGGCTTTCTCTGAAAATACCTCCTAGCTCAGGACCCAGAAATAGCAATGTAATGAAGGGTGGGGAGTGATGGAGGCACCAGCCTGGACACTGACCTGGGGGAGGTGAGGCAAAAAGAGCAGTAGCTATGCTGCTGATATTGCCCTGATGGTGGCAGTATAACTACTGACACTGTCCTATGCATTGCTGTTGCCCAGAGCACTCAAGTGCCCAGTTGCACCATTGCCCCTAAGTGGGGAGATCTGAGTTTATGAATTCCACTTAGGCTCAGGTGTGGGCTGGGTACCAAGCTGCTTGGCACCGTCAAGATTTAAGTGGCTGTTCACATGCCCAGCAGCAGAAATTTTGGTGCCTGTGGGGCTTTGGTGGTGGAAAATTAGGCACCTACAGGATTAATAAGCACCCGAGTGGAAGTTTAGAGGAACTAAGCTTAAGACTTAAGGCCCCTAAGTTGGCAGCTAGGTACCCAAGTCCTTTTGTGCACCCAGACCTGCATGACTGGATCATGCAGCACCCAAAAATATTACTGGACCATAATGACATAACACACCCTTAACTCTCTCCCCCTTGAACTGGCAGTCTTGCATGGAAATGGCTTAGTTATGGTGATAGGAAGGTCAATAAACTACGAGAGAGGGCAAAGTGGTGGTCTCTAAGCTTAATGATGGGAAAATGAAATGACAACGTTAGATGATTGGGCTTATTGGGCACTTATACATGTGCTCCAGGAGTGGGGATTGGGGGGGACTTTAATTAGAGCAGCTCCAAGAGCCACTTTAATTAAAAAGCCTGGAGTGTTATGTGCATCAGCATCCCTGGGCTGAAAAATGGCAGTGGGAGCACTTTAAAGCTTGTTGAATGATCTTTAGTTAAAGTGCCCCCACTGCCATTTTTTAGCATGGGGATGCTGATACACGTGACACTGGAGTCTGCTGGAGCACAGTAATTACCATGCTCCAGAAGACTTGATTAATCAAGTCTGCTCTGATGTGCTGTAATTACAGTGCATTGGAGAAGCCTCCCTGCACATATATAGGCACCAATTTAGTTTAGAGAAGAAAAGACTGATAGGGGATTTAATAGCAGACTTCAGCTTTCTGAAGGGTGATTCCAAAGAGGATGGAGCTAGATCAGGAGTGGGCAATTATTTTGGGCAGAGGGCTGCTTACTCAGTTTTGGCAGGCTGCTGGGGGCTGCATGGGTAGCCCTGCCTCTTGACAGGTGCCCCGCCCCCAGTCACGACCTTGGGACCAATGTCCCAGGGCCAGAACCGGTGGGGCCCAGAGTGGGGCACAGGCTGGCAGGGATCTGTGGAGCTGGGTTGGGCTGCTCCAGCAGGGAGAGTGGGGAGCTGGCCTGGCTCCATAGAACCTCTCCCGGCCGGGACCCTGTGCTCCTGCCACCCTGCTCTGGTCCCCACTAGCACTGGGACACCAGTGCAGGCCCTGTGCTCCCACTGGCTCTCTGTCTGCTCACACCCAGTGCTCCCCAGCCCCACAGTACAGGTGGGGGGCAGTGCACAGCCCTGACTCCCTGCTCGCCGTCAGGGAAGAAGCTGGTGCTGAGCATGGGGGAAAGAAGCCCTTCCCCATTCCATGCCCAGCGCCTTGCTCTTCAGCCATGCACAGCCAGCCTGGGGCTGCCTGTGCCTGCTCCAGACAGCCCTGTGTGGGCTGTAAGCATCTGCAGTGTGGGGTGCCAGCCCTGGGGCAGGTGAGGGGCCACTTTTCTCCAAGTAGGGAAAGAGTTTGGGGAAAAGCTGAGTGCAGGGGACGGGGAAGTGGCCCCTCCCATTCCCAGTGCCCCACGCTACAGGCACTTGCAGCCCACATGGGGCTCTCCAGAGCGGGCACAGGCAGCCCCACGTGGGCTGCAAACAGCTGCAGCGTGGGGCACTGAGTATGAGGTGGGGAGGGTCCACTTCCTTCCCCTCCGCACTCCTTCCTTGGCCAGGGTCCCCCCGGCTTACCTGAGCTTCCTGTGCTGAGGCACCCAAGAGCTCTCAGCCCAGAAACCCCAGCTGGGGTTTCTGGCTGGGGGGTCAGGGCCAGGAGGGCCCTGTTGTTGTTGTTGGAGCCCGCCAGGCTTCCTCTGGGTCCTACTGCCCTTGGTTCCTGTATTTTTGGCAGGAACCAAGGGCAGAGAAATATTAATTTTCTACATTTTTTTTAGGGGCCCCATGGGCCGGATAGAATGACTTCATGGGCTGGATCCAGCCCGTGGACCGTATTTTGCCCACCCCTGAGCTAGACTGTTCTCAGTAGTTACAGATGGCAAATCAAGGAACAACGGTCTCAAGTGCAGCAAGGGAAGTTTAGGTTAGTTATTAGGAAGAACTTTCTCACTAGGAGGGTAGTAAAACATTGGAACAGGTTACTCAGAGAGGCAGTGAAGTCTCCATCCTTGGAGGTTTTTAAGACCTGGCTGGGATGATCTAGTTGGGGATGGTCCTGCTTTGAGTTGGGGGCTGGACTAGATGACATCCTGAGGTCCCTTCCAACCCTAACTTTCTATGATTTTATGACTTTTTAAAGAGAAAGTACTGACCTTTCACAATCCTAGAAAAATAGGGCTGGGAGGAACTTGAAAAGGTCTTCTGGTTCATCCCCTGCTCAAGGCAGGATCAGTGTGAGTAGTTAATGGGTCAGCAGATGGTGCTCCAGAGCATGGTGAATTGCAGGGTGAGTAAAGGCAGTGGTTGTATCCTGCAAAGGCTTCTTGTGTACTGCTCTTCATATTGGGTCTTAATAGAAGCTGTGAGAAGAAGTTGGTTACATGCTGTTTGTCACTGGTGTCACTCATAAAAGGGTATAAGGGTATAGGGTTGCCAACTGCCTGTAAATTTATGGACAGGGAGGCTGGCAGTTTAGCTGGGATGGAGCTGTAGGGCTGGGAGGGGGATGGATGTAACAGGGAACCTAGGGTGGTGCCTGTTACTAGAGGGAATAAAACTTAGCCGTGCTGGAGCTGCAGCAGGAAAGACAGGATGGTACAGAGCTCTGGGACCCCAGGTGTTTCCAATGAAATTCTGCCCAGGCCATGACAGGAAAACATGTAGAATCCAGGCTGGGCAGATTGGCTCCCAGGGGAGAAGCCAGAAGATAAAATGGGGCAGGAGGCTGAAAGGAAGCCAGAGAGTGGTCTGCTGGAGTGAAAGGGGCTGTGCAGACTAGTAGAGCTGAGCCCCGAGACAGCAGATGCCAGGAACCCAGACACAGCCCAGACAACACAGGTACTTACCAGGGGCTGGGAGGCAGGGGAGACATCCTCAGCAGGGAAGGATGTGGCTACCAGGGTAAGCAGAGACTCATTGCGGGGTCCCTCCTGCAGCAAAAAAAGACAGAAGGTGCTGGTTCACAGGTCAGGGAGAGAGGAGGTGATTCTCCTCTACTGCCAAAGGAGCCCAGAAAGGCTAGGTTCTGAAAGTGGGTTTCAGGGATCCAGTGTATGTTCATGCTGAGAGAAATGGGCGGATGTTAGGACCCTGAAGAGGCATGAGCCACCCAGTACCACTGCCGCAGACCTGCTGGTTGCTTGGCAGAGGCAACTGAGTGGCTGTGAAGTGAACAGCCTGAAGAGGAGAGCCCACCTGGTACAAGCCAGGTATAGGCAGCAGAGGCCAGCTAGTTAAAGGAATAGCCAGAAGAGGGATTAGCGGGACCAGCCCAAAGAAGAGGGAGAGTCCCAGAGGGGCACGTATGCCTGGAACATTGCAGGTGTGGTGAGGACAGAGTGTAGGGGAGGAGCCCTGTGAAAAGACCAATGATCATGACCCAGACATGTATTAGGAAGGTCACCTCTCAAGCTGTTTTCCTTCTTCTTCTATTTATTTTCCATCAAGGCATGGCAGGACAGTACAGAAGGACGATGTGACTATCAGGCTAGTACAGAAGGATGATGTGTTCTCTTCTAGGTTGGCTGATCTCCTCTGGAAGGCTTTAAACTAGGCTCATCGGGGTTAGGGGAAAACGAGGGCAGGGGAAGCCTTGGGCCACTAAACCAAGCGTCACCTAGAAGAACAGCCCTGCCTAGACCAAGGACAAATGGAACAAATACCCAGGTGAGCAACAGGGGCCGGGGTAGTACTGAGATTAGGGGGCCAGGGCATGCATCTTCAGGAGGCCTCAAATGCCTCTGCACTAATGTTCGTAGTATGGGGAACAAGCAGGAGGAACTCGCCCTCCTGATAGCTAACACCAACCCAGACATAGTACAACAGGGAGGTGAATATCAAGGGCTATAGGCTGTACAGGAGGGATAGGACAGGGAGGAGAGGTGGGGGTGTGGTGCTCTGTGTCAAAGAGAAATGCACATCCTCAATGACTGGCACTAAGTTAGAGGAGGGGCACACTGAAGTGCTCTGGGTTAGAAAACAAGGAGGTTGAGAGAAAAAGGACTTAACAGTGGGGGTCTACTACAGACCATCCAACTAAAGGGAAGAGCTAGACCGGGAATTCTTAAGTCAATTCACAGAGGTAGGTCAAAGGACATGGTCATCAAGGGTGACCTGAACTTTCCAGATATCTGCTGGGAAGAGCAGTCAGCCAGGTCTGACTGCTCACATAGGTTCCTACCCAAGATACAGGACCTCCATCTAACCCAAGAGGTGCACAGCCCCACCAGGGGAGATGCCTTGTTGGATCTGGTCCTGGCCATGGGCAACAATCTGGTGAGGGGTCTGCAGGTGCTCGACCATCTGGGCAACAGTGATCATTGCTGCTGGAATTCACCATCCAGTGCAAGGTGGCAAAGGCCAGCAGCAAGGCAGCAGCCCTGAACTTCAAGAGGGCAGATTTCAATGAAGTAAGAAGAATAGTTGGAGAGGCACTGAGGTCCTGGAGGGAAGGGGAGTTGGGTGTCCAAGAAGAATGATTGTTCCTTAAGGAGACAATCCTCCAGGCCCAAAGGGATGTGATCCCAATGTGGATCAAAGGAGGCAAGAGGGTGCAAAAGCCCCCGTGGCTCACCAAAAGCATATGGGAATGTCTCCTAGCTAAAAAGGAGGCATACACCCAATGGAAGGGTGGGGCTGTTACCAGGGAGGACTATACCTCAGTTGCTCGGGGCTGTAGAGGGGCAGTCAGGAAGGCCAAGGCAGAGATGGAACTGGGACTAGCTACCCAGATCAAGGACAACAAGAAGTCCTTTTTTAAATACATGGGGGGTAAAAAGAAGGTACTGGGTAATGTAGGGCCTCTGCAGGACACACTAGGAAATCTGGTCATTATACCAGACAGCAAAGCTAACCTATTTAACAATTTCTTTGCCTCCATTTTTCTGAGCAGGGACTAGGTCACCCCCCACTGGGACCCCCCTAGGTACCAGGGGAGGCACACTCAGGCCTAGAGTCAGTGAGGACCTAGTCAGGGAACTTCTGGAGGGACTGGACATATTTAAATCAGCAGATCCTGACTATCTCCACCCCAGAGTGCTGAGGAAATTAGCAGAGGTCATAGCGGGACCTCTGGCATGGTACTGTGGTGTGGTGCCAGAGGACTGGAAAAGGGCCAATGTGGTTCCCATTTTCAAAAAGGGGAGGAAGGAGGACCCAGGAAACTATAGGCCAGTGAGTCTTACCTCAGTCCCAGGTAAGCTTTTTGAGAGAGTTATGCTGGCACATGTCCGCGAGGGGCCAGCAGGGGAGACTGCTTAGGGGTAAACAACACAGGTTCATTAGAGGTAGGTTGTGTCAGGCCAACCTGGTGGCCTTCTATGACTAGGTTATAAATCCTTAGACGCAGGCGTAGCAGTGGACGTAGTCTTTCTGGAATTTAGGAAGGCCTTCGACACCGTCTCTCACCCCATTCTCATTAAAAAACTATGGGACTGTGGTGTCAACACCACACAGTCAAATGGGTCACTAGTTCTCTGGAGGGCTGTACCGGGAGAGTGGTGGTGGATGGGTCATTTTCGACCTGGAGGGATGTGGGCAGTGGGGTTCCACAGGGCTTGGTCCTCGGGCCTGCACTCTTCAACATCTTCATCAGCGACTTGGATGAGGGTTTAAAAAGCACCCTGTTCAAATTCACAGACGACACTAAGATGTGGGGAGAAGTGGGCACTCCAGAATGGAGGAATAGGCTGCAATCAGACCTAAGCAGTTTACAGGGGTGGGCAGATAAGAACAGGATGGATTTCAACACTGAAAAGTGCAAGGTACTTCACCTGGGGAGGAAGAACCAGCAGCATACCTACAGGCTGGGGAACTCCCTTCTCATCAGTGCAGAGGCAGAAAAGGATCTTGGAGTCATTATTGATGCCAAAATGAAAATGGGCCGACAATGTGGGAACATGGTCAGGAAGGCCAACCACACCTTGTCATGCATCCACAGATGCATCTCGAGCAGGTCCAAGGAGGTGATCCTCCCCCTCTATGTGACACTGGTCAGGCCACTGTTGGAGTACTATGTCCAGTTCTGGGCGCTGCACTTTAAGAAGGATGTGGACAACATGGAGAGGGTCCAGAGGAGGGCCACCTGCATGATCAGGGGACAGCAGGGCAGGCCTTATGAGGAGAAGTTAAGGGATCTGAACTGTTGCCTCCACAAGAGAAGGCTGAGGATGGATCTAGTGGCCTGTTACAAACTAGTCAGGGGGGACCAGCAGGCATTGGGGGAATCCCTGTTCCCCTGAGCACTATCAGGAGTGACTAGTGTCACGGAGTGGGACCTGGGAGCAGCTGTGAAGCTCCCTAGTGCCCCCTGCCATGTCAATTAAGGTGGTCCAGCACTCTCGACTCACCCACCATGTCTTTGATCCTGAGTTCAGTTATGGGAGGCTGTCTACTTTCACCTTTGACACCGCGCTGATGTTACCTCCGTTCCTAGTGGGGTGCTCTCACCCCAGCCTTATGGGCAATGCATGCCTCCTGCCTCCCCTTCAGCACGCCCCAAGCCTCGCAGCTGTTCCAGGACGTTCTTAGGTCCTTGCCCTTCGGCGCCCCTCTCTGGCGCCCCTGCGCTTGCTGGCCCCCTTGGGCCTGCTAGCAATCCTCTTCCAATTGGGCTCAGGCCACCTGAGCCTTACCTGGCCCCCTTGACCCTTCGGGGTCCTCTCTAGTCCACACCCCACTGGGTGTCTGACAGTTACTTGTGCCTGCTCCTGGGGCTTGTGCGCGCTTCTCATGCCCGTTGCCCCCTCTGGTGTCTAGGCCGTGCCTCATACCTGTTGCCCCCCTCTGGGGCCTGTGCCACGCCTCATGCTCCCTTGCCCTCTCTGGGGCCTGTGCCACGCCTCTCATGCTCGTGGCCCCTCAGGGGCCTCGCTCTCGCACTTCCCGTGCTGCACGACCTCTCGGGCTGGGGCCTCAACCCCTATACACCGGGCACCTCTATGGCGCTCGCTCGCTGTGCCCACTGTGGCACCAGAGTCCCCAGCACTATGGAGCCCTCCAGGACTCTCTCCTGGTCCTACCCCGGTTGGGGCTCAGGTGGCCGCAGCCATGCCTGGCCCCCAGGACCACTGTCTCAGTCCCTTGCCCTACTAGGGACTCTCTCTTGTCTTGCCCCACAGGGCGGGGGTCAACACCCCTCAACACACGTGCCAGCAGCACAAATAGCTGTGCCCTGCTGGGCACCAGGAACCCCCAGATTACTGGGGAGCTCCTGTGAGGCCTCCTTACATCCCTACAGCCTCACCCAGTCCTCCGGTGTAACTGTAACAAAACCATGAGCCAAGCAGCTGCAACATAAACAAGATACAACATACTGGCTTTTAACACAAAGCTTGCACTCACTAGGCTCTTTACTCGTGGCCTCTTCTAGAGTTCTCTCTCTAGTCCATATCGTCAAGCAGCCAGTTCGGGTAGTCAGGCTGCAAACATACGCTCAGCCTGCCCAGCTCTCCCACAGAGCTCCTACTTTTGCAGCTGTCAAAAAGGGAACTGCTTCTAGGCTTTGGCCTGGGCTGTTTATAAAGGCCCAGCCCCGCCCTCTTCCAGTCACATGACCTGCCTGGTTGCCCCAGCAACCGGCACCTGGGCAGCCTTAAAGTATAGCAGCTGCCCTTGTTTCTTCCAAGACACGGGGCACCCAAGTGCCCCTGTGACAATTAGAAATAACGGCCACAAGCTGGCAGAGGCTAGATTTAGGCTAGATATCAGGAGGTGCTACATCACTGTCAGGGCAGCTAGGATCTGGAACCAACTTCCAAGAGAAGTGGTGCAGGCTCCTACCCTGGGAGTCTTTAAAAGAAGGCTGGATAAACACCTTGCTGGGGTCGTTTGACCCCAGTACTCTTTCCTGCCATGGCAGGGGGTCATATTTGATGATCTGCTCAGGTCCCTTCCAACCCTACCAACTACAAAACTATGAAACCATCTGGAGAATGACTGCAACACCAGGGGTAGCAGCTTGACTTTCACAATGGAGAAGAGAAGGAACAGGGCCAGTAGGGGTAAGGTTGGGGAGTGGGCTGTGGTGGGGGCAGCACAGGATGTGGTATGGTTGGGAATATCAGGGTGTGAGGGTGAATAAGGAAACCCTGGGGTGGAGAAGGCATGGTGGAAAACCATTGCTGCAGTCAAGTAAGACTTTATCGCTAAGTATAGACACTCAAAAAGACCCGAAAAACGCACAAAAGGCTGAATCAATTCAATCGTTGCAGGTTAGTCTAAACTGTGTAGATTGAACTGATAAGCAAGTGAATAGACATTCATTTTTGATTCTGGAAATGCAGCCACATGCCTGAAGTGGCCCAGGCCAGAAGCCAGAGGTGCTTAGAGTATGTCTCTTTGCTCAGCCAGAGCACACAGTTTGGGCCAAGGCTAGCCCGCCCACCCTGAGTGTGGTTTTGCAAGAGAGGTGTGAAGGGACTATGCGTTAACTTGAATCTGATGAGAATCTGGGACAGAAGTTCAATACATTGATTTAACCTAAATCATTTAAGTCTGAAACTACATCCATCCAGGTTTAACTTAAACTGGTTTTGGCCATTTTGAAAGTGGTTTTTGTGCACTGAACAAATGGTGAGCAACCAGTGACACTACTGACAAGTTCGGAGATTTGAGAGATGTGGTTTTCCTTTGCAATGCAATATCAGCAAGTCACTAAAGGATGAACTTTTCAAAGGGGCCTTGATGTGCCACCATTTTTTAAATCCAGCTCTATACAAACAGGGTGATGTTTTTCAAAGGTGCTGAACAGCTGTCCTTAACTGTCCTGGACTTGTAGGCACTCAGAATCCCTGAATGTCCTGCCCCAAAAGGTTCGCACTTACCATCCAAATTTGAAGCCTACTTTGGAAAAACTGTTCCTTAGTATCGTCACCCACATTGAGAGCTTCTTAATGTCCAGAGTGACAAAAACCATCGTTCTGGACAGTGGTGGTAAAACAACCCAAATGGAAACAAAACTCTTTAGCTCCTCAGATAGCAGACTCAATAGAAATTCAAAGTATTACTACATTAGATCCACATTTAATTTCTATGTGTATCAGTGTACACAGCAACTTCCCCATATCTATCTTGTGGCTTTTCTCTGTGGTATCTGTGTTCACATAGATATGTTCTGCTTTACAGACTGAAGGTGTTTGTGGGACTGAGTCATACAGAGCACTTCCCCCGCCCTTTTCAAACCTGTAAAGGGATAGAGTTCCTGAGAAATCTTCCATTTGACAAATTACAGTCTTATTTTTGGTGTCAACTTGAAATGGGTCCATGTTTTTGACAAAATGTTTACTTTCTCTTAAACAGTTAATTGGTTTGCTCTTGTTTTCAAATAAATCAAGGGCTATATAGTCCCTGTAGCTGCAATTTTCATGAGTTCAAATTATTCATCTCCCAGAGGGTCAGAGCTTTCATCAGTATGCCATTGGCACGAAGTAGTGGAGTGCTGCATATTCATTGTCCGAACTGAGCCACCAGCTACAGGGCCCCTAAAAAGTCCAGGTTATTTTGTTTTGAATGAGAGGAAACCAGCCCTTTCTAGTTCTTTGATAAGGGATTCTATCCAATACCGATGCTCTCTGCACTGAGGCACATTTACTTGTAAAGTTTGCAGCACAAGAGGCTTTCCTTAAAGCTGTTAGTGTTTTATCCTGGCAGGCTCCTTAAGATTGTTGTGAGGAGTCTAGCCAGTTGGTGAGCTCTGTAATCTAAACCAGCTGTCCCCAGACTGAGGCCCCCATTTGCATTGTTTAACATACTTAGAAAATGAAGTGTTCATTTTTAACATTCCTCCTCCAATTGGTTTAATGCTGAATTACAGAAGAGAACTAAGCAAAACCAGGTGCTTTCTCTGTATTCTCTCCAGTGTCTGAGGAGGTGCAGACCTCTCCCTGTCCTCTCCATTACTTGCTATTTCATTCTTTGGAATATAAATGACTGAAGAACTGAAGTGTTAGCAACAGGCTGACATTCAGAAACACTTTTCAGCTATTCATCACTGCAGACTGTATTTTTTTTCTACATTCTCTTACGAATTCTGGACATGCAAGGATTAAAGAGGTAGGTCCTATGCATCAAACTCTTTTGCTTACTGAATGGAAACCTTATGAAAAATGTCTGTGGCTAGGATTGAGCATGCCAGTTCACTTGCTAAAATCATTTGTAAAAGCTCAGGATCTTAGTGGTAGAGGTAGAGGAGAAAGACCGGCATCTGTGTTAGAAGCAGTAGGCTGTCTCTAACAAGTTCCATCTTTATCTATGCTTATATTTTGCACTTCAAGAAATGCAGCATCTTGTAGGAGTGCTGAATTACTACAGAGAAGAATTTCTTGGCTAGAATCACAGAGATCCAGAGATGACTCACAACAATTGATTTCAAATGAATTATCTATTGCTACAGAAGTTAATCGATATGTTACACTATTTTGTGTGCTGGACAATCAACGTGAACAGCTGGGAACAATGTTGATGGGTTGTCTGTCTGTTAATTATTGTCAAGGGATGAAAGATCTGATAGTAAAGAGCAAACTGAAGTAGTGGTTATGAACAGAACATGTCAGGAAAATCTGTGTTGCTCCATACCCTTCATGCAACTCAAACCTAAAGAACGCTTCACTCCTGAAATGAAAGACAACGGAGGAGTACAGAGTATAATTTGTTGAATTGTACAGTTGTGGATATTGCCTGTAAGTTTTGCTGCACAGTAATCTAACATGTAATCCTGCTTTAGACACTCTTAATATTAAGCAATAAAATGTTTCAGTATGCAGTGCTTGCTTGAAGAATGTGTTCTAGCCCTCCAAAGGATTTAAGGGATCCATAAAAGAGGTGCAATCCTAAATGGATGACATCAGTGCTTTGAATTAATTACATTTAACTCTAAGGCAAAATCTTTGTACAATTTGTATGTCTCTGTTGCTACACAATTTTCTAAACAAGCAGAGTTTGCCTCCACAGCCCTGCGAACAACCATTTTAGGGTCTGTGTTTACTTTCAGAGCTTGTGCCTGTTTTTTCAGCTCAAGCATACTGGCTTTTGAGAGTGTGCCTGTCACAGCGTGTGAGTAGTTTTGTCTGATGCATTTAATAGGTCTTGTTCAGCAGCTTGAATTGCTCTGGGAATTGCAGGCAGAGCTAAAAGGGAAAGTTGGCTACTCATTTGGATAACAGAACTTAGGCTATCTAAAATTTTCCTTGCTTCCTATGCTGGCTTTTAAAATGTACGTAGAGCTAGAGACATTCAGTAATAGTCTCCAGTATAAATGAGACACGGTGTTACAACTTACTGAAAATAAACTTTATGTAAGGAAGGAGGAGGACATAGAAATACACATCCACAGGAAAGAACATACATTTCTTCTTCTTCTTTCCAGATTTAAATCTGGTCCTAGTAAATACCTGACACTGATTTATACAGGAAATTTATACAGTCAAAACATGTCTCCAGCTCTGTAGACAAGGGGTCAAGCTACATCTTACAATAAGTAGCCAGGAGCCATATTCTTTTGCTCGCACTGAGCAGTCACTAAAATCAGTGGAGAGATCCTCATTTGGTATCAATTGCCTGGTTTTACTGAAGACTCTGGCTTGCCACTTGATGTCCTGGAGTAAGGTATCTACTGGGAGAGCAATCTACTTCTTGATGTGGGTAAAGGGACTGAAGGTGACCCTTGTAAATCAATAGACCTTGAGTATACTATTTTTGAGGCCAAAATGTTTGTTAGTGGTTAGAGCAGCTGGCTGGGATTCAGGACCTCCTGCATGTTACAGCTGCTCTTCCGCCAATGACTTTGACTGTGAGACTATACATGGTGAAACTGGACGTGTCTATGCTTCAGCTGACCCATCTGTGGAATGTGGACCATATCCTTTGAGTTCCTCAAATGAAAGGTGTCAGAGAGAGGTTAAGAAACATCAGTGAAGACTGTGTGCTTGTTCTTTGAAGAGATGGTTTATAGCATATCATGCAGGTCAGATTAGCCTATGACAGTGGTACTCACCCCTTCTAGAACCAGAGAGCTTCCCTAGCCTTTTCGCCTTGATAACATCCCTGTTGAGAACCACAGCGGTGCTGCCTCAGTGCCCTGCAGTGCTTCTCAACTGGATGTAACTGGTAAAAGGGCCCTGCATGCTTCATGTTCAGCCAGATGGAAGAGGGCTGCAGCATGTGTGGGCTCTCCTGCCTCAGGGTTTTCTGATAAGCCTAAAGCAGGCAGGCTAGTTGGTTTGTGCCACGGCTCTTTCTAGCCTAGCTTCCCCACTCTTCTCCTGGAAACAGAAGTGCACAGGACAGCTCTACATGCCCCACACATCTCTGTTCTTGAGAAATGCCGTGCAAGGTCGGATTGGGAAAGGCTGCAGTACAAGTTGGCTCTCCTGCCTGCTTTAGGCATAGCAAAGTACCCTAGAGAGGCAGGAAAGCATGCACATGCCACAGGTGTCCTGGTCTGGCTGTACCCAAGGTACACAGGGCACTTCTACCTGGCTGCAGAAGCATTTGGAGTGCCTGTATCACAGCACCCCTGAGGGGGTCTCATGGCACCCCAGTTGAGAACCACTGGTAAGTGGACATAGAGGGCCTGGCTTTGATTCCACTCATGTAAACCCAGAGTAAGAACAGTGACTTTGTGGAAGTCCAAATCTAGTCCATAGATTTTAAGTTGATACCATAGACCAAATTCATGCAGAGTCAGGCTCTGGGAATGCACAGGAGTTACACCAGAGCTAAATGTGGCCTGCTTAATCTGTGCAATGAATAGGTGTATCAAAAAGTTTACAACTTGTTTTCTATGTATATTACAGGACACTGACTGTTTTCATGCTAGCCATCTGCCTTCCAAGCCCTGGAAAAGCACAGGTGAGAGGTGTATACCAAAATACATATACTGTCTTACTAGAACATTTCATAGCATGAGACTAAATTGAATGGCAGGTGAATAGGAAGTTCTGTGGTCTGGGGTTTTGATGAAATAGGAAGTTATGTGGTCGAAGGGTTTAGAGTGGCAGACACGGAGCTAGCAGGATCCTGGAGTCTAACACGGGCTGAACTATTGACTCATCCTTGTCAACTCAGTGGGAAATTCATGTTGAATGCTGGACCTCACAGAGAACCAGGCAGCAGCTCTATGAAAAAAAATGAGCAACAGCACCTCACAGGATTAGCAAAAGCATAGACCTGCAAAACAGGGCTCTCTTGTCATGAATGCCTGCTGACTTGAAGAGGCTTTTTTTATGTCTACGAAAGTTGCAGGATTCAGCCACAGGCCATTTATTTCTGGACTGAGAACCTAGTGATTTCATTCTTGTCTCCATTCTAACTTATACCCTCATCCAATTTTGTCCAATATACAAAACATTTCAGGATGATTAGAGTTGGAGAAGTCTAGGTCTTGAAATAGAAGACGCATTAGTCCTTCATGTTCCTGGGCACTAAATTCAGACTAAATTAGGAGAGAGAGAATAAAAAAACTCAAAAGCATGTTAGATTTTGATTCCAAACTGATAATGGAGCAATGCTCAGTGTTCAGGGCTGTGTTTCTAAATACCTGTGCCAAATGGGTTTAAAATGTAGGGGTTTTTTTTCCCTGTTGGATTGAAAATCAACTGCGCATGACTTATTGACCAATACTCTTGCCAACATTAGACCTAGGCGGGAAATGCTTTTCTGTCCCTGGAGGTTTCTCAAGATTTCAAAACCTTTTTTCCAGCACAAACTGAGGAAAAAGTTCAAATGGCTGCGGCTTTTGTGACCAAAAGAAAAAGAAAAAACTGGGTCACTCAAACTATTGATTTTCAAATTCAACCTTTTCTTTTTCTGATACTATAATTTACATCTCAAATGAAAAACCATTTCAAATGGATAAAGATTCCTTTTTAATTTCAAAGATGTCAAAACAGGGCATGTCAACATTTTTGAAACCTTGGGTTTTTTTAAGCTGAAAATTTCTGAAAACCTAACATTTTCCTTGAACAGTTTTTGTTTCAATGAATCAGCACTTTCTGACAAAAAATTCCCAACCAGCTGCAGCCAACAGACAGAATAGCTACAAGATCTCAGGCACGTTACTGTCAGCAGGTGAAAAGGTGAGAAGCAGAGTATGTATGTTCTTGACAGCAACAGACAGAATAGACTCTTGTCAGAGCACTTCCTACCAGATGATGCCATAATGTCGAAGTAAATGCAGAGCAGAATTCCCTCCTGCAAGCTCTGTATCTCTAAGTGACAGCCGTAAGAGCCATTGTGGGCAGTGAGACAACCATTTAAATGCTCATTCATGTCTCTTCTATCACATCCTCTGTTTAGCTCTGCCAGTGAAACCATTTTTGACACTGACAAGTGCAAGGTGATGCACCTGGGGAGGAAGAACCAGCAGCATACCTACAGGCTGGGGAACTCCCTTCTCGTCAGTGCAGAGGCAGAAAAGGATCTTGGAGTCATCACTGATGCCAAGATGAACATGGGCCGGCAGTGTGGGGATGCAGTCAGGAAGGCCAGCCATACCTTGTCATGCATCCACAGATGCATCTCGAGCAGGTCCAAGGAGGTGATCCTCACCCTCTATGCGGCACTGGTCAGGCCGCAGTTGGAGTACTGCGTCCAGTTCTGGGCGCCGCACTTCAAGAGGGATGTTGACAGCATGGAGAGGGTCCAGAGAAGGCCACTCGTATGATCAGGGGGCAGCAGGGCAGGCCTTATGAGGAGAGGCTACGGGACCTGAACCTGTTCAGCCTCCAAAAGAGAAGGCTGAGGAGGGATCTAGTGGTCTGTTACAAACTAGTCAGAGGGGACCAGCAGGCATTGGGGGAGTCACTGTTCCCCCGAGCACCGCCAGGAGTGACCAGGAATAACGGTCACAAGCTGGCAGGTTAGATTCAGGCTAGATATTAGGAAGCACTACTTCACAGTCAGGGCGGCTAGGATCTGGAACCAACTTCCAAGAGAAGTGGTGCTGGCTGCTACCCTGGGGGGCTTTAAGAGGAGGCTAGATGTATACATTGCTGGAGTCGTTTGACCCCAGTACTCTTTCCTGCCATGGCAGGAGGTTGGACTTGATGATCTGCTCAGGTCCATTCCAACCCTACCAACTACGAAACTATGAAACTTGTCAGCAGTAGGACTTAAAGATGAAGTGTTAGCTGAAGGTCTGCGCATGTAAAGCTGGTTGTGGTCCAAACTAGGCTTCAAATCCATCAGTTTAGCATGTGTTTACAAGTATACAGGCCTTGTCTACACTAATGTCAGCCAGGGCCAGCCCACAATTTTTTGTATTCAAGGTATAGTTTTGGGACCCCCTGATCCATCGAGAAATCAAAATTGTGGTTAATTGTGGTATAAAGTCACTGAAATAAAATAGTTGGAAATGGGGGGCATGCACATGGGCTGCAGTGTGGGGGGAACAGGGTGGGGGCAGCAAATGCTGGGGATGCCTGGGTTCCCTCCCCAGGGCCAGGGCTGGGGCTGGGGCAGGAGTGGAGCCAGGAACTCCTCCTCTACTCAGCTGGGAAAAGGCTCCATGCTTGCATTGAGCCCTTTAAACATGGCGCAGGGGGCAAGTGGGGCACGGCCCCCTAGCTGCAGGGCCCCCTGCGGCCGCAAGTTCTGCAGGATAAGATGGGCTGGCCCTGATGTCAGTAGAAAGGATAAAGTTAGATAGGAAATGCAGAAAAGACAAGCACAGATGAGATCTAACAGTGGAAGCATGTAATTCATTGACAGACTATGTTGTGACTGCTAGCTTAAAGGATAACAGCCTGCTACTGCTGGCAACTGATAGACTTTTCTCAGGAGCTGGAGTCCATGCAATAGCACTGAAGGACCCAAGTTTAAACCCTGCTGCTGCCCATGTGAGGCTCGTTACTTTACAAAACTCCCTTATGGAAGGGTCTCCCTTTACTTCTGTGTACTGTACAGAACACATTGCACTAAACAAGCTAATGAACAGCAATCCAGATGACCATGTAATTTTTTTGTTGCCATCACATTGCACAATCACTGAGTTTCCTTTCTTTTCTTGTTTTAGCAGCAATGCACTAATGGGTTTGACCTGGACCGTGCCTCTGGGCAATGCTTAGGTAGGATCTTGACTAAATCAATTAATTTAAACTGGAATTCAGACATCCTGGCTTCTATACAATTAACAATTTGCTGCTGTCAGTGTATTTTGGCCGAAGCAAAATGCTCTAATTTTCTGGCAAATCTCTGTGTGTGTGTGTGTGTGTGTGTATTATGCACAAGTCTTTGGAAATCATTTGTTTGCATCATTCCTTTAGTATAAAAATATCATTGTTCAAGGCGTTAATTGACTGCAGTGCTTTTCCTATAGCTGCAATTAGATGAATGGAGGGGCCCAGCCCAGTTGCCAGAGGATAGAGGATCATTATCTTTGTAAAAACCTGCTAATTTGTCTTTGCTGGCAGGATCTACTATAAACCTACAAACAGGGGAATCCCACTGCCCTTGAGTGGTCTCTCTAGGTCAGAATTAAGGTTAGTTTGGGGACAACAGGTAGAAGCTTGCACTTCACCCAGACAGCACAAACAGGACTTCAATCAAGGCAGCGTCTACTGCATGCATGGAAGTCACTCAAGCAATAAGAAAAAAGTAGCAACACAGTGACATTGCTGCCCTCCTCCCACCCTCCAGTGTTTCTACACTCTGGGCCAAGTAAATACTGAGATCCTACTAATCTATTCATATATTTTTAAGCTTAATTCAATGAAAAAACAAAAATCCCAATCGGAACAAAAAAGATCTGAACCAAATCTCCAGGCTTGAACATCCCTCCCATTGTGTGTGGGAGGGAGCTCTGGAGTTCCAAATCAGGATCCAAGTTTCACAGCTGGGCAAACCAAACCACTAGTGTTTGAAATCCAAATCCAAATGCTGTGGCTTGGACAGATCTGTTAGCAGGAATAGGCTTTAGCATGCTGTTGCCATGTGTAATCAGTGTTTAAACTGAATGTCTATAGAAAAGGAAAGCTGTTTCCCCCCATTGAAAAGTCAGGAGTAGAATATGCGGAACACAAACTACATTGAAAATATGCACTGTTTCCTGTTATGATATGAACTGATTTCAAAGTGAAATTCCACAAAAGCAGAAATAGGTTTTTTCTAGCAAAACCTGTTTCACATTTTCAATAAAATCCTGGGTAAAGAGTATCAGATGTATCGTTCTGTGGGGATGCCACTTTAAGAAACTGGTGATATGACTGTCATCTGTTACTAACTCTTTCCAGATATTGATGAATGTCGGACTATTCCTGAGGCATGTAGAGGAGATATGATGTGTGTCAACCAGAATGGTGGCTATTTATGTATACCCCGAACAAATCCAATGTATCGATCACCATATATGAATCCTTATTCAAACATGTACCCACGACCCCCTGCACCAGTTCCAGCCCCAAACTACCCAACTGCTACAAGACCTTTGTGTCGGTTTGGTTACCAGTTGGATGAAAGCAACCAATGCATTGGTAAGTAGTACAACACTATATATATTGGTCTGAATTAAATCTAGAAGGGACAAAAATTACCTCTGACTTTCTGCCTGGCACAAGGTGATGCCTGATCCAAGCAAAACAAATATTTTGTGTTTTAACTGTTGCATTTTTTCAGAGTGATGTCTGTTAAGCTGTTGTATGGTCTTTGTTCAGTACAAACATGGGTATTTTCTGAGTGTGTGTATTTTCTTGCACATTTTCAGTAGAGTGAGTGGTATAAGAAGATTTACTTTCCCCCATTTATTCTCTGTCTTGTCTATCAGGTTATTGGCTCAGTGGGACAGGAACTTAATCTCTTACTATGCACATGTATAATACCCAACTATTAGTAGTATTGTTTTAGTGGTTACAGGCCTGAGGTAAGATTGAGACCCTTTGTGCTAAATACTGGACAAACAAAGAATAGGAAACAACTGCTGTCTCAGCAGGGCTTCAGTCTTGGTTGAAGTGTCTCTACCTGTTATTATAACACAAATCAAAAAACAGCTCTAACAGTTTCCCCTGGTCGGTTGCATCTTTTGGGTTTGATTCTGATTCCAGTTACCCTGTTTTTCATCTAATGTGACTGTTGATATCCATGCAGCTACTCTGGAGTTAAGCTGGTTGAAATGAAACCTGAATCAGTACCATTTTTCTTTGCTTCATTGTGATAGCTTTAAGATTAGATCTGGAGGACCAAGTTCTTACCTGACTCTGGTGTTACTCAGTTATAGTTCCACAGTTCAGCAGAGATGTTCTGGTATAATATTGCTATAAATGAAATCAGAACCAAATTTGTGGTGTTTCCTAGTGCTTTGAAGCAGAAGGAAATTCGACCACTGAATCAATGTATAACCACCACCCAGTTCCATACTTCAGCTGTCTCAACTGTAAAAGGAGTATAATAATTAAGACTGCTTGAAAAATGTTTGTTGCAATTTTTTTTAGATGGAAAATTGGGCATTTAACAGAAAAAAGTCACAAAATGTTTCTGATTTCCACAACTCATTTTGATTTTATATGGAAAAACTAAATGACTCAGACCTGATATTGTTCTATTTGGATATCCTGCTGCAGTACATGCTGGGAGTCACTGATCATTCATCTCTGTTCTTGTTTCTAGTCTTATTGGCTAGGCTTCCTGGGCAGACTCCATCTCCTCTTTAGCATTGACTCTTTTCTCGCACAGAGAACATGGTGCATCACAGTTGTTTATTCAGGCACCTAGGCTATTGAGGGGAATACACTGAAGGTAGGGCTAAGATTCAGAGAGAACTTGAAAAATTGGAGGATTGGACCAGAAGAGGCAAAAGAGGCAAAAGAAATCTCATGAGGTTTGATAAAGACAAGTGCAAAGTCCTGCATTTAGGATGGAACAGTCCCATACACTGGTACATGCTGGGGACTGACTGGCTTAGCAGAAAAGGATCTGGGGGTTACAGTGGAGAAGAAGGTGAATCTGAGCCAACATTGTGCCCTTGTTGCCAAGAAGACTAACAACATATTGGGCTGCATTAGTAGGAGTGTTGCCAGCATTTTGAGGGAACTGATTATTCCCATATATTCAGCACTGGTGAGGCCACATCTGGAGTACTGTGTCCAGTTTTGGGCCCCCCACTACAGAAAGGATGTGGACAAGTAGGAGAAAGTCCAGCTGAAGGCAACGGAGATGGTTAGAGGGCTGGGGTACATGACTTATGAGGAAAGGCTGAAGCAACTGGACTTATTTAGTCTGGAGAAAAGAAGACTGAGGCGGTATTTAATAGCAACAGTCAGCTACCTGAAGGGTAGATACAGAGAGGATGGAGCCAGAGATTGCTCTGTGATGGCAGATGACAGAACAAGGAGCAATGGCCTCAAGTTGAACCATGGGAAGTTTAGGTTAGATATGAGGAAAAACTTTCTCACAAGGGTAGTGAAGCATTGGAATAGGCTATGCAGAAAGGTTGTGGAATTTCCATCGTTGGAGGTTTTTAAGACCTGGCTCAACAAAGTCTTGGCTGGGATGATATAGTTGGGATGGCCCTGCTTTTAGCAGGGGTTGGACTAGATGACTTTCTGAGGTCCCTTCGAACCCTAATTTTCTATAATTCTGTGAATGGAAGAGAGGGACCCAAAGAGACATTCCCCTAAGGCACTGGAAGCCTTTCTGAATCAAAGTTTTTCAGTTTTCAGCCGTAAAATCTCTAGATTGGGCCAAATTTTTTTCCATCATCAAATTTTTGCTGCAATAAAACACTTTTCCCAACAGCATTATTAATAATGTATGTTATGAAAAATAATTAGTTAATTTTTGCAGTGTTTACATTTTCAGAAAATGAGTATTTCAAGTTAATTATAATTGATAACACTGAACAGTCCTTCTGATCTTAGTGAATTCACTCATATCAGTGGTTATATACATAGACTTGGAGACTTTAAGGCATGTTTTGTATTCTTCTAATTTTGCTGTAGATGGGTCAGTATACGGAAGAGCTGATTGAAAAAGAAATATTAAAGACAGGGTCCACTCTTAGATTTTGATCTCTTCTTTGCAATGGGGCTTATGAATCTCACAGTACACAGATTCCTGCATGGGCCTTTGGTTAAGCTGATGAAAACATGCTTCTTTTAGTCAATACTGTTTGTTCCCTTACAGCTGCCCAAGGTCTGAATGCAGCTATTAATTGCTAAGGGAGATTGTGTTCGATGTCACCATTAACCCAAAAGGTTAATGCTAGGAAAGGGAGTGGTACGTAAGAAACACTTATGAGTTGGTGGCAGATTCTGATAGATAAGAAACAGTTTAAGCACCCTACCAAAGCTGCTGTGTTTCCAGTGGGATTGGATTTTAGTTCTTAAAACTGTGTGCTATTTAGTAACACCTCTCACAGATGTTAACTGTTTTTTTTCAATATTTGTCCGAGATTGGTAATGCAGGTGCCTCAACAGACAGCTTGACAGGCTGCCGTGTTTGCTGTAGCTCCTGCTAAAGACCTCTGACATACCTGATCCAGGGCCTGACTTTATATTCCTGTACATTCAGAACTTTGATGGCAGCTTCTGGGGTCAAGTTCAGCCCTGTGCTCGGGTACAAAGCAAAGTTTATGCATTTCTGGAGCCCTGAAAATGGAAATGATGGCTAGGTCCCAGTTGGGCATCTGTGCAGAAATGCAGTACCAGTTGCATCCCTGGTCCATCCTATTGTAAGTACAGGCAATCTGTAGTGTTATAATGGCTCAGCCTTCCTTGTCAATATGCCAATCCTTTTGAAAACAGTTGCAGTCTTTTATGAGGAAATTTTCAAACACACTTGCTTCTGGTCTAACTGTTTCCACTGAAGTTCCAGGACTTTCTGGCCATTGACTTGAGTGGCTGCAGTGGTACAGTAACACAAATACTTGCAAGAATTAGCACCTGCGTAATGCAGCATGTATTACCACTCTCCAGTCAGATTAAGAATTTCTATGATGCACTTTAATAAAATTTGCTTTGAATCCCAGTGGAAACAGTATTTCTAAACACCAAGCTTTCCCCCACAGGGCTCACAGCCCTGATTAGAAATAGTGATAGCAAGAACCACAAAGTGAAACTTGCTTAGAGGTAGCTGTAAAACCAAAGCAAAAGTGACCAGCCTGGTTTTTCTGTCTGAGCTGAAAGCAAAGCAAGGGACAATTTGCTGCATTTTGGCACCTGGCTGGCCAGCCAAGCCTCCACTGTCCTTGCCTCTCTTGGGAATGTGCTCCCTAGGGGGTTCATATAACATTTCCTGCATGGGATCTGATTTATTCAAACATAGCAAAATAAAATCTAAGCATTTACTTTACCTTTCTTGCCTTCTAGGCCTTGTCTTTTCTGACCCAGGGTCACAGGAATATGCCTACAGGCTCCTTCCCTTTCTCACCTCTCCATAGCCCTAGGACAATCCCCCTAATGGTCACAGCCACTCCCTCACAGATCTCTTGCGTTGTATGAAAAGCAGCCCCACATTTAGGCACATTACTCTCTGGGTTGTTTCCCTTTGCTTGTGACGGGAAGTTTAGGCCAGCAAGAAAAGAGTTAACCTTCCCCTGCCACATGCAGAGGAAAACCAGGTGAACAAAAACAGATGAAATTTTTCAGTGGGTTTTGGCCTTTAAACTCGAGTTATTAGTATCCCAGGGAAGAGTGTCTTTTCTAGAAAGACAGGAGGGCCATTTGCTGCCCTGTGCCTCATTATAGGCATTTACCCACTGCTGCCAGCTCTTGTTGGATTTTGTAAAGCTCCAGCTGCTGAAATCATCAGATCATTGGCAACACGTAGGGGGTGTACATGGACCCCCTGAGATTGGCAGTGCACCCCCTGTGAAAAGTGCCGCTGATGCTTCTGGCAGCACCTGTGGGCAGTCGCTGTTTGCCACCGTTCACCCGCCGCACTCGCTGCCGACACCGCCAGTGGTGTTTGGGGGAAGTTCCTGGCGTTTGTGGGTGGTTACCAACCAGCTGTCAGCGCTCACCACCTCCCCCTGCTGCCAAAACCTCTGTGGCCCCCTGCGGAAGCTCCCTGCTTGGCCTGCCCACGCTGCTGACACCGTCGTGGCTGCCTGTGTGAGCTCCCAGCTCGCTGCCACCATGGCCCCGCGGCCACCACTGCCGCCGCTGTCTGTGGGTGGTCACCAGCCTCCAGGGGCATGCATCATTCAGATGATACAAAAACACCAGCTCTTCTTTATAACATGGATTGTGTAGCTCTAGCCATTGTAGGGGAAGGCTGGGACGCGTGACCCTGATGTGCTCTGAGTTAAAAAATCAGTAAGCAATCAAAACAGATCTTTGCATTTTAAAATTATTACTATTTAAATTTCCTGCTTAGGGGCCTGACAGGAGTATTATTAACCCTTAGGTTTGGCACATGCAAAACGGGTGCTTTTTATACCCGTGAACATTGTGTACATGTGTGTGTGTGCATGCATGAACTGCTACTTACTCAGCAGGGATGGGAATGAACAACACAGACCATGCATGTGTCTCACAGTGCAGGACAGAAGAAGCAAGCCCCAGGGCTGTACTCATTATTGTCCCTTTCAGCTTGTTCAGTTTCTAACTTGTTTTTCCTCTTGAGATCTAGCCTGTGTAACCATAATAATGACCCTTTTGTTAGAGGAACTTTGTCCAGACACCATTGGCAAGACCAGACTGGAACGAAGGCCACGTTCTTGTATTATACATTCATAAGCTGAGAGTTCTTTCCAGTTTCCCTTCACTCCACCCCACCATTTCCTGGTTTACAGTGATTTTTAAAACATGCCTGGAGTACAGAGCACTTTGAGCACCATGGAAAGAGTGGCAAAGGGTGGACTTTGGCCTTTATTTTTGATCCCATTAACACATACCAGGTAGGAGGAGGGCAAAGGGGCCCAAAGCAAAGAAATAATTATTAATCAAGGAAGGCAAGCATAAGCCAGAGAGAAGAGGAGGGGAGTGAATATTAGAACTGGGAAGAAAGCAAAAGGCAAGGGGGCTAAGAATAATGAAAGAGGAACAAAAGAAGAGGCCAGAGAAAGAAGAGAAGATGATTGTAGGGTTGGTGCTTAAATAGAAGCAGCAGGTATAGGGACAGGGAAAGGACTGAGGGGAAGGGTGCCATTTGGCCTAGGGGGAAGGGTTGTTGCTCAAGCCCTTTCTGCAACATGACACTTTTCTCCTATGTCTCAGGGATCACCAAGCCCAAATCCTATGTCTGTAACATCATGAAGCAACACCACCTATTTCCACATGGCATGGAAGGGTTTTGGCTCATAACTGTTTGTAGTACATCAGCATTTAGGAATTGCATTCAAGACTAGGTCTGCAATGGAATAATCATTGTCTGACAGTAGGAGGTGGTCCATGTCCTAAACAGCAGAGACAGTCCAAATAAGCAAGGCAGGTGAGAGGGTACCTTAAGGCTCAGAGGTGAAGTCCCTTGTCCAAAGTTGCGTAGTGAGGTGAAGTGCCCTATGCCATAGGTTCTGCTGCTGCCCTAATAATGCCTTTTCTATAGTGGCTTTTCTGGGGAGGCAAATGGAAGATAAGGAAAGGGAAAAGGTAACATAGAAAGAGTCCCACATGGTAAGTGTTGATGTAGTGGCAAGAGGAGAACAACCAAATCCTGCCACTGCCTGCCTGAGCAAGGGCAGCATGATTTTTGCTAAGTGCTGCTTTCACATTCTCTTGGCCTCTGAAAGTGTGTGCAGTAAGCAGCAGTTAACTATGTTAGTGTGAAGTCAGGCAGAAGGCAGGGTAGAGATGCACCCTATATAGACCGACTGAATCAGAGATGCCCAAGCTTTTGTGAGGAAAATCTCACTTCATCAGATGCTATGAAAGGTCCTTGTGGGGGAGAGCTATGCCCTTTCTCCCAAAGGTTCCTTTCATATCACCTGATGAAGCTCATGAAAGCTTCTGTCTCTCTGATTCAGTTAGTCCAGGGCTGTCCAACTTCTGGGTTGCCAGAGGCCACACCCTGGGTGGGCCACACCCTGTAGGCTGCAATAGTGAGAGCCACAGGTCACTCCTGCGTGGCCCTTTCCCCATCCTCCCAGTTACATCACACATACGGGCATGGGTGGGTGGGTGAGCAGAACCCCACACTGCACAACACATGGGAACATGCCCCCGCACTGCACCACACACCTAGGTGGGCACCCTCCCCAACGCTCACTGCACAGCGCGTGCACACAGGCAGCCTCCCTGTCCCATGTGTGCAGCCCACACCCTCACTCCACTGTGCACCCCCCTGCTCACTGGCCATAGGGTTCCCCCCTTTCCCCACCATACCATGTCATGGACTCCTCCAGTACTGCACCCTGCACTGTGCCACCCCCTCATAAAGGCACAGGAATCAGAAGCTGGAGGGGAAGCCTGGAGGGCCTGCCCTGCTCTGTTGTTACAGGCAGAGCTGTAGGGAAAGCAGCAGTCCCTGGGCTACAGATTAACTTTTCACAGGCTGCCAATTGTAAGGCCCTGGGTTAGTCTACAAGGTGCATTTGTACCCTGCCTTCACTGTGGCCTGTGTTTAAGGCTCTGGGCTGGGTTTTGGGAGATCAGGTTTTGATTCCCAGTTCTGGCACAGACCCCCATTGTGACTTTGGGCCTTGGTCCCCATCTGTGGAGTGTGGCTAATAATAACTCCCTGAGCTGTATTAAGGGAAAAAAATATTAAGATATGTCAGGTGTTCAGATGCTGTGAGGATATAGGCAGCCTAAGGTAGAAAGAAGAAGAAAAGGTTGTGGTTTTATAGCCCTGCAATAGAATCATCACAAGTCAGACTTGATGTGGAGATTGTGCTTAGTCACTTAGTGCATTGTGTTGGAAAGAAATGGCCATGAATTTTTGCATACATTTTCTGTAGGAAGTGGAGAGAGGGAAAATTGCAGTGATTTGATAATTGCCTCCCCAGCTTGTGGGGAAAAGGTCAGGTGGAGAAACTCCCTGGGGAGCTTATTTGACCTCCTTCGTTTTGCATGTTTCTGGTCATTAAAAGTAGACTAATCAGTGTGTGTGTGGTTGGGGTGGTGGGGGAATTTCCATTAAAACGCTCCTTCCACTGGGGCAGATCCTTTCATGACGTAAAGGGCCAAATGGATACGAGAAGAAACACTTTGGGGCCCCTGTACATGTGATTAAACTGCCCCTTTTAGTGCTTTAATTGCCTTTTTTTAGCAATTTAATTGAATAACAGTGTACATGTGGTGTGGCATATTGTAATTAAATTTTGTAGCAGTGTACACCTGTGATAGCATATTTTGATTTAAATGAATCTTTTATGTAGGAAAGTAAAACATATCAGATGTATTTTAGTTTTCTATGCAACAAATTACAGCGATACATCTGGAGATGTCAGTGCGGATGGTGCATGGGGCGCTGGAAGCCTGGTTGTGCTCAGGTAAGCTCGGGCTTGGTGGGCTTCTAGTACTTTGTGCACCATCCCTGCCACCTTCTCTGGCTGCCAGCACACCCAGCTGCCCTCCTGCTGCCTTCCCACACTGCCCCAAGGACAAGCCAGCGTGTTCCTGGGTGGTCCCAGGTGGCAGAAAGGAGGCAGGGCAGTGCATGGGGCACTGGAAGCCTGCCAAGCTCGAGCTTCTCCGAGCATATCTAGGCTTCCAGCACCTTATGCAGCATTGGATCTACAAATTGCTGCCTCCAAGCTGGGGCAGCACCCATGCAGCTAGCACCCCAACTGGGAGGTCCAGGGCTAGCTGCCACCATGGAAGGAAGCACAGGGCCTCCTCTGCAGCTCAGGGGCTGCATAACCTGGTGGCAGCTTGCGCAGGAAGGCTGTTGAGGGAGGAAAAAAATGGCATGGGACGTGCTTACCACCACCCCCCTGCCCCTTGTTGTAGACCGCCCACATTGTTACCAGATTTGCTTATCACTTCAGGGGGTGCTCATTTATTAGCAATACGTTTTTAGGGTCCTTGTAGTTTTATTAATGTGCTGCTTGTGTTACTTTTGTTTTTATATGGAGCTGTATAAAAACAGCTTTTGCAAGTCTTTACCCCTTATGGAGCTATCTTGGAGGACTTAGTTTTAATGGGGCTGGGTTTTTCCAGCCACCAAATCGGTTAAATATATACACGTGCACACAGATTAACGTGACATGCCCAGCCCTACTGGGTTGATCAGCATGTACAGGCTGACACCCTCATATGCTAGGAATCAGTTCATTAAGGTAACAATAAAATGCAGTCAGACACAAGCACACAGGTGAACAGAATACCTCTGAATTAGGCTGGGTGTCTACCTGACACCCTCATGGGCCAGCATTTAGTTCATTAGGGCATGTCTGAGCCAAACTGGGTCAATCAGCCTATATAAGCTGATCTCCTTATGTCTTAAACTTAGCATGTCTCAATCTTTTGCCTTAACTGTCTTAGTAGTGGTAGCCTCTTGATGAGCAGACCTCACAGTATTTTTGGGCTTTACAGGGATCTTTAGCTTAGGTAAAAGAAGTGTTGCTGCAGAGCAAGTGGGGAAGCGGAAATAGAGAAGGAAAAATTCACCCGGTTACCACCAGTTTGACTATAAAAGTTATTTATTGCTAAGTATATGAAATTTATGATGGTACTAGTAGCAATAGACATGCAAAGGAAAACAAACAAAAACAAATTACAATATTACCCTGGTTTAATTGAGTATTTGGGGAAACCTAGCTTAAGTTTAACTAACAAAACTCAGGTTTAGAAAGCTATGCTTAGAAAGAGAGAAAGAAGGAGAAAGAGAAAGAGAGAGTGAGAGCTGGGATCCCACCATTTTAAGGCACTCAGGTGATTTGTTGACAGGCAAAGTTCCTAGCACAATTGTTGAAGGTTAAACGGGTGACAGAAAGAGATGATCTGTTTTTCTTAGCGTAACCCAGGTATACCCAAGGGTGTGCCCATTCTCAATCGGATGGGATGGGTAGGCAGGAGGGGGATGCCAGAATTTTGAGCAGATCCCTCTTTCCTCTGTAGAGTTAGCCTAAGCCCAAAGTTCTTAACTGTATACAATTTATTGAGTTATAATATACATAATCATAAAACTAAATATCATATACATATATTTACACAGTGAATGTTAACCAATAACCAAGGTCAAACTCTAAATAATACTATTTAACCATCACAATAAAATAATTTCAGCAGCATCAACACAATACAGCATTTCACTTACAAAAGACAAGGTGCAAACAGGAACAATCTTAATAACACCTATTCCTTAATATAGTCCCTGACCTATAGCGAGAGATAGTCCTTCTTCCAATGGGGTCCCTTGGGGGGGGTGTCCAGGAAGCACCAGGGGCCCCTCCCCTTAGGGCCTTGACTAGGCAGGGGGCTGCTCATCCAGCTCCTTCTTTGGGTTTGCCCGCCCAAATGTCTTTCCCCCGTGGGACCCAAGGGCCCAATGACTCACACTCCCTCAGATGGGGGTGGTCAGGGTGCAGCTTGATGGGGTGTCCTCTGCTGGAGTGCCTCTCTAGGCCTCTCCTGCACTGCTGGGCTCCTCCCCACCCTGTGCCCCGCTCTGGGCACCGAGGGGCTCCTCTCAGCTGCTGCACCACCGCTGCTTCTGGGTGCTGGGCCTGACACTGCAGCACCACTATTTCCCTGTGCCCTGGCTTTGGCACCGAGGGCTCTTTTAGCACAGGCCAGGCCCTTCAGGCTCCAGCTGTCAATCCTCATGCTGAGTGGCTAACCCAAGCAGCTTCCACTGCTCACTGGCTCCCAAGGCTTGGGCCCGTGTGCCTCCCTGTACACTGTGGGACCTGGCTGCTTGCTGGGAGATGAGGCCTGAGCTGCCTCACTGCAGCCCCCAAGGCCCTTGCCCCATGCACTGCTCTGTGCACTGTGTGGCCTGCTGGCCCTGCTGGGGTTGCAGGCTTGAGCCACCCTTGCAGCTCCCAAAGCCTGGGCTCTATGCACTGAACAATGCACCGTGATGGGCCCGAGCAGTTTTTCACCGCTCCCAGGGCCAGGTCTCCTTGCACCATCCCTGTGTGCCATCAGCAGCCCAAGTGGTCTCATACTGCTCCCAAGGCCGCTCCTCCAGTGGCGGCTTCAGGAGCCTTGGGCCTATTGCCCATTGGGGGGGAGCTCCCCAGCTTTTCTTGGCTCCACTCGCCTGCCCCTGGTGCTGGGCACGCAGCTCCTTTTATACGTTCCAGGGCTTCGCCCCTGAAATCTTCCAGACCTGACAGTTTACAGTCCTCAGTCAGGTCCAGAGGAGCTCTTCTCCCCCTCCCCTCAGGAAAGGGGCCTGACTTTATTTCTCCTGCTGCCTCCTGATCGGTGGATGGGCTTCACCAGTCAAAACAGCAGGATCTCAGACCTGGGACTCAACCCAAACTCTGAAAGGTGAGCCTGCTACATTAGCTTTTTGAGAACAACAGTGGATGGTGTTAGAGAGATTTTTCCCTCTTGAAGCACACTGGTTGTTGCTTTACAGCTTTCTCATCGCCTTAGTTCAGCCTCTTTAAAGCATTCTTTTAATTGTGTAAATTAAGAGGGTCCCAAGCTGTAATTGACAGGGAAAATCCTGTTTTATAAACAGTTTTAATTTAAATGAATTACCTTTTTTAGTGATAAAGGTTTATTTGGTTTGAAACATCTTAAGAAACTGATTAACAACCAGGGAAAACAAAGTTTTAAGGAGTAACCAGACACCTGGGAGTCAGCTTGAAATTATTATGAATATAGAAGATATACTGGAAAGGATACCACATTGTTTCTTCTCAGATCACCTAGTTATGCTTGCACTGTGAAGTCAGCATTAGTGTTTTGTATGTTACCTGTTGTGAATAAGCCTCAGCTTAGCATGCCTTTTGGATTTTACTGTAGTTTTTTAACATAAAGGGATTGATTACTTGGAGTGTTTATAAACTTTGTGGGGAGGACTTTCACCAGTCATCCTGGGAAAAGTATGACAGCATTTGTGGTCAGGGCTTTAACGGGCTGGAGATTGTGATAAACTCTTAGCCATTGTTTAAATGTTGCCCATACTCTGCCTGACTCAGTCTCTTACCTCAGCATTCCCTAACCTGGCAACCGAGTTCTAGTCAATTAAGTTTAAATAGGCCTCCCATACTGGGACCGGGGAATGTACAGCCCAAGATGGCTATTAAACTTTTTTTTTCTGCTTAGTTCTGGTTAGATGAGGTGCGTTGTGTGTGTGTGGTGGTGGGGGGGGAACAGAAAAAGTCCTTTGTAAGTCCAGCAAGCTGGGTGCCAGGGCTCCCTTAAGAACACAGAGCTGACAGGTAACAACATCTCCTGCAGCTGGGGAGTGAGCTGCCAGTGGGCTGAGCAGCCCTGGAGCTGTGGGGGGGCCTGGTGCTTCCCTATGCAGTGCCAGCAGCAACCCCTGGATGATACCCGCGTGCTAGAAGCCTGCTCTGCGGTCCTGGGGACACCACCACCATGAAGGGAAGGACTGGGGTCCCCACAGCTCAGGGCCCACTGGCAGCTCACTCTCTGGCTGCTGGAGATCCGGGCAGGCTCCAGGAGAAAAAAGAAAAACGACCAGGCCCCTCACCAGTTTTTTTCTTTTTTTTTCTCAGCAGAGCCTGCCTGCGTGAGCCGCTGCAGGGGTCCCCGTCCTTGTCTCCGTGGTGGGGGCACCACCTGGGACTGCCCAGGCAGGCTGCTAGTGGGCAGGTGCCGCCCGGGGTGCACTGGTGCCACGGAGGGAAGGACCGGATCCTCTGCAGCTCAGGCCCTATCAGCAGCTCATCCGGTGGCCACAGGAGAGGTGGGCAGGCTCCAGGGGGAAAAAATAAAGGGTCAGGCCCCTCACCACTTTTTTTTTTCTTTGGTGGAGGCTGCCTGTGGCATGGGGGTGGGGGGCATGAGCTGACAGGGGCTGTCACTGTTCTGTCACAGTGACAGAAGTCCCTAAATTGAAATGGTGGGTTTTTAATTGACATAATTAAAAACCCACCAATTAGAAACTCACTGTTTCAATTTAGGGTGAACTAAACCCCCGGCATGTGTACAAGCGACCTTGCATTTGTCTGTGCTTGGGTAACTTGAGCCTCCTGCAGTGAGGACTGCTTGGCACTTCTGCTCCCCTTAAGCCTTGTGTAGGAGGAGCATGGCCCAGTGGTTAAAGCACAGGGGAGTGCTCCATTTGTGTGTGAAGCTTGTACTACTAAACAGAGAAAGGAGTAACATTGAACCAAGAAGCATAACAGGGAGCCAAGAAAGTTCATGTCATTAAGGAAACTGGCATTTCTGTGCACTGGAATAAAAAAAGAGCAGCCTCCTAGGGCCTGGTGTGGTTAACAGTAAGGGAGAATATATCATCCTGTATTTCAGGGCCTTTCAAGCACCACTAACAAACTGTGGCTCTGTATGTTGATGTGGGAAGAAAAAAATACAATAAACTCAACTGCAGTGGAACCACAAGTAACTTCAGAGTAACTACAGTCATACTTGGGGACTGAGGGCCGAATTCCGCTCTTGTGAGGGGTGGGTGGGTTTGCACCATTCCTCCTGGCTTCAGTGGGAATTTCAGGATCTTGGGACAGAATATGGCCCAGTCAGTTGATCTGATCTTAGCCACTGTCCACCCCGGGCACTGAGCAGATGTGGTGCTGAGTTCAGGGCTATTAGAGTTTTGGAGCCCTGACCTCCTCCTGCGGGAGATGAGCAATTCCTACTACAAATGATGAGAGTTGTTCCTGCCTTTTAGAAGAGGGATTGAACCTGTGGCACTCAGCTGGGCACAGAGAGAGAGGATCACTCCACAAAGATCTGGTTCCTATTGAAAATGTCTGCAGTTTGATAATGTTCAGATTAGGGTGTAGGTTCCATGCCAGGTCTGAGCTGCTTGGTACGATAGCTGGAGTCCCTCCTGTTGATGGGAGCTCTTGTCAGTAGAGGTAACTAAACTCTTTTCAATTCCTGGGTGGGGATCTGGCTCAACCCAGCTTGCTGCATCTGCTGAGGCACAGGACAAGGAAACACAGGGCATACCTCTGCTGTCTCTGTGGTAATCCTGGAAAACTTGCATGGAGGGAGCATGTTCCTGAAGGCAGAGCTGGACATAGTCAGCACTGTGCTAATGGTGACCACATAACCTTGGCATGTACAGAGTAGGATTGAGCAAATAAGTCTTGTTTCTTGGCAGGGGTCTTAGGATCACCATGGAGGTGGCACAGATGTAACCCACGGTAAAGAACAGACACCCAGCTGGATGGAGCATTGTCATGCCACAGTATAGAGAAAAGGCATCCTGCTCGCAGACCTTTCTAGTGCAGTTCTTATGCACACAGGAGCAGAGTAGATGTGTACATGGCTGTGTATATAAAGATCCCATCGCTCCCATCATTGCATCCCCATCATTGCAAGCCCTCAGTCACACTGGGATTCATTTTGTTTCACTGTTTATCATTCTCTGGCATCACCATCCTAGCACCTAAGTCCACGGGAGCCCAGGGAGCCTGTGTCCCTTGGCTCTTGCAAGCTGCAGAGTAGAACTTCCTCACAGTACAGAGGAGAGAAGGGAGAGGAGGCTGCCTGATATGTTTGCCTCCACGCCTGCCATGGCCTAAGCTGAGCCTGGTCAGTGAGGCTTCACTGACTACACTGAAACTATCAGCAAGAACTAACCAGGGGGTTCAACTTGATTGAGTTCAAAAAGCAGGATCCATGGTGTCCCAGTCTAGCATGTCCTTCCCTGTAGCAGATGACAGCCTGGACACTGCATCAGCCAGTGCAGGAATTTGAACCTTTCTGCTAATCTTGCCTTAATTTGCATACCCATTGCTAGTTAGAAATGAATATATGGGACTTCAGGGTAGGTGTATCATTTTTCTCCCACTTCCAGGGATTTCAGTGGTGCCAGATCAATTAAAGTCAGTAGGTGCCGATTAGCTCTCTCTGCTCTGGATCAGATTGAATGAGCAGCACTGTGGCATAGCTCTTAAAGAAGTCATGCTGGTCAACCAGCCAGTTACAGCATTTTTCTGGAGTTATTAGATGATGATGGGAGATCTATGGACTTGACTGAATCTCTCTTCTTCAGTGCATCAAGTCTGGGGCTTGAATTTCTCTCCATTCTCTAACAGGATATATTTTGACTCTGGCCAGCAATCCATGCATAACGTTCCACTGAGAGCCTGAGGGATGTCAGGGTGTATGAATAATTCTCTCTTTACCTTCCTGCAGCATAACATGTGCATGCTCATGGGTAATTCCTCACCTGGAAAGCTTATTTATTATCATGTAGTATCAATACCTCACTCGGGTTTGTGTAGGACTGCGTGTATGTTTGCAGCATCTGTAGTGCCTGGAGATGGCAGTGTTCTCAATGACACAAGTCGTCATTGTTCTTGGCTCCTGTGTTATATTTCTTGGGTCAGCTTTGTTTCTCTTCATGTGGTTCCAGACTGAAATTGGCCACAGTTATATGTCACAATCAAGATGTTTGGCCAAAATATATAGAAAATATGAATTGGCTCTTTTGCAAATGTAAATCGTCCAGATTGGCCACACACTTTGCCAGAGTCTATAGGCAGAGGTAATGTCCTGGCTTTGCTCTCATGTCTTGTCCCTAGGACAAGGAAGCCATGATGGAGCTGCCACAAAGAAATAAGGGTTGCCTTATGGTGTGTGGAGTTGAATATGCTCTGACCTTTTCATCTGCCAGTTGACTGGTTTCCCACTTTATTACTGAAATGAGATGAGAGAATTTTTAAAGAAAACAAATCTGCTAGAAGATGAATGGTAGCTGTACAGCACCAGTTTGTTCTGTGGAGACACATTAGTATTTCAGCTGTAGGCTGAAAAATGCCTCCCATTAGGAACTATGGGGCAAACTCAAAAGTTCCTACTCAGTCTTTATTACAGTAGACTCTTCACTGATTCAGTTCCTCCCAGCTATGATATATGGTTGCAAACATCCTTTTATGTAAGGAAGCATGGGGTGGAGGGGAAGAGGGAGAAGGTGTGGAGGACAGATGGTCCAGAAGTCAAGCTATTGGTTCAGGACCTGGGAGAGCTGTTCAAGTCTGCTTTTCCACAGACTTCTTATGTAACCCTGAAGAATTCAACTAGACCAGCCGTTCCCAAACTATGGGTCATGACCCCAAATGAGGTTGCAACATTAGTGGATGGGGTTGCAGGGGTGAGGGGCTATGGATTGGGCATGAGGGGCCATGCTAAGGAAATGGTGTCATAAATGGGGTTATGTGAAGGAAAAGTTTGCGAAACACTGAACCAGACAAAGAGTTTTCAGCAGTTGTTTTAGCAACCTTGGTTTCTGGGTGTCCAACTTGAAATACCTAAAAAATGCCAGAATTTCAGCAAGCAAGTGCTCATCACTTTCTGAAAATCCAACCTTTTAAATATGTCTTATTTTGGGCACCCAAAATACTTCTGAAAATATTGACCTCCACCTCTCTGTTCTCATTCCCCATCAAAAGTAGGAATAGCATCAGTTTCCTTACTTACAGGGTGTTGTGACCATATATAGATACATTAAAGATTGAGAGAAACAGCTACTGTGGTAATGAGAATGATGCAAAGGGAAGTAGATAGTATAATATAAAATGGGAAAAATCCTTTCTTGCTATAACTTCACTGAAGTTAATGGTATATGAAAGATGAATTAGGTAAACCATTCGATACAGGCTTACAAAGTCTTACTTGAAACATAGTTCAACTTTGCTTGAACTATGTTGAACTATGTTCAAGCTAAGTTCTGCCATGGGGCTCAAAAACTGGCTGAATGGTCATAGATAAATGGCAATGACCTCAGTTGAGGGAGGTGTCTAGTGCAGTGTTACCAAAAACTTGTTATTGCTCAGCCTCTAGGGAGACAAGACTACAGCCCATCTATGATCAGGACCTCTTTTGCAAGCTTAGACACAGAATTAAGATACAGCTACAATTCCCTTATTTATCACCACCTGGTGAGAAAAGAGGCAAGAGAGAAATCTACAGCCTGACCCACTATTGTTATACCCCAAAAGCATCTGAACAAACGTGTATTCCAATGCCCATCTAGCTACTGTACAAATGAATGCACCATAATACAGGTTCTCACCAGCTGGAAGGGGATACGCAGGGGCAGATAAAGAGGGGGTGCAATGGCATGGCTGCATCTCACTTTTCTGACCATGTTGCGGGAGCAGCAGCTGGGGATTTTGAAGATGGTAAGCTTTTCCTGCTCCCTTCCCCTCCATGCTCAAAAGAACATCCCCTCCCTCCCCCTCTCATCCCTTTCCCTCCCATTCCCCACTTGTCAGCCTACTGCTGCCATTGTCCCCACTGTCCTGGAACTGACAGGAGCTCCTGCCCGCTCCTGCCAGTTTGTGCAGGGGCTGGGCTCAGTTTGGGACCACAGCAGTAGCAGTGGTAGGTTTCCCCTCACTGCCTGCTCCCCCAGGTGTTCCTTGCCAGCCCACGAGCAGGCATGAGGAGGGGGAACATGCCCACCCACCATTGCAGCTGCTGCCATGGTCCCAAGTGAGCACAGCCCCCAGGTAACCTAGATGAAATAGGATAGCAGCAACCCTCATCCCCAAAATGGTGTGGACACCAGCAAGGCAGGAAGGGTAGGGGAGAATGGGAGGGAAGGGGCAGGCCTCCGAGCACAGAGGAACGTAGGGGGTTCATTCTTACCTTCTTTGGAATTTAAGTCACTGGCTACTGCTCCTGCAATTCAGTCTGCCTGCCCCAGTAGGGTGAGGAGAGAAGGCCAAGAGTGGGGGTGCAGCTGCACCCCACTTTGTAAAATCCTGGATCAGTTTTGGGGGTGGGAGTGGTTCAGAAGGTGGTGCACAGACTGGCAGCAGATCTTCTTGAATTTGTAGAGTTCCCTTCCTTTTTCCTTACAGCCTATACACCATATCCATAGATGGCTTATTCTAATATTTTAATAATTGTTTTCCGATTGGTTTGATTCGAATTTCTTTGTTTCACTGAAACTTTTGGAACTGGACTGAACCAGACTGCGTGTGGACTTGGAAGATGTCAGTTAGCTAGGATTTATGTTTCTGTGAAAGTGGCACTTCTGTCAGCGAGGATCCCTTATCTCTTTCCCTTTGCTATCATGCAATGCTGTTCGATGCTGTCCTCTTTCTTCTTTAACCTTAGTTTATGGTCTTTGCTGACAAGAGTGTTTTGTCCTTCCAATTTATCTAAGAATAAGGGTAGGTCTAGGATTCAGGCAGACCTAGACGAATTGGAGGATTGGACGAAAAGAAATCTCAAGAAGTTCAGTAAGGGCAGGTGCAAAGTCCTGCAGTTAGGACAGAACAATCCCGTACACCAGTACAGGATGGGGGCTGACTGGATAAGCAGCAGATCTGCAGAAAAGGACCTAGGAGTTACAGTGGACAATAAACTGAATATAAAGCAACAGTGTGCCCTTGTTGCCAAGAAAGCAAACAGTCTACTGGGCTACATTATTAGGAGTGTTGTCAGCAGATTGAGGGAAGTGATTATTCCCCTCTATTTAGCATTGGTGAGGCTACATCTGTACTGTATCCAGTTTTGGATTCTCCCCGCTACAAAAAGGATGTGGA
Source organism: Crocodylus porosus (assembly GCF_001723895.1). Taxonomy (NCBI): domain Eukaryota; kingdom Metazoa; phylum Chordata; order Crocodylia; family Crocodylidae; genus Crocodylus; species Crocodylus porosus. Next base: position 88,968,044 of record NW_017728947.1, on the reverse strand, counting down.
CAAATTGAACAGAGTCCAGCAGAGGGCAACAAAAATGCTTAGGGGACAGGGAACATGACTTATGAGGGAACTGGACTTATGCAGTCTGGAGGAAAGAAGACCAAGGTGGGATTTAATAGCAGCCTTCAACTATCTGAAGGGTGGTTCCAAAGAGGACGGAGCTGGACTGTTCTCAGTGGTGGCAGATGACAAAATAAGGAGCAATGGTTATTCAAGTTGCAGCAAGGTTAGATACGAGGGGAAAAGTTCTTACTAGGTGGGGAGTGAAACACTGGAACAGGCTATTCAGAGAGGTTGTGAAATCTCCATGTTTGGAGGTTTTTAAGACCTAGTAGATAAAGCCTTTGCTGGGATGATCTAGTTGGGGATGGTCCTGCTTTGATCAAGGGGTTGGAGTAGATGACAGCCTGAGGTCCTTCCCAATCTGAATTTTCTGTTCTAGCAAAACACTATCTAATCATTACTATAAGTTAACATGACAGTATAGTATATTTTGGTCATCTAATTTAAGGTCTTGTGCTTTGTTTAATTGGATCCACTTGCAGGTGTAGCTAGACATATTTATGGCTTCATTTACTTTGCTGATCAAACTGGTTGTCACATCTGCAAAGGTTCATTCTACATTCACTCAGAAACAGGTCGTGGGAATTTCTGCTTAGCCATACTTCTGCAGCTTGGCATAGGCCCCTTGACAACGGCCAAGGCTGGCAACAAGTGATTACACATTTCCACCTTACCATAGTCAGTCAACAAAAACATACTATCTACATATGATTCAAATCATCTTATCAAAAGATAAAACATCAAGTTTTTACAGCTGTTACTTCTCATTACTATTAGTGTTTTTCAAAAGGTAATTATTTGCAGCTGGCCTGGTCCAATACTAGTGGCCTTGACCAACAGACTTTCTTTTATCTTCCCATGCTACTGCTTGTTGCTAAAATGGAAGTTTAAGCACCCACTGTCATAATTCAGGCTTGAGCTGGCTCGAAGTCTGCACTTGTCATTGTGGTCCATGGTCACTGACCATGTCTGAGGCCTACAGCAGCAGCCATCACTGAATCTGATCTTCCTAAAATTTTCACTTCCAGTCAAGACAAGGGTTAATAGTAATGCTGGTTGTGAATTTTTCTGTTAAACATTTTTTCCTTTGGTCCTAAAATGCCAGTTTTGCAAATCTGAACACTTTCATAGTTTTGGCAAAATTGATGTTTCTTTCTCAGATTCAGCTTGGAATATCAGCAGGAATGGGGGAAGTAAGAGCTTTCCCTCAGTAATCTGGTGGTTAGGGAACATAGCAGGGATGAGTCAGGGTATTTATAATGGAGACTTGAACCTGGGTCTCTAGTTGCCTGGGTGAATGCTTTAACTGCTGGACTATTGACTGTTTCAGTACAGACAGAGCTGGCCTTAGGGAAAATGATGCCCTGGGTGAACCTGCATTTTGGTGCCCCCATCCCTGTATTTTGGTGTCTCTTCATCCTGAATTTTGACACCCCACCCCCAGCACAGCACTGGCACTGCTCATGCTGCTTCTGCTGTTCAAGAGCAAAGTGGGTGGACTGGAGCAGGCGCCACCCCACTCACATGTGGCTGGCCTGGCTCCTCTGGAGCAGTAGCTGGAGGTGGGGGCAGGGCTGGGCTAGGCACTGCTCCTCCTGCCTGGGGATCAGCTGGGGTGAGGATCAGCCAGGGAAGGGCAGGGCAGGGGGAGAGCGCTGCTGTGAGCATGGGCTGCTCTTGTGTGTGTGTGTTTGGCGCTTCCCTGACCACAGTGCCCTGGGCAGTCGCCTATGTTGCCCACTCCTCAGGCTGCTTCTGGGTACAGATCACAATCAAGTTTTTTCACGCACACAAAAGAAATCCCAAGTTGTCTCTCTTCTGTTCCAGTGAAGAACAAAAACCAAGTTTCAAAACCTTGACTTTTGTGTGTGTGTGAGAAATGGAATTCTTGTTTGCCTGCCAGTCCTAGTAAACAATACATTAGCTACAGGCCCAACGTGATGCCTGTTAAAATCAAGGGAAGGCATTCCATTGGCCTTGAATAAAACCACATATATTTGCAGAAGGCACTAAATAGGAAGATTGTGCAAAAGCAATGAAGATGGGAGAATAATGCAGAGGCCTAGAAAAGTTAGACTTACGGGCAGGAGATTAACAAAATGGAAAATCATTCTAGCCAAATGCAATGGATACGTGGAGAGGATGGAAATGTGGCTATTTAATGGAGGGAAGACAATGGAAAGCAGTAATGCCAAGAGGGACTTAAAAATAAGGTTAGGAGTAGTGCTGTTTATGGTCAACTGTGATGTTGCCTTTAATTAGGCCAAGCCATGTGACCTGCCCCTACATGTCTGCACTGTCTCTGCTGCAACCACACAAGACACAGCAGGAGATACAAGTAGAGGGCAGCCTGATTCCTTAAAAAAATCCTTCCAGGAATCCGTCTGTCTACTGTTTCTCTTCCTGGCTCTGATTATGGGCACAGAAGACAGGAAGTAGGGGAGGGTCCTGATAGACTTCCTGTGCCAGGACCTAGAGCACTCCTATTCGGACTGAACATGCTGAAGGAAGGGAGAAGCTTAGCCTCAGGTCCTACTCAGGAATTTCCAAGGGCAGCTGGAACTGTGCCCAAGGACTGCGTAAAAGGATTTTTGATGCAAATGACCACTGAGTTAGGGCTAAAGGATGGACTTTGGAGCAGCACTAGGTAGCAACACAGATGCATCTCAGTGGGTGCATCTACACATGCATTTACTATGGTCTAAGCTTACGCTGGTGTAAATTACTCCAGAATAAGTGTTTTTGGGCAGGCATCTACACATGCAGGGATTAGGAAGCAGATTTGCAACAAGTTTGTACCAAGCTTCCTGCAGTCCTGCAATGGCCCCCTACTGCCACCAGAGGAAGCTCCAGGCTCCCTCTGGGTGCTATGCCAGGGGCTGGCAGGAAGCACTGGGCCAGGAAACAGTTGTCTCCTGATCCTGGGGGCTGCCTGCTGCCAGGGTGGGGACAATGTTCCCCTGCTATGGCAGCAGGGAGCTCTTGGCCCTGGCTCCCTGATTAGGGGCAAGGGACTTGAAAAGAGCTGCAGGGGAGGGGCAGGTCCCAGCCCCATGTTCTGATTGGCTGCTGGGGCAGCAAGCTAGCTGCTAGCTGCATCACTGGCAGATTGGGGAAGGGGGCTGGGACCTACCCCACCCCTACAGCTCTTTCCAAGCTCCGTGCCTCAATCACCCAAACAGGGCATGGGGCTGGGACCTGCCCCTGACCAGAGCAGTTACCAGCCCCTACCCTGTACACTGGGTGAGGGTTGGGTAACTTGTTCCCCACTCAGCTCCATAAATGCAGAGCTGGGCAGAGAACCAGCTGGGGAGCTTGTTCCCCTCCCAGTTCTGTGAGTGCACAGCTGGGGGGGAACAGGATGGGGCGCTTGTGGAGCTGGGCAGGGAAAAGGCTCCACCCTGCCAGCAGGGAGCTCCCAGTAGAAGTGCTGCAACTGCAGGGCCACTGCAGGGAGATAAGCATCTCCTAGCAGCAGCCCTGCAGTCCCAGAGCTGGTGCTGGGAAGTAAGGGTCTCCAAACCCTCTGCTCCCCACTCACAATGGCAGGGTGGGGGCTGGGAGATAAGGATCTCCCAGCCTCCACTCCCTGATTGTGATCTCAGAGCAGGGGGCTTGGAGCTCCCTGCTGCTGGGGTAGGGGGACGTAATCCCCACCAGGGCGCCTGTGGTAGAACCTGCCCTGGCAGCAGGCAACTTCTGCAGGCAGGGAGCTATCTCCTACCTCTGGTAGATGGCTGACCAGGAGCAGATTTTGCTCCTGGCCAGGCATCTACATGAGTGCTATGGCACCATTACTAATCTCTAGTAAATTTTCTACTTGCATTTGTAGGTAGCGAATTTACTCAGGATTCAGGTGGTTTACTGTGTAATAAGCATGTGCATGTGTAGACGGACATGCTTACTTCGCAGTAAACTAGGCTAATACATCTATAAAAACCTGACAGTGAGAGTATGAACAGTTGTGTGCACATACCCCAGTGCAATTTAGTCCAGTATACAAAGATGATCTTTAAAGGGCAGACATGTAGCTGTCCCAAAGTAGCTATATGCTATAGGCCAGTGGCTCCCAACCTCAGGGTACGACCCAAATCAGGGTCTTGGGAGTCTGCCTCTTGCTCCACCCCTCCCACCTGTGGGGCTCTCCTGGTGCAGGGTCCACACAGCTCTTGCTGCCTGCTGCCCCCCGTGATCCCGGCCCAGCCTGGACCCTGCTGGTGCTACTGGGCATGAGTGAGTCGGCAGCAAGGGTGGGCCGGGCGTCGTGACCCAGACTTAGGGTTGCAGCAAAAAAAGTTTGGGAGCCACTGCTGTAGGCAGAGGAACTAAATTAATGACATTTACCCACTGGTGGAGTTTTACACCTGATTATTTCAGGTGAAATTCTTCAGTAGGTCCCATGAAGTTATTCCAGTTTAGGGGTTTGCATCATCTATCTCCTACTATTTTGCACTGATTTAAGCCTGGTTTATATCAGTGTAACAATGTTGTCTATCTGCATTGTGAAATCTATTAGCTTCTGGAATAGTCGTCCATGAAACTTATGTGAGATCCACTAACTGAGCCTCATAAGAGACAACTCTGTACAGGTAGAGTGGTAGTTTATGTGATGGAATGTGTCCTTCCAATGTTAATAGCAACATTATCTTCTTTGAAGTGACTTCTGATTTACACAGAGTGAGAAGAGAAAATAAGGCCTTCATTTTCTACAGATCAAAAAATATTAGCAAATGTTTCCTAGAGATCCTTTCTCAGAAGACACAGTTGCAGTAGAGACAGCTCTAACTAACAAGCTTCAGGAAGAAAGGCAATGGAAATGGAAAGAACTGATTGAAGGAATAGGTATGACATACACTAGCAAGAAAGCATGGTTAACCATTCACAAGCTGAATAAGGACCCAAAGAAAGTACAGCAACACCACAACATCACAGCCAACCAGGTGGCTCACCAACTTCTGCTCAACAGTAAAGCTTTGAACAAACAACCTTAAGTACAGATTAGATGTCAAACTGATCTGGAGGAAAATGGCATACACAATGGATGGACATGATGCTAGAATAAGGTAGAGAAGGTTCTTCAGGTAAATCTGATATCTTTTATTAAACAAACTCAAATAGTTGGGAAAATTCTTAGTAAGCTTTTGGGTACAAACACCCTTTGTCAGACTGCGGAAGTGTCTGCAGATGCTCTGTGCTCTGGGGTGGAATAAATCACCTGAATAACATCAAAGCAGCTGGACTCAATGACATATGCACAGAGCTGATCAAACACTTTGGTCCCACAACCAAGTTATAGGTATTATACCTTTTTAACTATTGCTCATGAATCCTTAAAATACCTAATTTATGGGGATAGGCCCATGTGATAGCTCTATTAAAGCCAGGGAAGAGTACCTCTGGCCCAGAGAACTTAAGGTCAGTGTAATTTCTGTGCCATCTTTATAAGCTTTATGAATGTCTTATTCTAAATTACCCTTCACCTCTTATTGAACAACATCTAATACCAGAACAAGCCGGATCTAGACCAAGCAAGTCCTGCACTAGCCAAATACTAAACGTCACCCAGCATATAGATTTAATAGATTTTTAGGGTCAGAAGGGACCTCAGTAGATCATTGAGCCCGACCTCCTGCCCTGGGCAGGAAAGAGCGCTGGGGTCAGATGACCCTAGCCAGGTGCTTGTCCAGTCTCCTCTTAAAGATCTCCAGGGTAGAGGAGAGCACCATCTCCTTTGGAAGCCCATTCCAGATTCTGGTAACCCTTACCATAAAGAAACCCTTACCCTTCCTGATGTCCAATCTAAATCTGCTCTCTGTCAGTTTGTGGCTGTTGTTTCTAGTTATCCTAATGGGCATCCCAGTAAACAGAGTATCTCCTATTCCTTGATGCCCTCCCCCACCCCCCATGAATTTGTAGGTGGTCACAAGATCACCTCTCAGCCTGCTCCTGTGGAGGCCGAAGAGATCCAGGTCCCTCAATCTCTCCTTGCAGAACTTTACCTGCACGCCCCTAACCATATGAGTGGCCCTCCTCTGCACCCTCAAAGCTATTCACATCTTTCTTGAAGTGTGGTGCCCAGAACTGGATGCAGCACTCCAGCTGCAGCCTTACCAATGCTGCATACAGGGGAAGTATCACCTCCTTAGTCCTATTCATGATGCACCTGCTAATGAATGATTGAGTGCAGTTAGCTTTACTTATCACTTTGTCACATTGATGACTCATGTTCATCTTGGACTCTACTATGACTCCAAGATCCCTTTTTGCTGCTGTGCTACTTAGAAAGTCATCTCTCAGTCTGTATTTGTGTTGGTGATTCTTTCTCCCTAGGTGCAGCACTTTGCACATATCTTTGGTAAACTGTATCCTATTCTGTTCTGCGCACTTTTCCAACCTGTCCAAATCAACCTGAATCCATTCCTGCCCACTAATGTGTTTACTTTGCCCCATAATTTGGTGTCATCTACAAATTTGGACAGAGTGCTCTCCACACCCTCATCCAAGTCACTGATGAAGATATTGAACAGCACTGGTCCAAAGACTGAACCCTGGGGCACTCCAGTGCCCACATCTTTCCAGGTCAATACTGACCTATCCAATAAACCAATTCACCACCCACCTGACTGTGTAATAATCTATGTCACAGCCACTTAGTTTATTTATAAGAATGGGATGATATACCGTATCAAAGGCCTTTTAAAAATCCATGTAGATGACATCTACCTTGACTCTTGAATCTAAGAATTCTGTGACCTGGTCATAAAAAGAACTAATGTTAGCTAGGCAGGATCTACCTGGGGTACACAGACCTTGTAGTCCTTGAGGGTGCTTGACCCACTGCAAGAACTTGGGTGCTTCCTTTAGCCTGAAGCACAAAAAGTAGCATCCGTTGGTCATCTGAGCCAAGGGACTAAAAAAAGCATGTTTGAACCCTCTCCCAATGAGTCCACCAAGCTTAGTACAGTGGAGACCTTTATTGGTTACAGAGAGTAGGCCTTGGGGAAGGGTACAGGGTAGAGATGCATCACAGAATAACTTTAGAGCAAATAGTGTGGCTAGGTGACCTTTAAACACGCATCTACTTTACAGCAAACTATAGCTCTAGATAAGTTTCAGGTAAGTTACTCACAAGTATCATCCAGAGGCTGATTGAGCTTTCCTCTGGAGGCTGGCAATTCATGGTGTGTCCATGAGTTTCAAGAGAGATCCCCATGTCTTCCTGGTCTGTTACTCACATGTTCCCCAATATGGCTCTCCTCCTTCCAGGAGGAAGGGGCTTTTAAATAAACTTTTCTGACCACACCTTCTAGGTCCAATCAGGGCAGGTGTTTTTTAAGGCTAATCAACCAATTTAAAAAGCATCACCAATCAACTCAGAGATCGACATCTCTTGAGCCACTACTCCTCTGCCATGAGGTCACTGCTTAGGACAATAGAGAGCTCCCCCCACTTGTCAGTCATATAGGCAAAGCTGATTGCTTAGCAACTGGAGTGATAGACACCTGATATTGAGGGAGGGGAACACAGATTAGCCCCATGGTGAGGAGGAGGCTAGAATATGATTTCATCACAATGCCAACCCAACCAAGATGTAGGTCACAACTTTTCACCTATGCCATAGAGAAGCCAAGTAGAAATTAAATATTATCTGGAATGGAATCCAGCGGGCTAATCACCCAAACCCTATGTACTTGTAGGTTACATTGGACCAAACACTTGCCTTCAAGCACATCTAGAGAAGACAAAAAGGAAAGTCAGTGCCCACAACAACATACTTTGAAACTTGGTTACCTCAAAGAGGGAGGCAAACCCAACTACATTATGAAGTACTGCTGTTGCCTTGTGTTACTCCACTGCATGCATGTCCAGTATGGGAACAATCAGTTCATGCCAAGAAAACAGACCTAGTTCTAAATGACTGCTGTCATGAAATAACAGGATGACTAAAGCCAAAGCCAAAGGATAGCCTGTACCTACCGGTTGGCATTGTACCATCTGATATCAGAATAAGGGAAGCAAGCCAAAAAGAAAAATCACAGCAGATGGAAGATCCCAGACACCAATTCTATGGTCATAAGAAGTAACAAAACAGTTTAAAATGCAAAAGAGTTTTGTGACCAGTCTTGTGCCGTTAGACACGGCAGCTGACAGGGTGCGACTGAGGTTATGAAAGGAAAGATTATGTGCAATTAGGTGCTCTGAAATGGACTTGGAATCCCAGGAGGACTGGAGCAGATCTAGACTGGCCAATACGGTGATGCCTGAAACACCTGAGCATCCAAACAGGAAGATCAGAAACAAACATGATCAAATGGGGCTACTCTAATGACACAAAAATGCAGACTGTGGAGCACATCTCATTTGCTGACTCCTTGGTGAGACCCATGTGAAAGAGAACATCACTGCAGCAATGGGAAGAGCCATTGCTTGTGCATGATTCTGGAAAAAACATCTAGTTTATGACAAGGACATGAGAAGAAGAAGAAATCTTAGACCTCCAGCACAAAGGGAAAGAGGGTCCAGCTCTTGTCTGAGTCATCAGCAGTGTGAGTTATTAGGATGATTCAAGACTGACCCGAGGGAAGTTTAAGTGGGCAGCCGTTTTGTTTGCTGCATCTTGAACCCCTTCTCTTTGCACTGACAGGAGCTCTATTGCTATGCATAACTTGGCAGCTCCTTCTGCGCTGTAGTGCTGTTCCAAACTGGCTGCTGGGAAAGAAGCAAACAGCTCAGGAATTAATGAAACACAACTTCTCTCTGCCTCCAGAGAATAGGAGCATCTCCATCAAGTTCTTGCCATTCCAAAAGTCCTGAGGGTTTTCATTTGAATGTATCTGTTTAAAAATTTGGTAGGAGTAAAACACCCATTGAGACAAAACATCTCATGTTTATGGGGACCATGAGGTAAGAATTGGGAGGCAAAGGTAGAGAGAATCAGTCTGTCTGTGTGTCTGTCTATCTATAGATATATCTGTCTCATTCTCACAGCCTAATTAAAATGAGCTACACACCCAATATACAGACAGTTCTCATTTATTCAGGAAGATTTAGAGCCTCTTGGCTGGCAGCACTTCCTGGCAGACTGCGAATAAGAATTCCAAGCAAATGTAGCTCAGTAACTTATAACCTGTAAGTGCCAAATCTGAGTTTAAACCAGTTATGTGAGCTGGGATTATAGGTATTTTCCAGTGATTACCACTGTAGACTAATAAATAGGTGGTGTGCTGTGTATAAAGGGGAATGTTGCCTAGTGTGGATAGCTCTTCACAATTAACAGTAATGAGGACACAGCTGTTTGAGCCCAGAAGCCAGTATTTTCAGACAATAATTCTTGAGGATTCTTTCCTCCACTGGCTTTTGTCCACTACCAGTTCTTTGCTTACAAAGGAAGCAGAAGGCCACAGCATTTGTACAAGAATCATCCTGGCTTTGTGGAGGTTTTAATATTGATCTCAAGTACATAAGCACATGGACAAATGTAAATTCAAATGAAATGTGAAAAGCAACGTCCTCCCCTGATAAGCACCCCAGCTCCCACAAGGCCAAGCTTCACAAACTTCTAGCCAAGCAGGTTTAGGCAACCCTCTCTTTAAAGTCCATCAAGACACTTTCTAAAGCCTCTGGCAGGTGTTGCTGCAGCAGGGGAAGATGCAGGCTCCCCCTCTTCCCAAAGAAACTGCACAGCTCCTGTGAAGTTCCCACTGCCCACGGGCCTGGAGAGTTTGTACCTGAGTGTGAGGATCGAGTAGTTTCATAGTTTCATAGTTTGTAGGGTTGGAAGGGACCTGAGCAGATCATCTAGTCCGACCCCCTGCAAAGGCAGGAAAGAGTACTGGGGCAAATGACCCCAGCAAGATGTTCATCTAACCTCCTCTTAAACACCCCCAGGGTAGGAGCCTGCACCACTTCTCTTGGAAGTTGGTTCCAGACCC
>NW_017728947.1:88953795-88956879 GCF_001723895.1 Crocodylus porosus | reverse complement strand
AGACTAACTGGCCTATAGTTTCCCGGTCCTCCTTCCTGCCTTTTTTGAAGATGGGGACCATGTTGGCCCTCTTCCAGTCCTCCAGTACCTCACCAGAGCACCATGAGTGCTCATAAAGTTTTCCCGGCGGGGGGGGAATGCAATGACCTCGGCCAGTTCCTTTAGAACTCTAGGGTGGAGATCATCCAGGCCAGGTGACTTGAATATGTCCAACCCCTCCAGAAGCTCCCTAACTAAATCCTCGCTAAAGTAGTCAATAATGTGAGCATTTTGTCACTCAGAACTAGTTGGCTCTGCAGACCATTTGAAATGCAGCCTCTCGAGGTGTGGCTACACCCTGCTGCACTCTGCTAGGGAGTGCTGCAGTGAAGCGTGGCACATCTGCGCAACACACATGCTATACCTAGCATGAGGGTTAGGTAGCCACCTTAGACTCCTCAAGGTGTAAATCTCTTTCTGCATGTTGTGTCTAGATGGGATGTAGACATGACCTTAGTCAGAAATGAACCTTTGTCCTGTCCCATATTCTTCAAACATCATGGGCCAGATCATGCTGTTTCCCATCTTCCTAAAAGAGCTAACATTTTTGCATCACTCTCAGAACTTATCAGATGATGACAAAACATTGACCTGCTGAGGCTTTGTTAGTTGGGTAAAGGGCAAGACGTCTCAGATTTCTGAAGGACGTCAGAGCATTTCTATCTTCAGAGAAGTGTCTGTCCCTTATGTGGATCAGCTGTGAGGCTATCTATGACCAAACACCCCTGACTGGGTACTCTTAATATCCTCAAACTACTGCATTTACTCGAATACAGGATGAGTTTCTCACCTCACCCCTAATTGGCATGGGGGAAAAAGCTCTCTTGTTTTATAAACACATACAAGAAAATCTCACTAAATACATTGTCTATCATTAAACTGCTGTCAAAAGCAGCATATGCTCAGCAATGGAAACCAACTTTTGAGTTGATTAAATGCAACCAATACTGAGCAGGACTATAAAACACATTTTTTTTAAATTACATTTCACGTTCCAGCTCAAATTAGCCAAATCATTTTCAAATCCTATCAACGGAACAGAATTCAGTTGTTCAAATCCATGTGGTGCTACCACTGGCAAGAATCCTCCATCCCACTGGCAAGTTTCATAGTTTCATAGTTGGTAGGGTCGGACAGGACCTAATCAGGTCAAGTCTGACCTCCTGCCATGGGCAGGAAAGAATGCTGGGTTCAAACGACCCCGGCTAGGTGATTGTCTAGCATCCTTTTGAAGACCCCCAGGGTAGGAGCATGTACCACTTCCCTTGGAAATTGGTTCCAGCCACTAGCCACCCTGACTGTGAAGTAGCGCCCCCTGATGTCTAGCCTGACCTCCTGATGTCTAGCCTGGGTGCCCTCCATCTCTTCAGTCTGGTTCTTCAGATATTCTCAAATCCATAGCGGGCATCCTGTGTGCAGGCTCAAGCCCAGAGGCCTTAGGGATCAGATGCCCCCTAATCTCACTTGCCCTTAGCCAACAGGCCAAAGAACCAAGCTAGGGAGAGATCCCCCATGTCCACAAAGTAGGCATGTAGCTGAGATTCTCCCATTGGGAGGCTATAGTAGGCTCTCATAATGTGTCCTGTCCTTAGTACAGTAGAGGGTATAGATCTGTCCAATGCACTGCAGACAGGACTCCTTACAAGCATCTACTATAGGCTCCCAATGGGAGGATCTTGGCAAACCTCCAATAATTAGATTCTATACCTGTAAAATTATAACAAATATATAACTTTTCTATATACAGGATCTAATTAGTGGGGAGGTTGTTTTATAATCAAGGTTGTCTTCTATTTGAGTAAATACAGTAAACAGTTTTGGATCTTGCCAGTCCTTGACTGGGATATGTCCAACTATTACTGGGAAAAGTAAGTTAGTTGTTAATTAGGTCTAATGTATCCAGCTGCATCAGTGCTAAGCCAGTTCCCAGGAAGGAGCCAGTATAATCCTGGAGTTCCCATGTGTTGTATGAACATATCACTGGAAATCTTGATTTCTCCCAGACATTAAAGAATTCTTGGTTCTATCTGTGAATGTAGCTTTAGCATCATGACTGAATTTTCAGAGTTGGTAATTAAATTCTGTTCACCTCAGATTTCTGTTTCATTTTCACTCTTTCACTTCTCAACCTAAGTTACTATGTAGTATTCCTAAGCAATATTTATGAAAGTTTCCACTTTACTCCAGATGTGGCTTCAGTTTAAGGCATTTGGTCCTGGCCACAGCCCCCTCAGTTCAGTCCTCTGGAAGGCAGGGCTGCTCTAGCATCCACCAGCTTCTAGCCTGAGCCACTGCAGGCTTGTGCCTGAATTTCCTCAGTCCAGAGAGAATGCCTGTCCAGTTACAAATCAGTTCAGCCTAGCCAGATTAGACTAACCTGCAAAGATTGAATCAATTCAGGCTCAGGCTTTTTGAATGTCTGTCCCTAGCCCTGGAGGTACTACATCTAATGGACTTTAGGAAGAGTGCATTAATGCATGTGTCAACATGCCCAGTAAGTCCTTGCCCCAGAGCTGTTACAAGTGTGCACTTTTGCATAGTTACAGATTTTTACCCTTGTGTCAGAAATTAGATTTAAATTCCTGATTTGAGTCCTTTTAGGATCATAGGAAAATAGGGCTGGAAAGGACCTCACAAGTTTAGTCTAGCCCCCTGCTAATGGCAGAAGCATCCCTTACTAAATGATTTTAGACAAGTGTTTGTCCAATCTGCTCTTGAAAACCACCAGGGAAGGAGATTCCACAACTTGTCTATCCAGCCTGTTCCAAAGGTTGACCATCCTCATCGTCAGAAAGTTCCTCCTAATCTCCAACCTAAATTTTCCCTACTGCAGCTTGAGGCCATTGCTCCTAGTTTTATATCAAGGAAAAACTCATCCAAATTAGGGGTGGCTTGATACCGTAAGCCTGTATGTTCTGGAAGCAGAATATCTGGTTTTCATGGCATATGGGTCTGTATTTCATAGATTTCATAGATTTCATAGACATTAGGGCTGGAAGGGACCTTGGGAGATCATCGAGTCCAGCCCCCTGCCCAAAGGGCAGG
>NW_017728947.1:88949041-88953784 GCF_001723895.1 Crocodylus porosus | reverse complement strand
GCCTGGGTTGCCTGCAGGAGCTGGCAACTGTGTGGGCTCTGCTGGGGCTGCAAGAGGTGCGAACCTGTTGCTAAGCTCCGGCGGGGCAGGGGCCTTGGTGCGGCGGGCCTTGGGGCCCTTGACCACTTTGGTATTGCCACTAATGTTCTCCTTTAGTTCAAGTGTTTTGGACAATCCAAGTTATTTACCTTCAAAACACCAGGTAGACAGAATATGGCAGAACAACAGTGACTATGAGAGTTGGGCACAGATGAGTTTACAAATATTTAGTATTACAAAACAATTAAGTTAGGAAGCACCATTAAGTGGCTGTTGATTCCATCACTTTATTTATCATTTAATTAGCAACAAATGTATTTTTAGCTGAATAAACAGAATGTTTAATTTCATGACATACATTTCTATAAATGTCCTATAACATCACCACAGGTCTCCTAGATAGCCTAATGAGTAGTAAGGTGATGGGACCCAGGTGAGTACTTCAACAGGATACTCCTGGCTGCTATTAAGTGACAGTTTCTATTACAGTCACAGAACCTGAAATTACAGACAACCAAAATATTAATTTCAGTGTCTGAGACATACTTCTAGCAAAATGGTGCCTATAGGATCTCACTAGTGTCTGATGTAAGACAGAAACATAGACTCAGGCAAGAAAAAAAAACCAAGACACATAAAAAAGCCTATATAATTTAAGAGTTAAGTTTTCTATAATGCTTAGCTAGACCTTTATGATCCAAATCAACAGAATGGTTTTAAAATAACTTATAGAAAGGAAATTTTCTATTAAAAATAAAGGACGTTAGAGGGATAAGTTTAAACCCTTTTACAATTCCATAGAATCCTATTAATATCTTCTCTGTTGAATTCTATCAGAGTTTTCCATCAGTGGACAGAGCATGAAAGAACTAAAAAAAACCCGCAAAAACCAAAAAACCTCAAATTTGCAATTATTGCTCTTGTTCTCCAGGGAGCTTGGAGGAATCACTAGCACAAACAGTCCAGCCAGCTGATTTAGCCAACTGGTGGTCAGTTTACATTTCCTCTAATAAGTGAACTTCTTGACCGTACATTTTAACTGAGTCATTAAGAGTTTCTTTTCCAAGTGTTTTGGCAGACCAAAGAGGTTTCAGCCTGTGAATAGATCACAATAACTAGTCCAGAGTGAAGAGGAGAACAGACATATTTTTTAAGAAGAACCATTATATTAGAAGAAACCAGCCCAAGTCAGGAGTTGAAGAGGAATTAAGGTAGTGCTGAAACAGGTGCATGCAAAAATCCCCTTGCAAATAAGAAACTCCATTTTTATGCAGCAAAAGACACTGCTGCCTAAGCGCCAAATGCCCTAAGTGTTCACTATTCTGTCTGCCTGTCCCAGTGATATTGGAGATATACACACAGACATTAGCACGGGGTATGTGCTGCGGGAGATGGGATGGAGGGAGGGGGAGGATTCCTGCTTGAGCAGCAGGGTGGGGGTAAGGCAGGGGAAAGCCAAGCAGACCCTGCTGTACCTGTAGTCTCTGCTTGAGCTGTGGCCAAGGAGCAGAGGGGAGGGAGCAGCCCTGCTGTGAAGCAGAGAGCCCAGCTCAGAGAGCGTGCTGTGATGCTGGGGGAATCTGGTTTATCTTAAACCAGCAAGGGGTCTGGGACAGACATTGCATAAACTGTTTTTACCCAAATCAGTTAAGTCTGATAACTACATTCAACCAGGTTTATCTCAAACCAGTTTCAACCATTTTCAGATTGGTTTATGTGCACTGAACATATGTTTTGTTACAGGTTTCAACCAGTTTCTAATTACTTAAACTGATTTATGTGTACTGTGTGTCCCTAGCCCAGGTGCCTGTAGGCATGCTGCGAGGCTGCTCTTATATGCTGTAATTACAGTGCATTGGAGCAGACTCGATTAATCAAGTTTGCTGGAGTGTGGTAATTACCGTGCTCCAGCAGCCTTATGTATCTCGTGTATCAGAATCCCCGCGTTTCAAAATGGCAGTGGGGGCACTTGAACTAAATAGCTCATCAAATGAGCTTTAGTTCAAGTGCCCCCACTGCCATTTTGAAGTGCAGGGATGCTGCTACATGAGACACTGTGGCACTTCAATTAGAGTGGTTCTCAGAGCACATGTAAAAGTGCCCCGTGGGGCCGGCCCACAATTTTTGGGGCCCCCTGCAAGATATAGTTTTGAGGCCTCCTGATGTGAAGAAGTTGGCCATGATGTCACCAGTGGGGGGTGGGGGCATTGGTGAGTGGCCAAAGAAGCCAGAGACAGCAGGGGTGGGGGTGTCAAGTGGCTGGATGTGAAGCTGGTGGCAGAGGTGGGGTGGATGGTGAGCATCCAGATGCAGAGGGCCCCTTGGCTGTGGGCCAGCACTGGTGCCCCACCTCTAGAGCATGTGTTAAAGTGCCCTCCAATGCAAGGCACTAAATAAATGGCCATTAGGCTGTCCTAATGTGCAGTAGTGAAAGCAGACACTTTTTTAGTGATGCTTAATATGCAATAGCGTATTTTAATGCTTATTAGCTTATTTGCATATTTTTTACACAAGTTTTAATGCACAGTAAAATGGGATACTTCACATTACCCACTGTGCCATTGTATACTGTTCAGCTTTGATCTTGATTGGGGGCCTGTGGAACCTTGATCTTGGTTGGGGCCTGTAGGTAGTGTTGTAATATTAATCACAACGGCAGAACTAGAAGTAAGCTCCAAATGTATAGCTGTTTTCCAGCTAAACTGGTATCTGCCATCATCATCATCATCATCACTACAGTGCTGAAAAGAGGGTCTCCATTAAATGACAGAAGTATAGAACTCCTGACATGCAATTAAGCAGTTTCTAATAATAGCCAGAAGAAGGATTGTTACATAAGCCTGATTTATAATAATCAAAATACATCCTCAGTTTGGTTGTCTCTATATCAAGCTGTTTTAGTCCTAGAAATCAATCAATTTACTATAAATCTAGTGAAATGCCAATATAAAATGAACTCAACAGTCAACAGCCAGTCCTCAGACACTGAAGTATGCAATTAAACAGGTGTTTAGGGAATTAGTCTTCAGCAGTTTCCAATCTCAGCTGGGCTGGCTGTCCTTGGAAACCAGTACTGACCCCACACAGCAGCAGTTTGAAGTTGGCTGTAGTCTGCTCTTAAGAAATGTGGCGTTGTTATTCTCCAGTTTCTTATCACATGCAATTATCTTGAGGAAAAAAACCTGCTGAGAAAACATGTGAGTTCATTGTGCAAAAATCTACTACTGAGGAAATTTTCTCAGTGTCCAAAAAAGGAATGGTAGAGAAGTTGCAGAATGGAGCTTGGTTCCAAATAATCTTGGAGCCAGTCCCCATGTCACAGAGCTCACATGTTTGGTTCTGAACTCCTATAAAAATAAAAAGACATTTGATCTATTTATTATTTTTAAATGAGCCCCCCAGTGTAATAAACTACTAAAACAGCTTTATTACTTGGGGAGACGGAAAGCAATGGTAGGAACCTCCAGTCTCTTAATTAGTTACAAAAACATTGGAATATTCTTATCTGGTCAAGCTCATGAAGTCAAGCTGGTGTGGTGGTAGGACCTGAAAAAGCTGAAAGGGAAAAGTAAAATAATTAAATAAGATATCTATGAAACAAAACAGATTCCAGTGTGTGTTAGATACTAAATGGTCAAGAGAAGAGAATATTGAGATCTCAGAGTATGTACAGTTACTACCAGTAGTGCAAACACTACCACTAAAAAGGTGGACTTACATTGTTCATGTTCTAAGAATGCCTAATAATAGGCTCCTAAAATAAGTCCATTTTGACAGCTCAAAGAGAGGTCAACCAAGAGGGACACTTCACAGCACTGAGCTCTGAAGCAGTAACTTTACAGGTTAACAACTGCAGCAAATTTAAGGAGCTGAACCCAGACAGGACTGATCAATGAAAAATTACCTCTGTTTTATGCCCCAGACAGTGTGAGACCTGGATTAAATAAGAAACAAAACACCGAGAAGACGGAAAAATCAGTTGTTACTTCTCCAGTTAGTAAGTGGCATTTGTTCTCATATCTGCCTGACTGGTTCAGTCTTTGAGACTGTTTGGACTGCTCAAGGAACTGGATCTTCAAATAATCATGATCGTAAAAACATGCCATTTCCACCAATGGGTAGCCAGAAGATTAGACCACACCGGAATAGACTTAGATAAGCACGAGATGTTAGGCTTGACTACTGATACTTGCTACATATACCTAACAGATCTCCATAACCATGACTTCCTATGATAGACACTTGCCACTAGAATCATGACCCTATCAACAAATGGAGAGGATTCTGAGCACAGACATAGAACTTCCATGGCACCTGTATTGAGGAAGTCATTATGAAGAGACTACCAAATTTCATAGTCATTATGAACAGACTAGCCCCAGGTATGATGGGGCAGGAGGCCTGCATCACACCCCCCTAGGGTCACAGTCTGGCTTCCCACACTGACACCTTGGGTCTGGATCTGCTTCTTCCCTTCCCCACCCACCACTTCAGGCCTGGGCTCATTCCCCCCCCCACATTGTTTCGGGTCTGGTTCTCTCCTGCTGCTTTGGGTGCAGGCTTACCTACCACAACCCACTTCCCAGGACCAGGGAGCGGGAAGGGGAGCTTGCACATGGCAGCATCTGGCAGTGGGTGGCAGGCAGCGGTGGTGGGTGGTGGGCAGCTGTGCACTACCACCAGTAACCTCCCCCCTCCCCCTCC
>NW_017728947.1:88930233-88948941 GCF_001723895.1 Crocodylus porosus | reverse complement strand
TGGGGGATGGGCACTGCCACTGGAAACCCCCCTTCCCTTTCTTCCCCTTCCCGCTCCACTCCCTTCCTTCCTCCCCTCTTCCCTGCTGCCTCCCCCTCCCTGCCAGCTGTTCTTGGGGGGGCAAGGGTGGGCCGCACTCTGGCCCCTGACTCACGTCCCTCAGTCCTCATTGTCATGGTGGCACTCTGCCATGTGGGGGGGTGTGAGGCCAGCATTGCGCTGCTGTGCCACCACTGCGCCCAAGGAGCAGATCCAGGGAAGGGCATACCCCCTACCCCCACTCCATCCCATAATGGTGGTGCTCTGGTCCCCACTGTCCTCCTCTGCCTCCAAACAGCAGGGCTGGGAGGCCAGGGCACCCTGCTGCTCTGGCCCTTCAGTCCCCACTGTCAAGACAGCACCCAGCTGTGTGCCTCTGTCTGTGCAGAGCACTCTGATTGACTGCCGAGACAAGTAGTCAGAGTGTGAATGAAGTGTTATGGACGGACAGACAGACTAGGACTTTTATAATATCAGAATGAGAAGAACCACAGATTTCACTCCTCTTAGCCATAGACCTTTGGTGTAACAAGGTGATGATCTCCCTCGGTATCTGATATTGGCTGCAGCTGCAGGACTCAACTATGAAAAGAGATGTCATCTCTTTGACATGGGTTTTCCTCAGTAAGTTCATTGAATCATAGAACCGAGAGCCCGCAGACCAGAAAACTTAGGATCCAGCCCACAGATGTGGATCTTCAGCAGTATTTAGCAGTGAGGGTCACCTTCTGTGGGCACTCTTGCTGTGCTGCCTTGAGGATGAATGCTGGTTGCAGGATCTTTCCTTGTGTAGCCAGGGAAACTTGCGGTGGTAGTGGTCCTAGCACTTGTCTGTATGTGACCTAAGGTAAGTCATTTCAGCCCATAGTCAGAAAAGCTTGCCTACCCCTTGTGTAGATAATATGATGTCATAGTATTAAATTAAAGGCAGAAGGAATTATTATGATAAATCTAATCTCCCATAGAAAACAAGCCATAGATCTTCTCCCAGTGATTCTGTACTAAACCCATGACTTCTGTCTGAGCTGTAGCATATCTTACAGGAGATATTCAGTCTTGATTTAAAGGTTTTGAGGGAGGCTGAATCTGTAACATAGCTAGCTATATTGTTCCAACAGTTAATTAGCTTCACACCTTGAAATTTGTGTCTTTCTTGTAGTCTGAATTAGTCTTCTACCCACAGGTTGTCATTACATTTTTTTCTCTTAGCATAGTAACCATCTACTGTCAAAAATTTTCTCCCATGTTGGTACCTCTAGACCAACGGTTCTCAATCTTTTTTGTACCAAGACCCATTTGTAAACTTCAGTGGCCAGTCCTGACCCAGTGCCCCTCACTCCAGACCCACTGCCCCCCATCCCCAGGCTCCAGCCCCGCAGTGTGTGGGGCAGGGGGCTGTGTGGGAGGACCCCAAACAGCCCTTTGCAGGCTGGAAACCTGACAGCCTGCAAGGAAAAAGCCACTGTTTTCTCCTTTCAAGGAGAATCCATTTTTAAAGTTTGTTCATGACCCTCTCATATACTCTTGGGACCCACTTTTGGGTTGCAAACCATGGATTGAGAAACTTTGCTCCAGACTATGATCAGAGAACCGTCTTTTCAATAAACAAGCTAGATTGGGCTTCTTAAGATTTTGACTAGCTAGTACATTTTCCAGATTTTGAATTATTCTTGTAGATCTTTTCTGAATGCTTTCTAATTTTTCAGTATCTTTCTTTTCTGGAAGGGTTGGCACTAGTACTAGGCAAAGTATTCCAGATATTGTTTCACTTCTGGAATATAGAGTGGTAATACCAGTGCCCTATTCCTGCTTGATATTCCCTTGTTTGACATCTGTCCTACACCATCAGATGGGGAGTCCATGTTCATAAGTTTATCTAGTATAACTTCAGACTTATTTGCAGTGTCACTGAATTCACAGTCTTTCATCTCAGAAATACAATTTACATTCTTTGTTCCTAGATGTATGACTTTGCATATGACTAGGTTAAAATGCACATCGCTGAGGTGATCTCAGTTTAACAAATAATCCAGGTTAATCCATGTAACTGACCTGTCTTCATTATTATTTATCACTCCACCTGCATTTTACCAGCAATGGTTTAATAAATTCTTTCAGATCATTGATAAACTGTGCCAGAAAGCAGATCCGCATTCCAAACAGTCCATTGCATGAGGGCACCACAGTTGCAATTGCTGTTTGAGAACTCTGTTAATCAGTGTTTAAACCATTTAATATAGGTTCCATGGATTTTGTGAGGTGCTGTAGTAGGTCGATGTCACCCTATTTTTCTGGACTATTTTAATGCCATTTTTCTGTCTCAGTTGTGGTGTCTTGGTATATTGTTGGTACAAGTAATATTGGACTTAGTCTTATGTTCCTTGTGTACCTCATACTATAAAAAATCGTCATATTTTTAACAATGAGTAACAGCATTCCAGAGGGAAGTTGGCAGTCTCCTGCTTGATTTCTGATTTCTTTCAGTCCATGTTTAAAATGATGAGATTTTTTTATGTGCATTGCTTTTTTTAAAAAGTGATTTAATGGTTTTCTATTAGGAATAGTACAAATAATACTTTATTCATTATCCTATATTATGACTAATTTCTAGAGTACCCATCAGAATAGTAGCCAGGCATTTTCATTACAGAAAATAAAACACAAAACCAGTAATGTGCATGCTGAACACAATTAGTTCATATATTTATTTTCACATTATAAAAAATGGCTATCACAGGCTATAGACTTTCTGCCATATGTTAAAAATGCAATCCATACCAATAAAAACAAAACATCAGCATATCTCATCTAACAGAAAACAGCCAGACAGGAAGAACGATAATATAGTGTCTCCACCCTTCATATTCCCAAAGAAAATCCCCATGCCACTTCACATATATCAAAATGTAAAATAAATATAACATTACACAGTAGGGCTGTGAGAAACAGCAGTGTTTTGTTTCGACTTTGATTTTGCCATTTCAGTGGAACAGTGTTTCATTTTGAGTTTTGTTTCATTTTGAAAGCACTGTTCCATTTCATTTTGTCAAAACTGTTTTGCTGTTTCGACATTTGGGGAATAAACCCATTCCACATAGGCTATAATGGGGAAGCATGAAACTGCCTATAATTTTTTCATTTTTTGGCAGATTTGGATGAAAACAGCAGGGATGGTAGCCCCTTCTGAGGGCATGAAGCCTGCCATGTTTCAAAGAGAATAGGTGCAGGGATTTCTGGAAAACTGCACCTCAAAGTCTTGAAAGCAACTCATGTCACTTGTAAGTGTGAAGGCACAGGGGGGTGAAAACTGCAGGCATCGTAGCTCCTGCTGAGGCCATGAAGTCTGCCAGGTTTCAACAAGATACATACAGGGGATTCTGGGAAACTGTACCTCAAGCTGCTGGCAAGCAAAACTCATGACTCTGTGTGTGTGTGTGTGTGTGTGTGTGTGTGTGTGTGTGTGTTAAGGCACACCCTCACTGGCACTGGGGCCCCCACATGACACAGTAGTGTGCCCCAGTGAGGTCTCCTCCTCCCCTACAGCCTCAGTCTGGTCCACCACTCTAAATAACCACTTTAAATAAAAACAGGTAAAATAATAACTTAGTGAGGTGCAGCACAGCAGCACCAGCAGCATCTCAGGCAGCCAAACTGTGACAGAGCCTTTATTTCCTTTCCTGAAGGAGCTTCTTCTTCAGCATGTGTGTTAAGGCATGCCCTCACTGTGTCCTTCCCCGCTCTTCCTCCTCCTTCTCCTAACTTTCTGTTTCCTAGCAGGCAAGCCCAGCTTCAGATTTCAAACTTGAAATGTTTTGAAACTTTTGAAACATTTTGACTGCCCTCATTTCATTTCAGGGCTGTTTTGAAACCCTTCATTTCATTTTGATTTCACTGTTTTGAGCTCAAAATGAGTTGGAACAGTGTCAAAATGAAACAGCCGGTGAAATTTCACACAGTTTTATTACACAGCAGGTTTGCTAGAATCTTACTCTGTCCAGCTCATCCAGGCAATGAATTGCAAAGGCAGAAGCTACTAAGACCCTTGCAAATATTACATTCATGATGTGATTGACATGTTAATTGTAACATAAATAGTAAAAGTACCAAGCATTTGGCCAACTTATTTTGCTACCATAAAGTGGCAAACCAGCTACAAAGATAGTCCATAAAAAATCATAGAATCATAGAAAATTAGGGTTCAAGGGGACCTTGGGAGGTCATTTAGTGAGTTCAACCCCCTGCTCAAAGCACCATCCCTAACTAGATCATCCCAGCCAAGGCTTTGTCTATCCAGGCCTTAAAAACCTTCAAGAATGGAGATTCTACAACCTCTCTGGGTAGCCTGTTCCAGTGTTTTACTACCCTCCTAGTGAGAAAATTCTTCCTAATATCTAACCTAAACTCCCCTTGCTGCAATTTGAGGCCATTACTCCTTGTTGTACCATTTGCTGCCACTGAGAACAGTCTAGTTCCATTCTCTTTGGAACCACCCTTCAAGTAGTTGAAAGCTGCTATTAAATCCCCCACCAGTCTTCTCTTCTCCAGACTAAATAAGCCCAATTCCTTCAGCCTCTCCTCATAAGTTGTGTCCCAGCCCCCTAACTACCTTCATTGTCCTCTGCTGGACTCCCAGCTATTTGTCCACATCCTTTCTGTAGTGAGGGGCATAAAACTGGACACAGTACTCCAGATGTGGCCTCACTAGTGCCAGTGACGGGAATAATCACTTACCTTGATCTGCTGGCAACCGTCCTACTAGTGCAGCCCAGTATACTATTAGCCTTCTTGGAAACAAGGGAACACTGCTGGTTTAAATTGTTTATTGTCCACTGTAACTCCCAGGTCCTTTTCTGCAGAGCTGCTGCTTAGCTAGCCAGTTTCCATCCTGGGATTCTTCCATCCGAAGTGTAGGACTTTGCAGTTGTCCTTATTGAACTTCATGAGATTTCTTTTGGTCAAATTCTCCAATTTGTCTAGGTCTCTCTGGGTACGTCTAGATGAGACGTCTACTGTGTAGTAGCTTGTTACTACTGTGCAGTAGCGCTGCTGGGCACAAACCATGATGCAACACTACTGCGCAGTAGTAATAAGCTACTGCACAGTAAGTGTCACCAGGCAACTGGGCTGGGACGCTACTGCAATAACACTTGTTACTGTGTAGTCATTTAGTACTTGGTTATGCAAGTACTAAATGACTGCACAGTAACAACTGCACAGTGGGCATCTCGTGTAGATGCACCCTCTGAATCATAGTCTGACTTTCCAGTATATCTACTACTTCCTCCAGCTTGGTGTCATCTGCTGAGGGGGCATACATCTGTGCTGAATGTGCACACTATCCCATCTTCGAGATCGTTGATAAAGACATTGAACAAAACTGGTCTCAGGACCGACTCCTGGGGCATTCCACTTGATACAGGTTGCCAACTAGACATCGAGCCATTGACTACTACCCTTTGAGCCTCGTGACAGCCCATTTTCTATCCACCTTACAGTCCATTCATCCAACTCTTATTTCCTTAACTTGCTTGCAACAATGTTATGGTAGATTGAGTCAAGGTATACCATGTCCACTGCTCTCCCTGCATCCACGGAGCTAGTCATCTTATCCTAGAAGGCAATCAGGTTGGTCAACCATGACTTGCCCCGGGTGAATCCATGCTGACTGTTTCTAATCACTTTTTTTTTCTCCAAGTGCTTAGAAATGGATTCCTTGAGGACCTGCTCCATGATCTTTCCAGGGACTGAAGTGAGGCTGACTGGTCTGTAGCTCCCTGGGTCCTCCTTCTTCCCTTTCTTAAAATAGGTACTTATATTTGCCCTTTTCTAATCATCCAAGGCCTCCAGATCCCCATGAGTTTTCAAAGATAATGTCCCGTGGCTCTGCAGTCACATCAGCCAGCTCTGTAAGCATCCTTGGGTACATTGTGTCTGGACCCATGGACTATACATGTCCAGCTTTTTTAATAGTCCCTAACCTGTTCTTTCACCACTGTTAGCTGTATGCTTTATCCACAAACTGTGGTGCCAGGTGCAATTGTCTGGGAGCTGATCTTGCCTGTGAAGAACGAGGTAAGAAAGGCATTGAGTAGTTCTGACTTTTCTACATCATCTGTCACTAGGTTGCCTCCCCATTCAGTAAGGAACCCAAACTTTCCCTGATCCTCCTTTTGTTGCTGACATTCCTGCAGAAACCCTGCTTGTTACCCTTCACATCCCTTGCTAGCTGCAACTTCAGCTGTGTTTTGGCCTTCATGCATGCCTGAACAGTACTCTTATAATCCTTCCCTAGTTGTTTGTCCAGTTTCCACATCTTGTAAGTTTCCTTTTTGTGTTTGAACACATTGAAGAGTTTCCTGTTAAGCCAAGCTGCTCTTCAACCATACTTGCTAGTCTTTCTGTGCATCAGGATAGTTTGTTCCTGCACCCTCAGTAAGGTTTCTTTAAAATACAACCAACTCTCCTGGCCTCCCAAGGGATCCTGCCCCTCAGTTCTAACTGAGTCAAAGTCTGGTTTTCTGAAGTCCAGGGTCCTTACTGAACTCAATCATTTTGTGCTCACTGCTGCCCAAGTTGCCATCCATTCCTACATTCCCCACCAATTCTTCCCTGTTTGTGAGCATCAGGTCAAGAACAGCTTGGCCCCTAGCTGGCCTCTCCAGCTTTAGCACCAGGAAATTGTCCCTGACACTCCCCGAAAACTTCCTGGATTGCCTGTACGGTGTCAGGGTGATTGAAGTCCCCCATGAGATCCATGGCCTGTGATTGGGAAACTTCCACTAGCCGTTTGAAGAAAGCCTCATCCACTTCATCCTCCTGATCTGGTGGTCTATAGCAGACAGCCATCATAACATTGCCCTTGTTGATCTGCCTTCTGAACATAACCCAGAGACTTTCAACAGGCCTATGTCCAGTTTCATACTAGAGCTCTGAGTAATCATATGGCTCTTTTACGTAAAGCACAACTCTTTCTCCTCTTCTCCCCTGCCCGTCCTTCCTGAACAGTTT
Source organism: Crocodylus porosus (assembly GCF_001723895.1). Taxonomy (NCBI): domain Eukaryota; kingdom Metazoa; phylum Chordata; order Crocodylia; family Crocodylidae; genus Crocodylus; species Crocodylus porosus. Next base: position 88,941,894 of record NW_017728947.1, on the reverse strand, counting down.
GTACCCATCCACGACAGTGCTCCGGTCATGGGAGCTATCGCACCAAGTCTCTGCTATTCCAATCATGTCATAGCTCCGTGACTGTGTGAGGACTCCCAATTCTTTTTGCTTGCTTCCCAGGCTCTGTGCATTCATGTACAGACACCTGAGGTAGCTAGCTGATTGCCCTACTTTCTCAGGAGGAATAAAAAAGCCTCCCTCACTGTCCCCTCCAGCTCATGCTTCCTCCAGGTCACCTGCTTCCCCTGTTACCTCAGCCCTTTGTTACCTTCTTTTGTAATGTGTAACATCTTTCATGGATAGTTTGTATGGCACCATAAATTAAACATGTGATATGTCCCCATCACAGTTTTTCCATTTGTAAAATAGATAATGTTTATCTTCCATCAGGGCATTGTTAGGATTATTGACATGATTTTTATTACAGAAGCATTTACTGAGTCCAGCCAAAAATATCCCATTGTGTACAGGTGCTGTATATGATGGGCTTATGTATATGACAGCAGTGGCCTGTTTTGGCTAACCTATCCAAGCTCTCACTTACATACCCCAAAGCTAGAAATACACTGGTGAAGCTGCTTCAGGGTCATCCCCAGCAGTCAGCAAGCACACCAGAGACCAAGGTCTCAGGAGTGGCCAGCAAAGGATATTTTTTGGGTTAGAATATGTGTTCAGGAGTATATGGTTAGATGCGTTTGGGAACAGCTATTCCAGGATATTCCACCACCACAATGTAGGCAAGACAATGGGTTAGTCCCTGCCCTGAAAAACTTATATCTCCATGAACAAGAGACATGAAAGCTAACACATTATCATCTTCATTTTACAAACAGGAAGCAAGGTATAAAAAACATTAAGTAGCTTGATCAGATCACACTAGAGGTCTACACCAGTGCTGGATATTCAACCCAACTCCCAGTTCAGTGTCTTAAAGCAGCTGCTCATTAATTAGATCATGTTTATAAAGTAGCTAAAAAATGAAAAGCACCTGTGTTCATCATTATTATGTATGTATTATATTACTAATACATAATATGTATATATACTTGCAGAAGGCAGAAATAACCCTATGAGATGCCCATGACAAATGCACACCTAGCACTTTCTCCTGGTACTGAGAATAGGGTTGACATAATACACTGTTCAGTGAAAATAGGAAGTGATTTTTATGTAATTGCCAGCAGTTAGGTTGCTTTTACTTGTAATTTTCCACTGCATCAAAGAATGCCAAAGAATGTCCTTGGAGTGGTTGAATGTACTGGTATTTTTCCTGCTGATATTGTGCTTGTTCAGTATAGGGAACCTGTTTATGGGGCCATTATGTTTTATAGGTGGTTTCTGTCCTAGTCTGAGAAACAGTGTTTGCTCTTTTCCTTTGAAATGTTTAATTTTGTCTTTCCTGGTCACACCAATCTGACACAATGGGTTTCTCCCAGACAGTCCCCACTGTATAAACAGGCTGGCCATGTGGCAGAGTTCACTGCTGTTGTATCTGCTGTCTCCCTCCTCATTCTGCTTTCAGGAGTATCAACAAAGACTACCAGATTCTTGGGCAGACATTTTGCCCAGGGTCCAACTGTCATCTGTTGTTTAATGGGCCAGTGTAATGTAAATACATGCTAGCAGACATGAGTAATACACATTACACTGTAATTGCACTGCATGTTTGAACTGAGAAGGCAGCAGGCCAAAGAAGGTTTATTTTATTTCACTGACAGGGACTTTCAAAGTTTTAAATGAAAGCCAGACAGGTGGAACAAGGACACTGATAGATATGTTAAGACCCCACATTATCTGCAGCTTCAAGTGTTGCAGTCCCAAACAGACAGATTCATATGTACTTCCCACATATAAGGTCAGCTTTGCCATCCAGGTCAGTCAAGTGACTTCAGATCATAGAATCATAGAAAATAGGGTTGGAGGGGACCTCAGGAGTTCAACCCCCTGCTCAAAGCAGGACTATCCAAACTAGATCATCCTAGCCAAGGCTTTGCCTAGCTGGGTCTTAAAAACCTGCAAGGTCGGAGAGTTCGCCACCTCCCTCAGTAACTTTTTCCAGTGTTTTACTACCCTCCCAGTGAGAAAGTTTTTCCTAATATCTAAGCTAAACTTCCTTTGCCACAACTTGAGACCATTGGTCCTTGTCCTGTTATTTGTTACCACTGAAAACAGTCTAGCTCCATCCTCTTTGTAACTATCCTTCAGATTGTTAATGGCTGCTATGAAATCCCCCCTCAGTCTTCTCTTCTGTAGACTAAATAAGACCCATTCCCTCAGCCACTCCTCATAAGTCATGTGCCTCAGCCCTCTAACCATTTTTGTTGCCCTCTGCTGGAGGTGTAGCCAGATGTAGGGGATAGCAACCTGTTTTATGTGAGTACACCTGGGTACACTGGTAGGCAGAAGGCAGGTCTCTCTAAGACTCTCCCTGCCCTGCCTTCTGCCTGACTTCAGACTAACACTGCTAACTACCCCTCTGCATACTAATAGGAATAGACATTGGCCAGTTTTTCTAGGGCAGCAGAAACATTGGATGTAACATAGCCACAACTGCATAGATTCTGCTATCAAATGGAAACTTAGCTTGAATTGTCTCTCCTGTCGCAGAAGACAAATGTTTGGAAGAAAACTAAGAAAAGCTTGCAAAGAAGGATTTTTACATTGATGTTATATAACATTCTGAGATGCTGACCCCTCCATTTTTTGGGCTCCATAAATGTATTTCCTGTTAGCAGAGAGGTAGTTAGTCATTATTCTGATGTCAGGCAGAAAGCAGAGTGGATTTGCACCTGATAGACTAAACTAGAGATGCATGATATAAGCTTGTATAAGTAGTGGGCTTACTTCATCAGATGCTTACTTCATCAGCACAGCAGCTGTGTATCTCTGAGTTAGTTAGACTATAAGGTGCATATCTACCCTGCTTTCTGCCTTGCCTCAGCGTTACTGGGAGTTGTGACCATGGAATGAGATCATGGCATGAGCTCAGCCTTTTTGGGGGCATGGAGCCCAACCTGTCTGAGAACTTGCTGTGGACTACAGCAGTGGTGATTGGCAGGGCCCCAAGGTCTCAGTCTTAAAACAATGATTGAAAGGAAAAAAACTGAAAGCATTTTGATTACAAACACATTAACAATATTGTTGTTTATTGATTGCATTTTTCTGGCACCCATAATGCACTACATACCAATTGTGTGCAGAGGAACATACAATTAATACCCAAAAGGTTTTTAGTGCAACAAGACAAGCAAAATATGAGAGGTATGAAGAAGTGGAACACATATGTGTGTACATGTATGTGCATATAAATATTATTATCATTCTTTAGATTTTTATCCAGCTTTATCCAGAAAGGCTCAGAGCTGAAGATATAGAGTTCATTGATTTCATAGATATTAGGGCTGCAAGGGACATCGGAAGATCATCAAGTCCAGCCCCCTGCCCCAGGGGCAGGGGTCATAGGATCTCAGCAAGATAAGCATCCAAATTTCTCTTGAAGGCGTTCAGTGTAGGTGCTTGAACCACCTCTGATGGGAGGCTATTCCAGACCTTGGGGGCTCGAACAGTAAAGAAATTCTTCCTTATGTCCAGCCTGAAATGGTCTTGCAGGAGTTTATGACCGTTCGACCTAGTCATCCCTTAGGGTACTCTGGTGAACAATCATTTCCCCAGATCCTGGTGGTCACCCCTGATAAATTTATAGGTGGCCATCAGATTGCCCCTGAGCCTGTGCTTTTCCAGGCTGAAGAGCCCCATGGATCTCAGTCTGGCGTCATAAGGTCTGTTTTTCTGATCTCTGATCATGCGCGTGGCTCTCCTCTGGACTCTCTCAAGCTTCTCCACATCCTTTTTGAATTGTGGAGCCCAAAACTGGATGCAGTACTCCAGCTGCGGCCTCACCAAGGCCGAGTACAAGGGGAGAATGATGTCCTGGGATTTGCTTGAGAAGCATCTATGGATGCAAGCCAGCGTTTTGCTCCCTTTACTAGCTGCAGCATTGCATTGCAGGCTCATGTTCATCTTGTGGTCAATGATATCCCAAGTCCCTTTCATCTGTAGTACTAACCAGCGTACCACTGCCAAGCCTATAAGGATGCTGCAAGTTTTTCCTCCCAAGGTGGAAAACCTTGCATTTTTTTATGTTAAACACCATCAGGTTCTCATCTGCCCATTTTCTGAGCCTGTCAAGGTCAGCCTGGATCGCCCTCCTGTCGTCAGGTGTGGATGCTTTACCCCAGAGTTTGGTATCATCAGTGAACTTGGCCAGTCCACTTCTGACTCAAATGTCTACATCATTAATGAAGATGTTGAACAATATAGGACCAAGGACAGAGTCTTGGGGGACCCCAGTGGTCACAGGGCACCATGACGATTGACTTCTGTCAACCAGCACCCTCTGGGTCCGACCACAGAGCCAATTTCCCAGCCAGTGGATCATGGTGGACCCGAGGCCGCAGTTGGCCAGTTTTGCCAAGAGGTGATCATGGGATACCAGATCAAAGGCTTTTCTGAAGTCAAGATATATGGCATCAATCTCCTCTCCCTTGTCCAGGTGATAGGTCTCCTGGTCGTAAAAGGAAATAAGATTGGTCAAGCAAGACCTACCCTCAACAAACCTGTGCTCGCTATCCCTCAGGATGTTGCTGTCAGCCAGTCTGTTAAGAATGGCCTCTTTAATAATCCTTTTTAAGACCTTCCCTGGGTTAGAGGTCAGGCTGATGGGCCTGTAGTTGGCTGGATTCACTTTTCTCCCTTTCTTGACAATAGGCACCACATTGGCCTTCTTTCAATCTTCAGGCACTTCACCAGAGCACCAGAAGTTCTCAAAGATCCGTGCCAGGGGCTGGGCTATGATCCTTGCCAGCTCCTTGAGTACCCTGGGGTGTAGATTGTCAGGACCAGCTGACTTGAAGGTATCCAACCTCCCAAGGTGTTCCTTCACAAGATCAGCATTGATGGAGGGCAGGGGATCTCCCTCACCCAGACCTCCCTGTTCTGTAGTGGGCAGGGGCGTCCCGTGGGACTGATTAAAGACTGACACAAAGTACCCATTTAATAAGTTGGCTTTTTCCTGGGTGTCAATTGTCAGCTGTCCCATCTGGTTCAGCAGGGGTCCAGTGTTTCCCTTGCTTTTCCTCTGGCTCCCCACATATCTAAAAAAGGACTTTTTTTTATCCTTGATACTTGCAGCTGGTTGGAGTTCTGTCACAGCCTTGGCTTTCCTGGTTTGCTCCCTGCAGGACCGGACCAGTGCGGAATATTCCTCCTTGGAGGTGGATCCTATCCTTCATCCTTTGTAGGCCTTTCTTTTTAGCTGCAGGAGGTCCGCTAGTTCTCTGGAAAGCCAGTGTAGGTATGTATTCGATACACTGCTACCCTGAGTCCATTTGGATGAGTTATTCCATTACTGTTATTATTTTACAAGAAGCAGAATGTATCAAATACCTTGCAAGACAGATAATGAAGGTGTAATCCCCACTGCAAAGACTTTACACACAGTTTCAACCCTGACACTTCAAAGTTGGGGTTAACAAAAAGCAGGGAGTGACTGAAAGACTAAAAACAGTCAGAGGAGATAGCAGCTAAGCAAAGGCCAGTGCACAGCATGGTGAAATACTGTATAACTGAAGAATCAATACATAAAATATAGAAATCTTAGTCGGCTGAAAGAACTTCACCATTTATCATTCTATTTCCATTCTATTCTATTTCTGACATCTTGAGATAGGAACATTGGGAAAGAGACTGAACAAGGAGAGTTTCAGACTGAACTTACGACTCTGAAAGGCATTTTTAATCAGGTTGGTTACTGCATCCTGGCTTTGATGAACACAGGAATGTTATTCTTCTCTCCCACCAAAAAAACACCCCAAGGGGTTGTAATAAAATGTCAAATACATTTAAAACAATAAGGATATTCCAAATATCTTGAACGAGAGACTTTTCTATCCATAAATGTAGTTTCATCCAAATAGCAGTTTTCTACAGGACAAGATTGATTTTGATGGAGTTTTCTGTCAGGAAAATCATAAAGAAATACAAATTTCGGGCCAGGTCAGCATTTATCTTTGCATTTGTCTGCCACTGCAGTGCCCCTGGGTGCTGTAGCTCTATCTCTCTCTGATTTAGTTAGACTATAAGGTACAAATCTACCCTGCTTTCTGCCTTGCCTATTAGCGTTACTCGGAGTTGTGACCATGGGACAAGCTCTGCAGCTCTGTGCACACAAAACTCCTACTTGTTTCTATCAGGATTGTTCCCTGGACTTGTTCTCCCACAATGAGCAACAGTTTTCCTCTGTGATTGAGCAGCAAAGGGGATGGTATAAGTCTCAGTTCAGGACAAAAACAAGGATGGAAATATCAGAATTTCTTGTGGGTTGGATTATTCATTTTTTGTCAGCTCTAGTAAACAGTTACCTTTAGGGAAATATTTCTGCACAGGTATGAACGTTTCATGAGAGGCATTGAGTACCTTCAACTCCTATCCTTCACCTAAATTCCTCATAAGGGGTTTAAAGCACACCATATCTCTCAGATTGGCGTTTTATAGGATTTTTTGTACAGTTCTTGAGACATTGAGTAATTTAAATATCACTAGTCTGGTGTCCTATTAATTTCTCAGTTTCATCCTCTCTGTACATTGCAAATGCACACAAAACTAAAATAATGTATGTTTTAATATTTATACAATGCTTCATTGATACATTTTTTGTTGCAGATGTGGATGAATGTGCTTCAGAGTCTCACCAATGTAACCCCACCCAGATCTGCATAAACACTGAAGGAGGATACACCTGCTCCTGCACAGAGGGATATTGGCTCTTAGAAGGCCAGTGTTTAGGTATGTTCTTCTGTAGTGCTGATATGTATTCTCTAGAGTGGTTCAGGAAAACCACTATTCACTTGATGTATCCAGCCTGCTTTAGCCTATGGTTTTTTTGTCTTCCTGAATTCTTTTATGACCATTGATATTAGATTGTTGCCATGGGGCTTATATATTTGGACTAGGGACAGACATTCAGAAAGCCTGAGCCTGAATTGATTCAATCTTTGCAGGTTAGTTGACTGACTTAGAGGTGGATAGAAATTCCCTTTTCATTCCAGAAATACAGGAACATGCCTGCAGTGGCTCAGGCTAGAAGCCAGAGGGCACTAGAGCAGCTCTCCCTTCCCTTGCACAGAATTAAGTTGAGAGGCGTGTGTGTGGCCAGGCCGGGGCAGGATGCTATGATTAGGCAAGGGTCCCACGCTCCTAACCAACCCAGCAGGGAATGTTTTTCACCCCTAACTCAGTGTTTATCAGCCCATTAAGAAAACAACAGAGGGACATTACCAGCTACCTGTTGATTCTGTCTTTGTTCTGTGTGCCACAGCTTGGAGGTAGCCGGCATGTGGTCTGCTGGCTAATGCTGAGAGGTGTCTGTGAGGGACAGTGGAATGTCTGCTTAGCAGAGAGTGGGGAGGGAAGAGGGGGAACAGAAGCCAGGCAGACGCATGCAGAGAATGTAGGAGCTGCAGCCAGGGAGCACAGGGGAGGGGCCAGCCCTGCTGAGCATGCCAGGGTGTTGGGGGAGTCTGATTTATCTTAAACCAGCAAGGGTTCTGAGACAAAGTTCAGAGTGACCTGTTTTCTTTGATCAGATCCTCTAAATAGATGCCATGGGGCACATACAGAACCACCCAGTTCTGACACAACAACACTGCTCAGAGCCCTCTCTTATGCCTGAACCTCTGCAGGATTTTCAGATTGGTTAAGTCTGATACTACATTCAACCAGGTTTATCTCAATGGTTTCAGCCATTCTCAAGCTGGTTTACGTGCACTGAACATTTGTTCTGTTACAGGTTTAAACCAGTTTCTGATCACTTAAACCAGTTTATGTATAATGTCTGTCCCTAGCCTTGATAATTTTAATATTTTTCTGTGTAAAAGTCTTCTATAATTTGGCACAGGTTTAGCTTTTGTGTGTGTGGGTGTGTGGGTTCAGTTTCAAAGAGCTGAACTGAGTTCACTGAAGGTCTTGGTCAACTTAGGTGCCCTGCGCCTGAACAGAGACAGCTCAAGAGAGACCCCTAGCAGTGAGAAGGGGGAGGCACAGCTGCCAGTCACCAGAGAAACACACGTTCTGGTTGCTGGGACAACCAGCAAAACCTGCTGACAGGAAGAGGCAGGGCTTAGCCCTTCTTAAGCCCAGGCAGGAGGCCAGGGTAGCAGTTCCCCTCTGGCAGCCAAGGAGGGGGGCGCTCAGCCAGAGCAGAGAGGGGGGCAAGGATTGACTGCATGAGCATCCACTGGTTTGCTGCCATGGGCTGGAGCATTTTTCCCAGTAGGGATCAAATGTTGTTTGACCAGGCGGTTTAGTTTTAAGTTATAGCCCAGGGGCTTCGTGCTTTGTGTTCACTGTTTTACTGGAGGACCGGGTGAAGCTATTAGGGGTTGGAGGAGGCCTCATAGGGACCCCACGGTAGCGTGGGGGTCCTGGCGCCAGAGAGGGCACAGCATTTTGGGGGTGCATTGGCCCCAACCCCAGAGTGAAGGGGGGCTGCGAGGAGCCCCAGAGTGAAGGGGGGGATGCGAGGAGCCCCGAGCAAAGAAGGGGGTGCAATGAGGATCCCCAACGAGGTAAAGGAGAGGACTGAATTACAGCAAGGCCCAGGTCAAGATCCTGGCGGTACCATCTGCGAGGCTTGGGCTGCGGTGTAGGGGAGGAAAGGAGCCGCAGATAGCGCCCCCTGTCACTGGGGCACATAAAATGGGCAGCCTCCTGCTGATTACAACAATCCATTAATCAAATAAGATCAAGGCATGGCAGGTGAGTAAGCAGGTGGTTGGCCCATTACAGGAGGGTGGAGCCACTCCCGGAAAGGATTAGTGATACTCCTGTCACAGTCAACTATGCAGGTAAAATTTAGGGCACATGGATGATGAGCATATGTTATATGCCAGTAGTAGGCTTTACTCTTTGTGGGATTCCCTGGTGAGGCAGGGCGTTGAGCCCTGAGAGTGCTCTGTGACTGTCTGGATGGTTTGGGGATGGGAGTGCAGGTGTTCTTCATCTGGATTGTGACCTCCTTTGTATTTCCTCTGCATTCAGTCCAAATACAATGGCTATGTCCAGGGACCAAGCTTTGGCACTGAGTCAGAGTCTAAGCACTTTACTGCTTGATGTAAATACCAGATCCTCAGAGTTTCAGCCTGCCTGAGCTGATTAGTGTATCTGCTTATGCTATTTGAAAGATACAGTAACATGCCAGCACTTGATTTAGGTAACTGTGACCAAGGGTAGCACAAATCATTGCAAGATAATGCAAAGATGTAGAAGAAAAACTGAGCTGAAAAAAAATCCACCATATTTTTTGTCACAAATGTCATAAATAGTCTCTGTACTTTTTCCATTGGACCTGAGTTTTCCATTTCTACTAGGGAGCAGGCAAGAAAATGCCATTTAAAAATCTTTGGAGGGCTGAGTAAATTTATAGTTCTTCACTGTTAGTAACAACAACAGGTCCATCTAATGCAATTGTTGGTGTTTAACAATTAAGGGTGGAATTCCATTCCCCTCTGCACGCCTGCCAGTTTTTCAGCTGTGTAAAATGGACTTTGGGGGACTTAGGTCCAGGTGGTAATTCTATTACCCCTGTAGCATGGGTGTATAAATGTGCACAGTAGGTTGTGCACTGGCTGGGCACATGTGTAACTATATAACTGTACCCACTGTGGCCGTGTAAGTCATAAAACCCTACAACTAACAAGGGGAAGGAAGGGGGCCCACCCATGTTTGGGTCCAGTTGCTGAGTGCTGCCCACTAACCCAGAAAGCAGAAGACTCTGGTTTTAGACCCCCACCACCATCATGTAGAGAAGGTTTGAGCCTGCACTTCTCTTAGTATGGTGTTCTAGCCATCATATCATAGATTAAGCATTATCCAGCTTCCTTACCAGTACTCTTTTTGACGCTGTCCCCAGAGCACTCAAGAAAGGGAAATACATGAGGCCATCAGCTTAAACCTGGCTGACTGGTTCTTTAGAATACTACAAAACCTAACTATTAATGTAATTTAAATATTCAGTTGCATAAAACAGTCTTCATTGTCAACATTGAATTTCAACTTAAAAATAGGACATGGGAGCAAGAGGGACAGGACTAATCTGAGGAGATCTACAGCAGAAAGTGTGGATTTCAAAAGTTGCTAGAAACAAAATAACCAGATTTCCAGAGGCGTCGAAGACCCAGACTTTTCACTGCACACAGTGAGAGCTATAGGTGTTCAGCACCATCTAAAATTGGGTCAAGAGTCACTCCTCAAGGAATGACTCTAAGAAAGTACTTGTTTGAATGATGTATTTGTAATTTAGTGTGGCAGTGATTGCCTGTTATCATTTTAATACTTACTGGAGAGTCTTAGGGGTGAAGTTTTGTGGAAGTGCAGAACTGTTCTTTCCTGTATGAGTCTGTTAAACTTTCATGAGTCTGAGTTGTTTTTCCAACTCACTCCCAGGCTTTTATATAATTACAGTTTTTTCCAAGCAGCTTTACTTTCCAGTTCAAAGAAAATAAAAAAAGAATAAGGAATGATTTACTATTCCAATAAACCTTTCATCCATGACATTATTTACAGGAAGCATTCACATGAGGAACATATTCCAATACCATCTTTCCATTTGCTGTCACTACCATGCTCAGGTTGTTAGAAGAGAGAGATTTTAAATATGAGGCCAGCATTTGCTCCAAGAGAGTATTTGAATAAGCAGTACAAAAATTAATCTATGCAGGGACATGAACTTCACAGTTATTATTGGAAAGATGTAAATTCTTCAAGGCAGCCAAATAATTAATCCCTATAAATAAAAAGTCAGCTGATACTAAGGAGAATGCACACCCACCAAGGAGACAAGTGTATCTAGTGTTTTGTTTCTGTCCTGAGAAAAGGAGTAAAACTCTTTCTATCTTTCATAATCACATTGACAGGATTCAGGTACCATCAGTAGGGCTGTGTGAAACAGCACCGTTCTGCTTCGGCTTCTGTTTTGATGTTTCAACGGAATAGTGTTTCATTTCGAGTTTTGTTTCTAAAGCACTGTTCCATTTCATTTCATAGAAACTGTTTTGCTGTTTCTGTTGCCTGGTGGGGTTAGGCCAACTCTCAGGATCTCAATATTGCGCTGTTAGACAGGAGGGTGTGATACAATTGCACATATACAAACACACAAATCAATTGGGTATACACACACACATACACACACACACACAACCAACTCAGGCACATACACATCCAAACCAGCCTAGGAACATGCATACCTATCACCAATTCAAGTACATACACTATACGCCCCAAAAGTTAGACACAGATCACTAATTCATATATCATGCACACAATGACATATATATATACACAGACACACACACTCACCAGTTCACACACATACAACCCACCTACACATACACACAGATGAGTTCCTAACTTGGATGGTACAGTGTGTATGTGTGTGCTTGGGGTGCCTGGGGGAAGGTTAAGGTGAGTGAGAGAGAGTTAAAGTACAGGGAGTGAAAGTTGCCAGAACCAGAATTAGTTTCATAGTTTCTAGGGTCGGAAGGGACCTGAGCAGATCATCTAGTCTGACCCCCTGCCATGGCAGGAAAGATTACTGGGGTCAAATGA
>NW_017728947.1:88926572-88929343 GCF_001723895.1 Crocodylus porosus | reverse complement strand
TCGTAAAGTTGTGCCAGGGGACTTGCAATGACCTCGGCCAGTTCCTTTAGAACTCTAGGGTGGAGATCATCTGGACCGGCTGACTTGAATACGTCCAACCCCTCCAGAAGCTTCCTAACTAAATCCTCGCTAACCCGTGGCCCAGGTGTGCCTCCCCTGGGGCCCGATTAGAACCAGTGGAGTAGAAAGGAGCTAGCTGAGGAACTGAGGCTTGGATTTACTTAAGAGCAAGTGGCCCCAGGGTTACTTGAGGTCACTGGTGCACGGAGGGGAGCCTGATGGCAAGGACGGAACAGTCAGGAAAGAGAGAGAGACAGAAACCTGGGAGCTTGGGGCTGGAAACTGAGGCAGACAGCTGAAATATTGTGGGGCCAGATAAGTGGTGGCAAGGAGGAGACAGCCAGGAAAGAAACTGAGGCGGAAACCTGGTTGCTTAGGGGAAAAGGCAGTGGGGATAAGACAGGGACAAAGGAACAAGGGGTTTGGAGGCAGAGAGGAACCCAGGACAGATGTTGGAGGTGGCAGTGAGCCAGAAGTAGGACAGGGAGAAATGAGACAGAAGTTAGAGGGGTGAGGAGCAGAGATTGGAGCAGGGCTGAACAATAGTAGAGCAAAACCTAACCCAGGGGTCCAAATAACAGGTTTGTTAAACAGACAACATGCTACACAGCCTCATGAAGTTATTGGTTCACACACACACACAAGCACTCACAATGGCAGCAGGAAAAATAGACTCAGTGGAAGGGTTGGAGTCCAGGTGGGGAAGAGAAGCAGAGTCCAAGTCCTTGGTTGAAGAGAGGGTGGGGGGTGATAGCTACCTACCCAGGCTGGAAAGGGGTCTTTGTCCAGTAGGTGTTGTCCAGAGGGGGATCACTGGCAGGGCCTCTGGGTGGATACGTGGTGTGGCATGGTGCTGGTTCAGATGGAGAGGGCATCCCCAAGGAGTCAGTCTTCACTACCCCTTTTCATGGAGCAGACTACCTCTGATCTCCTATGGGGAGAGCCTGTCCAGACAATGTCAGTCCCATTCCAGAGGGCTCCAAATGTTCTTACTGAGCATGTGCAGTTTGGCACAATGGTGGGTTGCCTCATCTTTTATTTCTTTGAATGCTGGGGGTGGTTCCAAGGGTTGGGTACTTGGTCTAGGTATTGGTGTTGAAGGTTTGGTCATTCAGAGGGAGCTATTTATAGATCTACTGCCGTTGTCTCTCAAGCATCCTCATTCATCCCCATTCATTCAGGAACCAAGTTACATAGGAGGGGTAGGTATGAGTCATGGGTTACACAACTGGGCCTAGGAACAGGATAGATACTTAACAAACAAAATGAACTTGAAATAACTTATGCTAACTTACATATCTAGGCCTAAATCATATTGTATCAGTAAAATAGTAATATAGAACAGTAAAAATCAATATAAATATAATAATTATACAATATAAAGAAGGAGAAAAAACAAAACAAATACAACTTGCTACCAAAATAAAATGCTGAAGCTTATCCTGTGTCTTAGATCACTTGTACTTATCTATAGGGAATAGAGGGAGAGAAAAGTCAGAAATGGTTGGGGAAGGGGAGGGAATGCATTTTAAAGGAAAAAGAAGAAAAACTGTGGGTTTTGCTAAAAAAGAAAAACTGGGGGTTTTGCTACATTTCAATGCTGTTTCAATGTTTCACCCATAGTCTTCCACACCCAGCACCGGGAAGATTGGTGCTGCCACTGGTCCCAGCTGGCATCACCAACCTCCTGTGATCTGGCAGGCAGATCAGGGGCCTGCACCCCTGGGAGGAGTCCAGCACAGCCCCCACAGCCCTCCTGGTGGTGCAGGTGGGCCTCCGATCTGCCTGCTGGATGACAGGAGGCTGGTGCTGCCAGCTGGGGCCAGAGGCAGCATCAATCTTCCCAGCATGGGCTGCACCCAGTGCTGATCCCCCAATCTGCCTGCCAGATGACAGGAGGCTGCTGCTGCTGGCTGGGGCCAGTGGCAGCACTGATCTGCTGCAGCACTGGTCCCAGCTGGCAGCAGCAGCCTCCTTTCATCTGGCAGGCAGATCGGGGGCCTGCACGCCCTGGACGAGTCCAGCACAGCCCCGCAGCCCCCCCAGGAGTGTGGGCAGGCCCCTGATCTGCCTGCTGGATGACAGGAAGCTGCTGCTGCCAGCTGGGACCTGCACTGAAGCCAAGTAAGTCTGGCTTTGAAACTCAAAATGTTTTGAAACTTTTGAAATATTTCAAGTACCCTTGTTTCATTTCAAAGCTGTTTTGAAGGCTTTTGTTTCACTTTGATTTTGTTATTTCTAGCTCGAAACGCATCAAAACAACTTCGAAATAGTTTCATATTTTCATAGTTAGTAGGTCTCGGAAGAGACCTGAGCAGATCATCAAATCCGACCCCCTGCCATGGCAGGAAAGAGTACTGGGGTCAAACAACCCCGGCGAGGTGTTCATCTAACCTCCTCTTAAAGACCCCCAGGGTAGGAGCCTGTACCACTTCTCTTGGAAGTTGGTTCCAGATCCTAGCTGCCCTGACCGTGAAGTAGCACCTCCTGATATCTAGCCTAAATCTACCCTCTGCCAGCTTGTGACCGTTATTTCTTGTCACTTCTGGTAGTGCTCAGGGTAACAGGGACCTTCTGGTCCCCTCTCAGCAGTTTGTAAATGGCTACTAGATTCCCCCTCAACCTTCTCTTGTGGAGGCTGAACAGGTTCACGTCCTGTAGCCTCTCCTCGTAGGGCCTGCCTTGCTGCTCCCTGATCATGCAAGTGGCCC
>NW_017728947.1:88911215-88925900 GCF_001723895.1 Crocodylus porosus | reverse complement strand
GGCCACCAGGTTGGTCTGACAGGATCTGCCTCTAATGAACCCGTGTTGGTTGCCCCTAAGCATAATCTCCCCTGCTGGCCCCTCGCGAACATGCACCAGGATAACTGTCTCAAAAAGCTTACTTAGGACCAAAGTAAAACTGACTGGCCTATAGTTTCCTGGGTCCTCCTTCCTCCCTTTTTTGAAAATGGGAACCACATTGGCCCTTTTCCAGTCCTCTGACACCATACCACAGTACCATGAGTGCTCATAAAGCCATGCCAGGGGTCCCACTATGACCTCTGCTAATTCCCTCAGCACTCTGGGGTGGAGATCATCAGGACCAGCTGGTTTAAATACGTCCAGTCCCTCCAGAAGTTCCCTAGCTAAGTTGTCACTGCCCCTAGCCCTGGGTGCACCCCCCCTGGGACCTACAGGGGTCCCAGTGGTGGGGGTGACCCGGTCCCTGCTCAGAAAAATGGAGGCAAAGAAATTGTTAAATAGGTTAGCTTTGCTGTCTGGTGTGTCCTGCAGAGGCCCCACATTACCCGGTACCTTCTTTTTACCTCCTATGTATTTAAAAAAGGACTTCTTGATGTCCTTGATCTGGGTAGCTAGTCCCAGTTCCACCTCTGCCTTGGCCTTCCTGACTGCACCCTTACAGCCCCGAGCAACCGAGGTATAGTCCTCCCTGGTGATGGCCCCTCCCTTCCACTGGGTGTATGCCTCCCTTTTAGCTAGAAGACATTCCCGCATGCTTTTGGTGAGCCATGGGGGCTTTTGCACCCTCTTGCCCCCTTTGAAATGAAACACTGGGTGATATTTTGCACATCCCTAGCCATCAGATACTAAATTTGTGTCTTGCAATTTTTTTTTTGCTTGGTGCAGTCATGCACATCAAGAGTTCATGCACTAGTTCAGCAAAAAATGTTCTTTTTTTAGTGACACATTTTTCTTACATTTTCGAGTCCCTTCGTATGCCAGGGAAAACATTCATGTAAAAAGTGGATATTGAGAGGGCAGAATTCTTTAAAATTTGCCATGTCTAAAAGTAAAAGCAACTTGGGAAGCCAAATCCTGCTTATCTTACTGTGTAAGTAGCCTTTAGTAAACAGAGTTTGTTTCTTGATCATGACAAAAAATCAGCATGGCATTTTCTGCTCTTTTATACAAATTATTAAATTTAACTCAAGAGAAACTGCTAATGCAGTCCAAATCTAGGCTTTTTTGGTGATGTAGCATCAAACAGAATTACTTGCAAATGATAATGGATCCAGTCAGGCCATATCATTATATTTTAGGTAACTAAAAATGAATTGCTCCATTTTCTTAAATTGAAAAAGGCCAGATCTACAAACATAAATCCAAACACTTCAGAGTTTGGCTATTTGAGATTTGCAAATTTGGTATAGATTATAGAGATCTATCTTGGGTATACATAGATATTAATCCAGTGGTTGAATGATTTAATCTATGTTTTAGGATGGCAAGTATAAGTACAATCCAGTCTGTACTTTATATCTTTTTCATTTTTAGACATAGATGAATGTCGCTATGGTTACTGTCAGCAGCTATGCGCCAATGTACCTGGCTCCTATTCCTGCACATGCAATCCAGGTTTTACCCTTAATGAAGATGGAAGATCATGCCAAGGTACTGTATATGGGTAATCACTACTGTAATCTGATACATGTGCATAACTTCAGAATATGAGACTCCTGCTTGGTTGACCTATTCACATGTTTAAAATTGCACATGCATTTGACCACCTGAGGTATTTGTACAGCTCGTGATGACATTCTCTTAATTTTTGACATACTTGTCTTCACAGCACCTCTAAGAGTGGAAGCGTGCTACTATCCCTGCTTTAGAGATAGAAACAGACACAAAGGCCCAGAGCATCAAAGGTACTTGGGTGCCTAACTCTCATTAGAATTAGCGGGATTTAGATGCCTAAATGCCTTGCCTTGAGGTCACACAGAGCTGTGTAACAGGCCCCACACATCCCTGCTTCTCCATTGTACTTAAGAGCTGTCTAGAGCACAGCTTAGGTCACCAAATTCTGTGCTTGTTCTTGAAAAACAGCCACTTTTCAAGCACTTTCATAGCGTAACCCAGGAAATCATTCATTATTGACTTTAAAGACCTTTCAGGAGTTGCTAATTATGTCCTTTGCATTGTGGTAGCTGCTTTTGGCCTTCTCTTATTACAGTCAAATCAATTGGAAAGCCTTAAAACTACTAAATAAATGTGGACACATCTGTAATAAATAGTTTATCCTTGGCTATCTTGTTGTTTTCTGATCATAAACAGATGATGCAGTTCACCACTACCACCTCCTCAAGAAGTCTCAGTTGTCTTGTCCTTTTTCCTGCACTAGGGGTGGGTAAGATAACCAGGAGTTTTGCTAGGCTTACTTAAATGCTGTTCAGAGCCTCAGCACCCACACTGAGTGAAGTTCCCCAGTGGGTTTTATCCAGTCTGTCATGTGTTCCCAACTTACATTTCTCAGTGAAATTCATGGCCCTGAATACCTATAAAATTAATAACACAGTTAAGATTTCACAATAAAACCGGACTAAACTGCTGTGATTGCGCTGCTTCATTCCTTTCTAATGCCTCATTTTAATAGTAATGAATTAGAAACAGTATCCTGGGAGAAGTCACTGATCTGTCAAGCCTTGGTTTCCCTTAGATGTGAATGAATGCGCGTCTGAGAATCCTTGTGTGCAAAACTGTGTCAACACCTATGGCTCATTTCTCTGCCGCTGTGAACCTGGCTATGAACTGGAAGCAGATGGAATTACTTGCATCGGTAACTGTCGTCAGTCATTTTTTGTTATTTTTAATTGCATTTAACTTATGCTTTTCAATATATTTATTTTTCGCATGCCTTCCTCTGAGGTATCCAGCAGAGTCCCCTATTATAAACAAGATAGATCTAACAAATCCAGCCTAACAAATCTTCTTCTGCTCTCAATTAGCCATGAAAGCAAGAAAGAGAGAGAGAGAGAAGGCCTTATAATGGACATGGGTTTGATAGGATTTTTATATTTGTTTTAAAGAAATCAAGTTAATGTTAAAACTGTTTTGTGCTTGTGATAAAGAACCACAGAAAAAGATGCTTCCTTCCCACACTGAACAAGGAACTTTATTAGAATATGGGAAACAGTAATATTCCCCAAATGACTGGCCCTGATTCAGCAGATAGCCGTGAACCAAAAGTTAAGCACATGCTTCAGAACCTGCTGAACCAAATTATTTCCCTCGGAGCCATAAAGCAAGGCACTTCTGGCAAGAACATGTTCTTGTTCCACCCTGGCTGGCTTCAGACTCTACAATTAAAGAAACATTATGCATGTCCTCATGAGAGTTTGTGGTGCTAATCAGATAAGAGGGCTCCGCTCAGCATGTTGCTGTATGAGTTGTATATGGTATATGCTATACAGCAGAGTGATATAGCACTGTCCTTCTGCCACACCCTTATTTTTATTTTTATTTTATTGCTTGATTTTGTTCAATTGAAGAAGAAAAGCTAAACTTCTTCCTGTGCTGAGCATTCCCACAGCCTGCTAAAAGGAGAGAATTCAGCCAATATTTCTTGGAAGGAAAAAAAGCACTGGAAAATAATCTTTTTTAGTTTACAGTAAACAGATGTAGCATGCTGTTTTTGAGAGAAAAGACATGTCATGTCCAGTGTATATTAATCTTTCCCAGGCTGCTCATCTGTGCAAACCTTGCTATTAAAAAAAATGGACCAGAGCTAAGTCACACAGGGCCTTAGCTATTGCAACATGTAGTGTTGCAACACAGTTTTTAGACTCTCTGCAGCTTAGTGGCATCCACATCCCTGAGCTAGGGCTCCTGGCTCTATGGAATTCCACACCTTCATTAGGTAAGGTGACTGTGAATGAGAGTCACAAAGCCAGCACGAAAAAGCTAAGTCGAGGAATTCTGAGGAGAGGAACAGGGGCTAAGTCTCACTCCTCTCTGGGAGTTAGGAACTAGGGCTTTGCAAAATTTCGCCGGCAGTTTCATTTCAACACTGTTTCGACTAGTTTCAAGCTTGAAACAGCAAAATTGAATGAAACAGAGAGCTTCAAAACATTTCATTTGAAATGAAACAAGGCAAGTTGAAATGTTTCAAAAATTTTAAAATATTTTGAAGCTCAAGCTGGCTTGCCTGCAGGGAAGCAGAAACTAAAGTAAGGAGAGGGGGGGGGGGGAAGGAGTGTTCTCATATTGACTGTGTAGCTGGCCCGTGACTGTCATCCTTCCCTGAGGTCTCTTCCAATCCCCGTGCTCCGGGGGAGGGATATCAAAACTGCATAAAAGGCAGCATTGTTTGAACTGCCCTGCTTTCTGCCTTGGTGTCAGTTGAGTGAGGGCGCACCTTAACACACACACAGTGTCACCCACCCATGTCACGAGTTTTGCCTGTCAGCAGCCAGAGGTGCAGGGCCCCAAAACCCAGGCTCCCCCTGCACCGATCTCCTTGACAGCTGGTCGGCGTTGTGGCCTCAGCAGGGGCTAGCAGGCCTGCAGCTTTCACCCTGCTGCACCTTAACCCACACAGCATCACCCATGTCACGAGTTTTGCTTGAAGCGCAGTTTCCCCCAAGCCCCTGCACCTATCTCCCTGAAACTTGGCAGGCTTCATGCCCTCAGAAGCTGCTAGCAGGCCTGCAGTTTTGACCCCCCTGTGGCTTAACACATACACGTGACATGAGGTTTTTGTATTTAAGACTTTGAGGTACAGTTTCCCTGAAACCCCTGCACCTACCTCCTTGAAACTTGGCAGGCTTTATGCCCCCAGAAGGGGAAGCTATTCCTGCAAGTTTCATCCAAATTAGGCGAGAAATGATAAAGTTATAGGCTGTTTTGAGTTATAGCCTTTGGGCAAAATGTCGAAACAGCGAAACTGTTGATGAAACAAAATGGAACAGCGGTTTTGAAATGAAGCGAAATGCACAAGTCAAAGCACAAGTCAAAATGGAACGGTGCTGTCTCACACAGCCCTATTGGGAACCTAGCACCATGCGAGGACGGGGCATTTCCCTTCCCTCAGGACTCAGCTACGAGCCCTGTCCTAGAATTAGGCCCCAAAGTCAGGCCAGCCATTTTCCACAAAAAATTATGATATGGAGAAAATGGTGGTGGTGATATTGCCTCTATTATACTAGTAACCCAATAGTACAGGTTTCCCTTGCTTCATGCGGGTTCTGTATGTGCGAATTTGCTCTTACGCGATGACGCTTTTTATACTAAAAATTTGTTATATGCAAGGTAAATTCACTCTTATGCGATCAGTGTGGTTGAAGCCACAGTCAGCTGCTTTGTGCAGTGCATTGTGGGAGTGACATGCACCAAAATATAGTTTCCTGTGTAGATCTGTGCTCCTTGCTCATCGTCTGTGATACAAGTTTCTGTAGTTGCCGTTGCCATTATGATAGTGCCCTGTACTTAGGTGTACTGCCTAGTGTCTGCAAGTACCAAAATTGTCTTGAAAAAGCAGTAGAAATGGGCCGGGGGTCAGTTCAGTCAAGGTCTTGGAATGTATCCCTATTTGTTACTTTGTAAAGTGGGTTCCCTTTATGTGAATTTGAGTTATGTGCCATTTTCCAGGATCGTATGTACAGCATAAAGTGAGGGAAACGTTTAATTTAGTAGTTAGAATAGTCTCCTGGAAAACAGGAGAACCACATTCATCTCTGTCCTCCTTCATCTCATTCTGAGTAGGGATTTGAACTGACTACTCCCTGCTACAGAAGTTAGTGCTAGTGTAGGGCCTGCGAGGGTGAGTCTCCCTTAGTATCTCCTTTTGTAGTTATTCCACTTCCTATAAGAGTGCCAGTGAGAACAATGCCACACTCCGTTGATGTGGCAGTCTCCTCAGTGATCCAAGATCCAGTCCTAATGCCAATGAATAAGTACTTTACACAAACCAGAACAAATTCAACAGGGGAGACTGCAAGACATCCAAACTACAGCACAGTAGTTATTATATTTAACTAGCAGGTGGAAACTTGGCTTGAGACCCGTGTGCCAGTTCAGGCAAGGGAGGAGTTATCTGAATCTAGGTCTGTCACCTTCCAGATAAGTGTTTTAACCACAAGATGGCTTTTGTATGGATTAGGCATGCTTTGAAATGCCTATTGAATTGGTCTCTACAGGCTAGGTAAGCAGGGAAATGGCTGCTTTGAAAATCCTGCAGGGGTTCAGGCATGAGAGAGGGCGCTGAGCAGTGCTTTTGTGTCAGGACTGGGTGGTTCTGTAGGTGCCCCATGGCATCAAATTTAGAGGATGACAACAAAGAAAACAGGCCACTCTGGATTTTTGTTTCTTCCAGGGTTAGGCAGCATCTAAGCAAGGGATATGAGGACCCCAGCAGTGCTTAAAATGGCAGTTTGGTGGCTGAGACCTTACGTAAATTGAGTTTCAAGTCCTTTTTTTCTGGTAGTAAAGTGCTGTCTTGTTCAAACATGTGTAAATCCTCATTACCCAAGGTGTAAGATGGAATTTGGCCTGTTCTTGTGAACTTCTTTTTGATAGCTGCAGGCTATGAAACTGCTTGAATAATAACGTCTCACATTTCCATTTAAATTACATCGCAGATACCGATTCATCCACATAACACTAGGGTGAAGTGGAGTAATATTGCTGCTATTTTAATGAAAGGGAGTTTCAGTCTAAGAGAGAAAGTGAGTTGCCCAAGGGAGCCAGTGTGTCAGAGCTGAGAATTAGAACTTGGGAGTTCCTGGCTCACACACCAGCCTTTATTTCCCTCAGTAACTGAATGGAGGAATAAGGAAATGATTAGCACTGACCTTCCTCGGTGTAATGCTTTATATGCACTTTCCTTTCAGTTAGACATGTTCCCACATGGAACACCAAAGTGCTGCTCTCCCACTCAAACACAGAATTACAATGACTTGTCAAATCAAGAAGCAAAAAGAAAGGAGACAATTTCTGTTTTTAATCAAATATCTGAAAAGCTGCTTAGCTGTGGTGCTAGTGTTTGGGAGATCTTTCAGCCTTCCAATAGTCCTACAATGAGCTGGAGTGGAATTATTAAGCTATATTGGAATGCCTTGAAAACAGCTAAATACAGGCTGAAAACAGATCTGACTCTGTCTAGGTTTGCATGGAAGGTCTCTGCCAGGACTCATGTCACTCATCTGAAGGGAAAGGGAGGCTTTCTTTTCCAGTAAAAGTGTGTTTCTTGAAACATTAGAATCATACCTGTGCTTCATGTGTAATTCTCCTTGTGAAGTGAAAGCATTAGAAGATGAGCAATCACATGACAAGTTAGAAACAGGTTTCTGAAGAGACACAAAATAATAACAGCACATCTTTTAATCCACAACCTGGATTTAATACTCTCTTTTGTGGAGAAAGCTTCATCACAAAATTGTAATGTAACATTTCAGCTGGATACATGAAAGAACCACCCAGAATAGCTGACAGAAAGGGGGTGTCTGTTGTATTTACCAGTTGCCGGCCTACATCTGTATTCTTCACTTTTGCATAAGGATTACAGGAGTGTGTAGATGTCCACTTCAGCAGATGGTGATGAAAATCTCCCTCTCCTATTGAAGCAAATGTTGAACTGCAAGATAGCTAGCAAGAAGACTACCAGAAAGTTACTGAGGGCCTGATTCTTCATAACCTAAAAATCTGCCAAGTCACAGGAGCTGTAGTGCACAAGAAATGGAAGATGATAATAAACTCCAGTGACCTTGCAAACTGAGCAAAATTGATTACACATATCAAGGAACTTAAAAATATTGCCCTGATATGTACACTCCTGAAAGTAGTGGTCAGTTTGGCTAGTGTCTTTCAGCAGAACTGGTAGAGTTGCTTGCAGTTTTTAAAATACAGTAGACTTATTTTATGTCTCTCAACCACACATGCACACACTCACGGTTTCACAATAGGGATGACAACAAAAGTGTCTAGCAACTGGGGAGTTCTTTTGGCTGAATATTTGAGCCTGGCACTGTAACCCCAAATGCAGCTTTTAGAAATGGCCTCATGGAACCCAATGTCTGCTATGTCCCAGTGACTCCAAATCATATGCAGTCAATTTACAAGTGAAACAATTTTTCGTACTAATTTCCAGTCTTGAGAAATACCTCTAAGAGCCCATTTCTTTACATCATCACCAGGAATATAGGTTCTGCATGCTAAATCATACACTGAGTGACACCTGTGCACATGAGTAACTGGTTGGAATTCCAACAATTCCCTCACTGATGCACAGAAAAGAACATCATAATATTCACTTCCTCCTGTGTGACTCTGCGCAACTAAAAAAATTAAGAAGCACTGGAAAGTTATTTTAATCAGTAAAGTAAGCCACTCTGATTCTGATTTCAGTCACAGAATAGATCTATTGAATAAGATGGCACCATTTTTCAGCTCAGGCAGGATGAATCCTTGCTTTTATCACTGTTGCCTACTGACAGAGCTCCTTAGAGCAGTTTTCAGCATAATTGCTAACAGAAAATGAGATCCTTTTGTCTCTCCAAAGTAATAATTTCTGCTCATTCCTACTTGCAGCAAGCCATATTCATGCTTGTGTAACTTCAGCAGAATCAGTAGTTGACTGATTAAAATGGACTGACTAGCAAAAACCATTCTCTGTACATCCTTTTGTTGAATCAGGAACTGTAGTTTGGGAGAACCTCTTCAGGAAAAGGTTTTAATACTTGAATACCAAGGGGTGCTTCTACATGTGACAAAATTGGCCTTTAAAGCGACTTAATTGCCCTTTTACACCGCTTTAATGGCATGTGTTTACACCGTCAAGGGCATATTTCATTTTAATTTTGTCACGCTATACACATGCAGCAGCATATTTTGCTTTAAATGACCTTATCGCAAAATAAAGCACATCTGATGTATTTTAGTTCGCTAAAAAAAAAAAACAAATTGCAAAGGGACACAGGGTGCTGGAAGCCCAGACATGCTCAGGGAAGCTTGGGCTTGGTGGGCTTCCAGCGCACCGTGCACCATCCCCAGCACCTTCTCCAGGCGCTGGCAAACCCACCTGCCCTCCTGCCACCTCACCGCACTACCTTGGGGCAAGCCAGCCCATTCCCAGGTGGTCCCAAGTGGCGGGAAGGGAGCAAGGATGGTGCACAGGGTGCTGAAGCTTACCTGCCTCTCCCATGCCTGGGGGGCAACCTGTTGGTGAACCAAGCAGCCCCTGAACTTTGAGGGACCCTGGACCTTCCCTCCACAGCAGTGGTGCTCTCCAGGCAGCATCTGCGTGCTAGCACCCTGCCACCACCATGGAGAGAAGCACCAGGCCCTGCACAACTCAAGGGTTGCGTTGTGCCCCTGGTGGCAGCTTGTGTGGGCAGGCTCCACTGAGGAAAAAAAAAAAGTGGCAAGAAGCCTGGAGCCTGATCTTTTTCCCTCCTCCCCCCTTCCCCCCCCCAGAATCTGCCTGCCTCTCCTGTGGCTGGGGGCACGAGCTGCTGGCAGGCCAAGAAGTCGCCGAGATGCAGGGGGCCCCAGTCATTCCTTCCATGGCAGCAGCACCCCCCAGGCAGCTCCCATCCATTAGCAGCTCCTTCGCTGGGTGGTCCGGGGGTGCCGTGGCTGCAGAGGGAAGGACTGCAGCCCCCCACAGTTCAGGACTGCTTGGGCCACTGGTGGCTTTTTCCCCAGCTGTGGAAGAGGCAGGCAGGCTCCAGGGAAAAAAAAAAAAAATCAGGTTCCTTGCTGTTTTTTTCCTCCCTCCCCCCCCGCCCCGCACACACACACATACAGTGGAGCCTGCCTGCATAAGCTGGCACCAGAGTCGCATAGCCCCTGAGCTGTGCAGGGCCCAGTGCTTCCTTCCATGGTGGCAGGGCCTGGGGGGTCCTAGTGGGTGGGTGGTGCCTGAGGTGCACCGCTGCCATGGAGGGAAGGTCCAGGGTCCCCTGGAGCTCAGGGGCTGCTTGGCCTGCTGGCAGCTTGTCCACTGGCCATGGGAGAGGCAGGTAGGCTCTGGGTTAAAAAAGAAAAAGGTCGAGCCCTTCACTGCTTCTTTTTTCTTCTTTTTCTGATGGAGCCTGCACATGGGGCAGGGAGGGACAGGGAGGCAGGTAAGCTGATGGGGGGCTGTCACTGTGATGTGATGCAAGTCCTTAAATTGAAACAGTGGGTTTTTAGTCAACACAATTAAAAATGCACCAATTAAAAACCCACTGTTTCAGGTTAGAGAGAACTAAACCGCTGTTGCATTTACAAGCAGCCAAGAATTCTAAACTCCATTTCACCACTGCAGACATGGATGAGTGCAGCTTCTCGGAGTTCCTTTGTCAGCATGAATGTGTGAACGCTGCTGGTTCCTACTACTGTTCCTGTCCTCCTGGCTATCTTCTACTCGATGACAGAAGAAGCTGTCAAGGTAAGAACATTTCACCTAGGAATTAAGTTCCAAGCAAGCAGCAGTTAGGTCATTTTTTTCTGGAGAGAATTTGAATTGATTCAATGATACTCAGGAACTGAAATACTTAATGTTAGCTCTGCCACATGGAATCCTCTTAGGGGCCTGTTGCACAATGTTGCTGAGTATGTACTCACATGAGAAGTTCCCACAGAGGTTAATGGAGTTATTCCCGTAAGTGCTTTCCAGCATAAGTAATAGTTGCACAACAGGGTCCTGACATAGACCCCATTCCCCTCCCCTCCATCTTTCTCTTTAGATTGCGAAGTTTTTAGGGGCAGGGGATTTATCTTCATTTATGTTTGCTCAGCACCCTGTGGACACTGCTACAGACTAAGAAAAAATATTAATACTGATAATGTAGTGTAAAATGCTTGTAAAAGGGGGTGTAACAGGGGGCCTGCTCAGGGCCGATCCAGCCGTGGCCCGCCCACCTGTTCCTGGGCTAACCACTCACCTTCTTGCCTGCCACACCTTGATGTTAATTGATTAATAGATGTCAGTTAAGCAGGAGGCTGCCCATTTTCTGTCCTGATACCAGAGGGTGCTATCTGCAGCTCCTTTCCTCCCCTCCACCACAGCCCAAGCCTCATAGATGGCATCTCGATGTTCCTTTAATCACCAGCCCCCACAGTGGGCCCCAGAATCCTCCTATTGAGCCCCACCTGGATTCCTCTCTCAGGCGGCCTCTCCCGCCGTCATGCCCAGCAGCATAGCTCCCTGAGCTGGTTCCCCTTCAGGTGTGTTCCCCCCACCAAGACCTTCAGCTCTTCTACCCCTGGCCCACCTCCAGGTCAGTCAGGACCCCAGGCCCTCAGCTCTTGGGTATACCTTGCAGTGGGTCCCCAGCCCTTTGACCCTTCCAGTCCTGGCCCCAGCATGGGCCAGTCAGGGGAAACTCAGACAGGCCTTGAGTCTATGGCCCTTTCCTCACTCTGAGGGTCCACCCTCTGGGCCCTCAAAACAATGGGGTTACCCACCCAGTCATGGGAGCTAGGGGTTAAGGCACCCCGACCCACCTTTCACCAGGGTCGTAACTGGCCTGGCACTTCCTGGGGCTCCCGCATCACTGAGAACCCCACCAGGCCACCCACTCCTGGCAGGGTGCAGTTTTAGGTCTTACCCAGGACCAGGAGCTTCCTATCCTTCCTCTACAACTCCTCCCTTACCTTCAGATGATATCTGCAGCCCTCCAGCCAGGCAATGTTATTGCCTGACCCCTAGCAGCCAAACTGCCCTGTTTATATGGGCAACCCCTGATTCCAAAATGGCCACCCTCGTCAGGCACCTGGCGGCTGCTAGCTCCAGGCCCTTAAAGTGGCAGGCACACACAGTGCCCTGCCACAGGAGGGCTGGCTAGCTAGTTATCAGAGGTAGGCAGAGCAAGTCAGTACTCTGCATGTCTGGGGACCCTTTGGTGCAATTTCTTAAGATGTAGAATTGCTTCCTTATAAGGCTGATGCACAGACTTCCTTGTATTATCCTCTCTCTCATTTTTGTTTCAGATATCAATGAATGTGAGAATAGAAACTTCACTTGTACCCAACAGCAAACATGTTTCAATATGCAAGGAGGATATAAATGTTTAGACCCAGTGAGATGTGCGGATCCTTATATTCAGATCAATGAAAAGTGAGTAAGATGCCCACAGAAACATAGGTGTTGTGACCTCACTGGGTGGTGGGGGTGAGGCACAGGGGTATGCCAGTTACTGTAGACCAAAGGCAGGGTGAGACGTGGATAAGTGGAAGGGAAGGCTGAGCTTCCCAGGCTGCTTCTGCCACTGCTGCTGCTGTACCAGGATCAGCTCCACTCAGATGGCAGTAGCTCTGTGGCCAGGCTCCTTGGGAGTCTGCCCTGGTGCCTTTTTCCCCGCCCCCCCCCCATACATACATATTGGGTATTGGGCTATGCCTGTTCTGGTAAAGGCTTGCAGGGGAGAGAGCACTATTCTGCTCACTGTACTCATTCCCTGCCCCCCAGATGCACTGCTTAGCATGGTTATGTCCTGCCTGGCACCTAGGGATGGACAAGGCAGCACAGGACTGCTCCTGCCATGGCAAAGACTCCTGGGGGTGATTCTGGTACCCCCTCCCAGTCAGTGCTCAGAGCTGGTGCCCTGCTCACCCTGACCTAGTTATGTTACCGCAAAGAAGTGGGACAATATTCTGTTAGCATAAGACATGGTGGTCACCAAATGCATTGCACTTCTACAGTGAAATGAATGGAAAGCCCTGTACATATGCCATTTAACATTAACAGGTTTTATAAGAACAATAAATTGCATTTCCTTGCTGGCTTACTAGGTGCAATTTGATATGATCCTTGGATGTACAGGAAGTTTCACTATAAAAGCCTTCACCAAAGAGATTTGGGGGCTGGGAGAATGCAGGATGGGGTTTCTATTCTTTTGCCAACTTTTACTTTTTAGGGTTGTGCTCTGGCTTGGCTAATGACGGACATGCACATTCCTACACAGTGACCCTTGTTAGATTCAGGGATTGTTCAGATGCCGTATTATTGAAAAAAATAGTCCAGTGACTTGAGCTTTGATAAATGTAATTATCCTATGATTCCAAAATTAAGTCTATTTTAGAAGACTTGAAAATGATGGTCTTTAACCACTTCATTAATTATGCACTTAAACAGAGTGCATTTGTGTAACCAAGGAAACAGTGGGGCCAAGAGTTTCTTTGCACTTCAGCAGTTTATGTGCTCAAATGAGCTGCAGATAAGCAGCGTTTGTTACAGTGCAGGCAATGGGTAACAGGTTGGCATTGGTATTATATGATGCTGTAAAGTGAATTATAAATTTATCCAATATGCCTGTAAGTGTATAAGGTGGACACCTTCCTGTTTGGTGATATATTTGGAGGGAAGGGAATCTGTGTCCTTCCCACCATTCCTCCCAACACCCATAAGAATACACTGATTCTCCGTGCTTCTTCTCTATGGCTGTACCAAGGCCAATGGAATAATGAACCAAGACCTTCCTTCCCTAGGTTGCCTCCATTGATGAAGGAGGGAGTGCCAAGTCACTCTCCCTCATAATGCTGTTTCAACAAGAAATAGGGAAGGGATTCAGATATGTTGCTCCCCCACCCACGAATTCCCACATCTATGCTCATCCATTACTATTTCTACTTCAAAAAAAAATCTGACTCCATTCTAGGCTTCTTCCATCGCCAGCTTTTCCAGGGAAAGAAGGCCGGGAAACAGAAACTGGGCTGTGCTAGTGGAACAAAGAAACAGAAGACAAGGAAATGATGCAGGGGAAGCAAAGGGACTAACATGCAGCTAGCATCTGTGGCTCAGATAATAAGCACTGAAGAGCCAGGGGCACTGAAAGTGGAGAGTGGGGCTGTGGCACTAGGAAATTATTTTTGAAAAACTAAGGAAAATGTTATGTCTACACACCTGCTTACCACAGAGTTCAAGCTGGCCTCCTGCTCTCCACAATGCAGGAAGTAGCTAGATCTAAACACATGAAACCCAGGTAACGATAAGTTATGTAACCAAAATGTAAATCTCTGAGCACCAGGAAGTACAAAAGTAAGATACTTCCGCATACAGAACATAACCTTAGCTCTTCTGTCTCTGAGTTGTGGCCTACCACACAAATAACACACACTCCAGCACTCTCCTTTAACAAGTTATGCCTAGATGCCACAAAGCAATCCCTCACCCAGACATTCAAGCTAGTGGCCATAGACTGGAAGCAGTATAGCTGCAGCAGTGTGCTCAGGATGATTAACACTGGGGAGAGGTGTGGTTTAAAAATTGAGATGCACTCAATTTTAGTGTACTGCTCTAACATGGCTGTATAGCTTTCAGTTAAGAGTTAGAACACCTAGAGCTAGCTCATGATATAAATGTATGGCACTGCTTTACGTCATATAAATTTCATAGTTTGTAGGGTCGGAAGGGACCTGAGCAGATCATCGAGTCTGACCCCCTGCCCTGGTAGGAAAGATTACTGGGGTCAAACGACCCCAGCAAACTGTACATCTAGCCTCCTCTTAAAGACCCCCAGGGTAGGAGCCGGCACCGATTCTCTTGGAAGTTGGTTCCAGATGCTAGCTGCCCTGACCGTGAAGTAGCACCTCCTGATAGCTAGCCTAAAACCAGCCTCTGCCAGCTTGGGACTATTATTTCTAGTCACTCCTGGTAGTGCTTGGGGGAACAGGGACTCCCCCAGTGCCTGCTGGTCCCCTCTGACTAGTTTGTAACAGGCCACTAGATCCCCCCTCAGCCTTCTCTTG
>NW_017728947.1:88895729-88911132 GCF_001723895.1 Crocodylus porosus | reverse complement strand
GGGCCTAGGAGCGGCCGTGATCTCACTAGCACCCCCCTGCCGTGTCAATCAGGCAATCCAGCACCCTCTACTCACCCGCCACATCTTTGATGTTATAAGGTTCAATATGGGAGGCTGCCTCTTATCGCCCTGGACACCGTGCTAATACTATTCCCCGTTCCGAGTGGGGTGCCTCAATGCACCCCGGCCTTATGGGCAATGCGTGCCTCCTACCTCCCCTTTAGCACACCCCAAGCCTCGCAGCTCTGCCTAGACGTTATCTGGTCCTTGACCTTCTGCACCCTACCTGGCGCCCCTGGGCTTGGCCCACAACCAGCGCCCTACCTGGCGCCCCTGGGCTTGGCCCACAACCAGCGCACTTCTCTGGTGCCCCTCCGCAATCCGTATTAGGTATTTGTATTCATTACCTGTAGCAATTGGGCTCAGGCGGCCTGAGCCTTACCTGGCCCCTCTGGGTCCTGTCAATAATGATTGTCCAATTAGGCTCAGATGACTTAAGTCTTACCTGGCCCCTCTAGGCCCACTTGGTCCCATCAATCATGTCAGTCCAGTTAGGCTCAGGCTGCCGGAGCCTTACCTGGCCCCTCTGGTTCCTTGGGATTCCTATTGCTGTGGAAGCCCTCTGGAACCCCTTTTAGACCACACCCGTCTTGGGGTGGCTGTCAATAGAACATGCCCCCCCTTGGGGTGGCTTTATACTATACGTGCCCGGCCTGGGGCCTCTCTTCAACACGTGCCCGCTCCCACAGCTTCTCGGCACCTTCTCCGGGCCCTAAATAGCCCCTGGCTCGCCCTCACCAGGCTAATCATCTTTACAGCACCCACCCTAGCCTTCCACTCATGTGGCTCCCACACCTGGAACCCAACATGAGTCCCTACAGGCTTCACTCTGGTGCTCGGCCCCTTGAGCGGGGTCCTCTGCCCTACTCGGGCCTCTCACTATCATTCACTCAGGGCTACCCGCTGTGCCGCCTCCACACTGAATAGCTGTGCCACCCCAGGCACCACTCTGTTGCCCACACAGGGCTCTGGGAACCCCCACACAGCTGGGGAGATCCTGTGAGGCCTCCTCACGCCCCTACAGCCTCACCCGGTCCTCCGGTCTAATGATAACTAAACCATGAGCCAAATGGCTGCAACATAACAACAAGAAGCCTTCTGGCTTATAACATACGGCCTATGCTTCCTTGGCTCTCTAACCATGCCGTAGCCGCTGGGGTGGTCATGCTGCAACCATCAGCTCCGCTCTCCCGCAGAGCTCCTGCTCCTGCGGCTGCCAGAAGGGAACTGCTCCCCAGGCTCCGGCCTGGGCTATTTATAAAGGCACAGCCCTGCCCACTTCTGGTCACATGACCCGCCTGGTTGCCACAGCAACCAGCATCTGAGCTGTCCTGGAGATTGGCAGCTACCCTTCTCCACTGCTTAGGAACAGGACACCTCAGTGCTCCTGTGACAGACCACCAGGCTGCTGGTAATCCCATGGCAAGAAGGCCTCTCTACACTGCTATTGACACAACCTACAGAGCTCAGCAATGAAATGAGCCATACTTTCAAAGTACGGACACACCTCTCTCTTCATATCACAGGATTACCAACCTGCTTCAGTTAATCTGTCCACTATTCAGTACAGCAACATGCAACATATTGAACATAGCTGGGTGCATGCAGATGAATCATAGAAAATGATTCAGTGCAATTCAGAATAGTGGAATATAATGTAAACAATAGCATATTCTTTTAGTCCTTCCTCACTTCTGATTATATCACACATTCAAAGATTTTAAGGCCAGAAGGAACCAGTAGATCATGTAATCTGGCCTTCAACATATCAGACTACAGAATTCCATCAAATAACTTGTGATTAAAGCATCTTGCAGGAAGAAATTCAGTCTTTATTTGGAGCAAGGGATGGAAAAGCCATCACTTCCTTGGATAATTTGTTAATTTTTGCACCACCTGACCAAGCCATTCCTAGTGCCAGGGGTTGGAGTAAAGGTTTTGTTGAAAAGGAGGGCCCTTAACATTGCATTTCCTGGTTTTCAGAGATTGCAGTGTAGCCACTCTTCATGTTCTAAAAGGGCACAAGGCAACACTGGGAAACCTTGCCTTCATGTTAATGAAGTTCAAGGAAATTTAATAACCTAAAGAGTTTGTGATGTTATGTGTTACATGTTGTGATTATTGCATCCTCTTAAAAATGTGATGACTTTGGCTAGGGACAGACATTCAAAAAGCCTGAGCCTGAACTGATTCAATATTTGCAGGTTAGTCTAACCTGGCTATGCTAAATCAGTTTTGTAACTGGACAGACATCCCAGAAATGCAGGCACACCCAATAAAGAAAACAACAAAGGGACGTTACCAGCTACTTGTTGATCCTGCCTGTTGATTTTACCTGTTGACTCAGCACAGACTGCAGCCAGCATGTGGTCTGCTAGCTAATACACAGATACCTCCTCAGCAAGGCAGAGGGGAGGGGGGAATTCCTGCTAAAGAGGGAGTGGTGAGGGGACAGGAGAAGCTGCAGCCAGGAAACGAGGAGAGGGGCCGGCCCTGCTGTGGAGCAAAGAACCCCGCCCAGCCCAGAGAGCATGCCAGGAAGCTGGGGGAGTCTGGTTTATCTTAAACCAGTAAGGGGGCTGGGACAGACATTGCAGTTTGAGCTAAATCAGTTAAGTCTGATACTACATTTAACCAGGTTTATCTTAAACTGGTTTTAGCCATTCTCAAACTGGTTTCATAGAGTTAATAGATTTCATAGACATTAGGGCTGGAAGGGACCTCGGAAGATCATCGAGTCCAGCCCCCTGTCCTAGGGGCAGGAAGTCAGCAGGGGTCATAGGATTCCAGCAAGATAAACATCCAAATTTCTCTTGAAGGCATTCAAAGTAGGTGCTTGAACCACCTCCTGTGCATCTGTTCTGTTACATGTTTAAACCAGTTTCTGAAGATCACTTAAACTGGTTTATGTGTAATGTCTGTCCTTAGCCCTAAATAAGTTGTCTTTTCTGTTTCTGGTTGGCCTTGTTGGTAAATTAGCCATGAAGAGCATGACAGTATTAAAATAGAACTTGCTTTTATTGATTAATAACGATTTTTTGGTCCAACATTTGCTCAGCTTTAGGCTACCTGTAAGCTCTTTTATGACTGATTCATGTACGAAAAGGGAGGCAACTGCTTAAACTGTCATCTCCAAGTTCATTTCATTACAGATGTGTCTGAAACTGAACTCTGAGCCCCTGAGCTGTGGAATGGTTGGATTCTGTGGCTCTGACCTGCCTCTGGATGTGCTGCATACAACTTGTGGCATGAAACAAGTAACATGACATAAATCTGGGCCAATAATTAACAGGTTCCTGAACAGCTTACAGTCACATGTCTATTTCATATCAGCAGAGCTGCCTGGAAGAAAATCTGAATTCTTGAATGTCAAAGAGTGCAATCAGAAAAGAAACATTGTCAGATCCTAGAAGGAAGGAGGAAGAAGGCAGAAATGTAGGTAGGGATGGGTAGAGCTATGCAGAGGTCTCAATGTGAGCAGCAGAATTGAAGGTTGCTTTGGCCCTTGCAATCACTTTAGAACTGTGTACTTACTATGTTTTGCAACTATATTAAAATATAAAGAAGTAAATGTTGTAGGATTCACTAAACATTGATGATAAATTTTGTTCACCTCAGTCGCTGCATGTGTCCTGCTGAAAACCCTGGTTGCAGAGAACAGCCATTCACCATCCTCTATAGAGACATGGACATGGTGTCGGGACGGTCTGTGCCTTCTGACATCTTTCAAATGCAAGCAACAAGTCGCTATCCCGGTGCCTATTACATCTTCCAAATCAAATCAGGCAATGAGGGCAGAGAATTCTACATGCGGGTGAGTGTGAGAACTGGTTACCTGATAGTTTACTGCATTCTTCTTTGATAGCTGAACTATATTTTCAATATATACTGTGTACCTACATAACAAGATATTTCTTAGGGGCTGATGTGTTTCACAACAGCCAAAGCCATGAACTATAATGTACCTATTAATACATCACAGCAGGCTGCTGTTGGAAAGGATGCTGGTTCTACAGGGAAGTGATTTACCAAAGAGAAGGAAGGGGCACTAAATTCACTGAATCAGCACAGCAGGTTGACCATGTGCCATTCCATAAAATACCCAGGGTCTTACATTTTGCCCCAGCTTGTCCAATAAAATAATCAAGGTCTCTAGTGCATAAGCAGCAAGTAGTGCCTATTCATTGTTTTGAAAACTGAATGAAAGAAGGGCAGCTTCAGGCCATGAGGGTAAGAAGGGCAGACACTGTTGTGTTGTTAGAGACAGGCAGCTACATGTCTGGTCGGCTGCTAACCCTAAGTCCATGCACCCTATCTTCAGTAGGCCGTCCTACTGCCAGTTCATGGTTCTGTGATACTTTTCCAGAACATAGTAGGGGATAACCCAGATGCCCTGGCTAGGATTTTATTTTTCAGTACAGCATGTTTCACTTTGTAAGTGTGAGTCTCTATTAAGATGTTAAATTGATGCTGAAAATGCCACCATGGATCCACAGAACCTACAGTTTTCCCCAGATTTTCAAGCACTTATCTCCATTTAGGTCTCTAAAGAAGAGCCAGATTTTCAAAACAGTCTTCAGATCTGAGATGGTGATATCTGTCTAGCAGTTCTGAAAATCTGACCCCCAGTCACCCGCAGAGAAAATATATTTTAGAAGCATCTGCAAAGGGTCCACATTTGTAACATTGTATAAACAATGCTGTTTCTGTTCAATCTGGAAAAATATAAAAGAATATTTTTCTATTCCCACAAAGCTTTCTTTAATACACCTAGTTTTAAATGTTGGTACTTGAAACTAGGGCTGTGCAAAATGGCACCATTCCATTTCGCTTTCAGTTTTGAAGGTTCAACAGAACAGTGTTCAGTTTTGAGTTTCATTTAGAGTGGAAACAGCTGTTCCATTTTGTTCCGTTGAAACAAAAAGGCTGTTTTGATGCTGTTTCGATGGTTTGCTGGGGATGGGGTGTCAGTCCATCTGAGCTGACTCTCCATCCCCAGTGCTAGATTACGCCAGGGCGGGAGGCAGCCCATCTGGGCTGCTTTCCCATCCCCTGTGCTAGATCACGTGGGGGGTGAGAGGCAGCTCCCGCCCCCTGCGTGATCTAGTGTGGGTGATGGGAAAGCAGCTCAGCTGGGTTGCCTTCTACCCCCTGCGGAATCTAGCATCAGGGATGGGAAGGCAGCCCAGATGGGCTGCCTTCTGCCTCCCAGTGTGATCTAGCACAAAGGATGGAGGAGCAGCCCACCTGGGCTGCTTCCCACTCCCACGTGATCTGGTGCCGGGGATGGAGATCTAGTGTGGGGGCTAGGGGAGTCAACCCAGATGGACTGACTTCCCATCCCCAGCATATGGTCCAAACGTTTTGACTAACATTGTTTGTTTCAAGGCTATTTTGACGGCCTTTGCTTTGTTCCGATTTTGCTGTTTCGACCTCGAAATTGGTTGAAACAGTATTGAAATGAAATGGCTGGCAAAATTTCCCACAGTCCTACTTGAAACTACTCCACATTGTCTCTTTAAAGAAATATATTCTCTAACCATCAGACCAAAAATATATTCCAAAAAGTTTAAGAGCCAGTGGAAGCAGGAAAAAAATACCTCACCCAACATGTCAGAACCTTTTAAATCCATATTTCTATCTTTTCTCCAGATAATAATGATGGATTTATATGTACCACAGAATCTTGCATCTTCAATGATTCCACAATGAGTTATTAATTGGTACAGACTGACACTTCACACACCTTGGAAGTGCAGCTACCTGTGGGTTGAAGTACTTTAGAAAGTACAACAGTTTGGGATTGGAAATGAAAAGTATCTTTCCCAACTGAAAACGGAGGGCATATTTATGTAGGTACAATATAACTACAGCAAATGAATTTTTACTAGCCTTTGTGTTGTAATTCATTCAATGTATTGCAGTGGGAGCAGCACAGTGTCTTCTATCACCACACTAGAATGTTGTTTCAATAGTGCCACTTATTAAACCAGCATTTCCAGCATTCTAGTTTGTCGGCCTGCTATCCAATAACTCACAAAGTCAATGGAGAAGACACTCAAGGAGGAGTCAGGAAACCTGGCTTTAATTTCTAGCTATGCTGTTGAATTGCTCTATGACTTTGAGCAAGTCACTTTACCTCTCTGTGCCCAAATTTTTCCAACTGTAAAACAGAAATGATGATAACCTTACTTTTTCCCCCTTGCTTCCCACCCCACAGAATTAACAAAAGGAGCTATATAGAAAGACCACTGGTTGTTGCAAGTTATTATAGAATCATAACCATAAGATCATAGAATCATAGAATCAATGAGTCATAAGGGACCTAGACAGATCATCAAGTCCGACCCCCTGCCATGAGCAGGAATGAGCACTGGGGGTGGGAGGGGTCATAAGACCCCAGCCAGGTGCCTATCCAGTCTCCTCTTGAAGAGCACCACCCCTCTGGGAAGTCTATTCCAGGCTCTGGCCACCCTTACAGTGAAGTAGTTCTTCCTAATATCTAACCTAAAGCTATCCTCCCTCAGCTTGTGGCCATTGTTCCTGGTGACTCCAAGGGGGTCCCTGGTGAACAGACTTTCCCTGAGTCCCTGCTGCTGGCCCCTGATAAGGTTGTAGGCAGCCACAAGATCCCCCCATAGTTTCCTCTTGTGGAGACTGAAGAGATTCACGTCCCTCAGCCTCTCCTCATAGGGCTGGCCATGGAGGCCCTCAACCATATGAGTGGCCCTCCTCTGGACCCTCTTCAGGTTCTCCACATCCCCCCCAAAGTGCGGCGCCCAGAACTGGACACAGTACTCCAGCTGCGGCCTGACCACATAGAGGGGGAGCAAGACCTCTCTGGACCTGTTAGTGATGCCTAAGGGCATATGTAGACAAAACAGGGGCCCTAAGTTGAAGCGGTGGGTTTTTAAAAACATTGCTTCAATTTAGAGCTGATTAAACTCCCATGTCGGGCACACACCCAACTTACCTGCTTCTCTCCTGGTGGGTGGAGGGGTCCCTGGGCTGTGAGGGGTCCTTGGGCTGGTGCTTCCCTCCGTGGCAGTGATGCCCCCCCACCCCAGGTGGCACCTGGCTTGGGTGGTCTGGGGGGCACTGCAGCTGCAGAGGGAAGCATCTTAGGCAGGCAGGCAGACAGGCTCCAAGGGAGAGGGAAAAAAAAGATCAGGGTTGCTGCTTCTCTTGGGCGGAGCCTGCATTCCCGGGCTGCTGCCAGGCTGGCTGCAGGGCTTCCTGCAGAGCTGTGGAGCTGCATGGAGCCCGGTGCTTCACTCCATGGCTGCAGGGGCAGCAAACTAAAGCCCCTCAGAGGAGTTTTAGTTTGCTGCACCCCAAGTCATTTAAGGTGCATTACACTGCCAAATTTCCTACAGCGGCTGGAATTAATGCACTATACATTGCTGAGGCATGCAAACTCTGCCACCATTAAAGTGGTGCAAAAGCATTTAGCCCACTTTAAAGTGTTGTGTACATATGCCCCTCATTTCAGCTACACATGAGCTTCATCATAAACTTCATGTGCAATCTTTGAAAATCTCACCTACTTACTTTTGTTTTGTTCACAGCAAACAGGGCCTATCAGCGCTACTCTAGTGATGACCCGTCCTGTGAAAGGACCACGTGACATTCAGTTGGACTTGGAAATGATCACTGTTAACACTGTCGTCAACTTCAGGGGAAGCTCTGTCATCCGGCTGAGGATTTATGTATCACAGTACTCATTCTAAACCTTGAGTTCATCCCCTTTAAACATTAATAAAGCAACAACAACAGAGACACATATTTTGCAGAACTTTCTCCTCAGAAGTCAGTACACATAGCAGCTCAAAACCAAATCAGTATTAACATAGACACAACGGCCTATGCCAGTCTGATGAGAGAGGCCTCTTCATGTACAGTCCTTTCCAGGATGCAGACATCTGAACATATATTGTCAGCAGATCCCATATGATTCTATATGTGGTTATATGGTTTAAGAACCTCTTTTGTTATTTTAAACTTTTCTAGAGTATGATTCTATGCTCCAAAGACTGTGAACCTCTCCACCTCTGTAACTGCAGTCTGCTTAGCAAAGGCACCAAAGAAACTGATGAAAAGCTGGCTTATGCAATTTTGCTTTTTTTCACTTAAAAAGGAAGCCAAATCAACCCCTCCCCCACAAAAAACCCAAATTTCACCATTTCAAACATGGACTCTGAGAAACACTAATTACCATTTCCAATTACCTCTGGATTGTCAGTTATACACCTTGTCTCAGTTGTCCCTGCATTTGTTTTAGTTTCACTATAGTTTCACACTGTAAATTCATTTCAAAATACAGGTTGTACTATGTCTGACTGGATGTTTAATCCCTTGCTTTTTAACAAAGTGTCACCTATGTGGGTTTCTTGCTCCATTATGCTTTTAAAAAAAATAATTAAGTTCAGAAGGCTCTATGGTGCATTTTGCACTATTTAGAGCTTGATTCTTAATTGTACTAGCACCCCTTGAAACTGTAAGCTCACCTAAACAGACTAGTATCAAGGGGCCCTAAATCAAATAACCATCAGGTCCTCAGTCCTCATGGCTTTTCACAGTTAAATAATTGCACATAGTTTGTAACAACTATGAGATTGTAGTACTAGTTCCATAGTTATAGTTAATTTTCCCTTCAAACCCAATATTAATTTTAGTCCTGCCCAGCTTTCTCCAGAAGAAAATAAACCACCAGAAATTATACATACTACTTCTCAGCCCAGAGTAGAATTTTACTTAAACATTTGGGAAAACATAAAAAAAATAACTGGGGGGGAGAGGGGGTGGGGGACTACAATCCCAGCCCCACTAAAACCAACACTACTTTTGCCACTGATTTCAGCGGTGTTTGGATTTTATTCTTGCTGGGTGGGTCTGGGAGCAATTAACTCCATAGCTTTCGGCTGCAGAGTTTATTCATGTGCAGCATGTGGAGCCTTGTCAGAGCCACCCTGGCTGGCAGTGGGGCCCAGGGGTCAGCCTGCAAGCCCAAGGCTTCTCCTCCTGGATCCATGTGCTGTGGAAGGGCTGGCTGGGGCACGAGGGAGCTTCAATGTGGGGCTAGCCAAAAAGTGTCTACACGTGTGCTGCTGCACATGAAAAAACTCAACAGCAGGGTACAAGTACTCCCCTGCTCTGGAGTTTATTAATTTTGTGCACCCTAATAGGAGTGCACATGGAGATGCTGAGACATTTACTGCACAGTAAATGTCTCACATAAGCATGCCTGCTGCATTTTAAATTAATTTTGTGTTGACCTTTCCTTCTCTGGATAATGTTTTTTTCCCGAGATGACTTGGCCAACAAAGAGTAACCTTTGCTGACCTTTCCAAGGACAGGTGGCTCTAGCATTCTTGAAGGGGATTTACAAAGATGTACAATGTAAAGAATTTGGATTGGACTGTCCACACTCTCTCACAGGAGTCAGCATGGAACTAATATTATAGAAAAGTATCAGTGGGGATATAAAGAAGAGCAATACAGGTTTGGGAAGCTCTCAGGCACAGACTTAGAATCATAGGATCATAGAATAGAAGGGACCTGTAAGATCATCAAGTCTGGTCCCCTGCCATGGTCAGGAGGTATATGGGCTCAAATGAGCTCAATGAGGTGTTTGTCCAGCCTCATCCTGAACACCGCCAGGGATGGTGACTGAACCACTCTGCTGGGAGTGTGTTCCAGATTCTAGTTACTCTTACAGAAGAGAAGTTTTTCCTTATATCTAGTCTAACCTTTTCCTTGACTAGCTTGTGCTCATTGGACCTCGTCCTCCCAAGGGCTACCTTTCTGGAGAGTTGCTCCCCTAGATCCTGGTGTTCACCCCTGGTAAACTTGTAGGTGGCTATCAAGTCACCCCTCAGTCTTCTTTAATCAGACTGAACAGACTCAGATTCTGAAATCTCTCCTCATAGGGCCTACCCCTCCCCCAGGCCTTTGATCATGTGGATGACTCTTCTATACACCCTTTCAAGCTTATCCACATCCTTCTTGAAGTGCAGTGCCCAGAACTGGACACCGTACTCCAGCTATGGCCTCACTAA
This sequence comes from Crocodylus porosus, assembly GCF_001723895.1. NCBI lineage: Eukaryota > Metazoa > Chordata > Crocodylia > Crocodylidae > Crocodylus > Crocodylus porosus. The sequence goes on along the minus strand of NW_017728947.1, from coordinate 88,901,014 downwards.
CACCAAATAGAGGGGGAGGAGCACCTCTCTGGATCTATTGGTAACACATCAACTGATGCATGCCAGAGTTCTATTTGCTTTGTTGGTGACTTCATCCCACTAATGGCTGATATTCATACTCTGGTCAATTGTTACCCTCAGGTCCCTTTCAGATGCAGTGCCAGCCAGTGGACCACCACCCATCATATAGATACGGTGAAGGTTATTCCTACCCAGATGAAGGACCTGGCACCTGTCCCTATTGAACCTCATCTGATTGCATTCAGCCCACAGGACCAGCCTGTCAAGGTTATCCTGGATCCTTGCTGTATACTCAGATGTGCCCACATGTCCCTACGGCTTGGTATCATCTGCAAACTTAATCGTTGCTCTTTCCACTCCCTCATGTAGATCACTGATAAAGATATTAAAGAGCACTGATCCCTGGGGGATACCACTGGAGACAGCCCTCCAGGACGAGGCCATCCCATCAATTACAATTCGCTGGAATCAGCCGCTGAGCCAGTTGCCAACCCACCTCACTGTAGCCTGGTCTAGGCTGGTACCCTTCAACTTGGTTGAGAATTCCATGGGAAACATTATTAAAGACCTTGTTGAAGTCTAGGTAGAAGACGTCCACCTCCTGTCCCACATCCAGCTGGTTAGTTACCTGGTCATAAAAGGACATCAGGTTTATCAGGCATGGCCTCCCCTCGACAAAGCTATGCTGGTTGTTTCTCAGTACCCCACCTGTTGTGAGCTTGTTGTTGATGGCCTCCTTTACAATTTTTTCAAAGATTTTTCCCAGGACCAAAGTCATTCTGACCAGTCTATAATTAGCAGGGTCGTCCCTCTTTGCTTTCTTAAAGATGGGTACCACATTAGCCTTCTTCCAGTCATTAAGGACCACTCCTGAGTTTCACAACTCCTCAAACAGCCTTGCCAGAGGCACCGCTATCAATCTGACCAGTTCTTTCAGCACTCTTGGATGCAGGTCATCTGGCCCAGCCAACTTGAAAACCTCCAAATGTTTTAAGAGTATCTTCATTTGTTTGGGACTGATTTTATGTGGACTGCTGTCATTGTCATATTTTCTGGGCCTCTGGACAGGCGAAGAGTTTTTGCCTGGTTTCAGGAATACTGATGCAAAGTAAGTATTAAAGAGCTCTGCGTTTTTGCAGGGATCAACTGTGGCCTTCCCCTCCATGCTCAAATTTTTTTCTTGCTCCCTATGTACCTATAGAAGGACTTTTTGTTATCTCTAATTTTGGTTGCTAGCTTGATTTCCATGCATCTCTGAGCTTTCCTCGTCTCATGTCTGCAGACCCTGGCCATATGGGTGTACTCTTCTCTGGATGCTGAACTGTTTTTCCATTTTTTTTCTTTTTGAGAACTTCCTTAATGTCCCTGTTGAGCCAGATGAGTCTCTTGGCCCGTTGCCCTCTCTTTGACTGCATGGGGATGGCCTCTTTTTGAGCAGTGAGAATTGCCTCCTTAAAGAAGCACCACCATTCCTGAGCTCCCAAATTGTCCAATTGCTGGTTGCATAGGAATTTTCTGACTAAGTTGCTGAGTTTACCAAGGTCTGCCCTTCTGAAGTCTAGAACTTCTTTTCTGCTGGTAGTATTCCCAGCCTTTTGGTGGATGGTGAATCTAATCAAATCAGGATCACTGTTGTGCAGAGTACCTCTGATCTTTAGGTTGTCTATCTCGTCCTCCCCTTTGGTCAGCACCAAGTTCAGAGTGGCTTTACTTCTATCAGCCACATCCTGGCCACATCCAGACGTGCAGGGACATGAGCTTGCAGAGGCACAATAGTAGTGGCACAAATTTGCCTGCATGTGTGCTTTGGTGAGGGACAAATTGTCCCACTTTGGGCAAATTGCTCTTTCCCTGCTGGAGCAGCCCGGGCACAAATAAAATAATAGAGATGCTCTTGCTGGCAGCTAGAGCACCTTTCTGGAGGACCAAGCCTCTGTTTATTCCAGCACACACTATTGTAATGTGCCACGCCACTTCTTTTCTTGACTTTTTTTTTTACTACCAGGATTCCTGGTATCAAATTTTGCCCCCACACTGCAAATTTATAGTGCAGGGCACATTTTAACATTCTGGGTGTACGGTTTGTGGCACCACAAAGAGGTTTGCAGTGCCACAAACCATAAGTGCCTACATGTCTGGACACAGCCCATGAAGGAATGGGGAAATTGACTTATACTAGGGTCTATACATTGAAAACAGTTGCTCTAAACTGAAAAACCCCTTCTTTACCTCATTGCTTTTTTTCTTTTCTTTTTTTTTCAGCCTGGAAGACACTTTAGTACCATAGGGCCAGAGTAGGAAAATGCTCTGCACAGAGTTGTGTTTATTAAGACTCCATACTTTGTTTCTTTACTGTTCTGTCCTCTCTGGTTACCTTAACTACTGCTTGGGATCTGATGGAGATTAGGGGTGTGTGAAATGGGCCATATTCAATTCCGATTTGGATTCAGCCCAAATCGGGGACAGTAATTTGATTCGTTGATTCGGATTACTGTCCTTGATTTGGTTCAGCCAAATCCGAATCTGAAGATTCAATGCTGATTCAGGGAATCAGCAATTCAAACATAGACGCTGCTTTAAATGTTTTTTCTACATACCTTGAAGTACCAGGCATGGGTCATGAACGCTGGGATGCTGGGGTGGATGGAGCATCTCACAGGAGCGTAGGAGGGACCCCCGTGTGCTCGGCGGCGAACCTGGAAGAGGACTGGAAGTACTTCTGGTCTCTTCTGGGTCTGCTACAGAGTGCACTGCCCCCCTCCCCCGACCCAGATGGCACCAGTTGCTGAGCTGGGAGGGGGATGCAGGGGCAGGGGGTGGGGCGCTCCCAGGCGGATCCAGAAGTGGACCGGAAGTGCTTCTGGTCCATTTCCAGGTCTGCTGCCAAGCATGCTGGAGAGCCCACCATGCTCCTGTAGGACACTCCATCCACCCCACCATCTCAGCATTCATGAGCCGCCTGGTGCCTTGAGGTATATAGAAAAAACATTTAAAGCTGTATGTATATCTGAATCACTGAATCTTTCTGAATCTCTCCAAATTGATTCAGAGAGATTAAAGCATCTCCTGATTCAATTTGGATTCAGAGATTCAGCCACTGAATTGGGTCAAATCAAATCTGGGACTGAAGTTTCGCACAGCCCTAGTAGAGATGTACACACAAACCATCTTTACTAAATATAAAATGACCTGCTGGTGTCTCCAGGCTACATCTGGGCTGAGACAGAAGCAGAGGATGAAAGGCTGACAGGGAAGCAGTCATGGAGCAGTTGAAGGAGAAGCATGGAGAGACATATAAGGATGGACAGGGACTAGCAGTGGGAAGCAGGATCTAATGGGGCTAAAACAAAAAACTTCTAGGCTAGGGACAGACATTCATAAAGCCTGAAATGATTCAATCTTTGCAGGTTAGTCTAACTTGGCTAGGCTACATCACTTTGTAACTGCACAGACCTCTCAGACATGCAGGCACATGCCTCCAGTGGCTCAAGCTAGAAGCTGGGAGGTGCTAGAGCAGTCCTCCCTTCCCTTCAACAGCACTGAGCTGAGGGGGGCATGGCCAGGCCCTGGCAGGACACTCTGATTAGCCCAGCAGAGAATTGATAACAGTGTTTATCACCCAATTAAGAAAACAACAGAGGGACATTACCAGCTTCCTGTTGATTCTGCCTATTGATTCTACTTGTTGACTCAGCATGGACCATAGCCAGCATGTGGTCTGTTAGCTAATACACAGACATCTCTCCACAAGGCAGAAGGGAGGGTGGAATTCCTGCTTAGCAGTGAGTTGTGAGGGGGAGCAGCCACAGTCTCTGCTGGAGCTCTGGCCAGGGAACAGAGGGGAGGTTCCAGCTCAGCTGTGGAGCAGAGATCCCCACCCAGCCCAGAGAGCATGCCAGGATGCTGGGGGAGTCTGCTTTATCTTAAATCAGTAAGGGGTCTGGGACAGACATTGCATAAACTGGTTTGACCTAAATCAGTTAAGTCTGATACTTCATTCAACCAAGTTTATCTCAAACTGGTTTCAGTCATTTTCAAACTGGTTTACGTGCTCTGAATATCTGTTCTGTTACAGGTTTAAACCAGTTTCTGATCATTTAAACTGGTTTATGTGTAATGTCTGTCCCTAGCCCTAAAGAGCAAAGCATTTTCTGTTGCAGCTAAAGTCCCCTTTTTCTCTTTTGTGTTACCTGCTACTATCCATTCAGTACTCCCATATTCCACCAAGATCCCCTTTTTCTTCTTGTTATGACCTCATCTACTAGAGAGAAACCCCACATTGTTGAGCTGTATTACAGTTTCCCAGGGCTCTTCTCTCTCAGACACCCCCACCCGAACCTTCTTTAACCTTTGGGGTTCATTGGAAAATACCAAAGACATAAAGAACCCAAGAACTCTTTGTTAACTCTTTGTTGAAAGTTTAGTTTAGCAGACTGCAGCAAATGCCCATAAAACAGTACTACACTCTATACAAATATCTGTGCCTTGAAAGAATGTGAAAAGTCTGGAAATAAAGGAATTCAGCCATTTCCCAGCTGTTCTAAAATCTTTCATCACTCACTGTCACTCCAGCCAACCTCAATATTGCCAAAATATTTGCCAGCCACAAAATAACAATTTGCTAAAAGATTATAACAGCTAACCCCTTCATTTTCTATTTAGGGATCTGATTTCAATAGTCAGTTATAGGCACATATATTAGAGAAATGCTTAAAAGAAAAGACTACATATGTTAGTTTCTACATAATAAAATCTAAAAATACAAATGCATACATTTACATAATCCTACAATAGCATTCCTTTTTAAAGCACCAGACAGAACTATAATTCCAGTTCTAGTCAAAATATTATTTTCCTAGTCCCCCAGCATATCACACATGGAACTCTTACGTAATCTGTCTTTACAATGCATTTACTATCCTATGAATAGTATACATTTGACAGTTCATATGATCTAGTAGACAGGGAACTGGTCTGGGAATGCAGAGCTGCATGAAACTGACTCTACTACAGTCCAACCATTTCAGCTTGAGCAAAGCGTTTCAACTACTTTCCTCTTCTGCCCTCTGACTGCCTTACCCATTTGGACAATAAATTCTTAAGGGCAGAGATTTCTCATTCAGTGCTTGTACAGTGCCTGGATGGATCTCAGTTAGGGTGATTAGAAATATTGTAATGTGAATAAATAACAATAATGGTAATCTATAACACAGATCAAAACCAGGGGAGATGTATTTCTACAAGGGATACACAAAAAAGTAAGG
>NW_017728947.1:88883903-88894879 GCF_001723895.1 Crocodylus porosus | reverse complement strand
TGGCAGCTGTCAGCCCCAGGGGTCACATCCACAGGTACATGCAGTTTTGGGAGTCCATTGATAAAGTCTGATTAATTCACTGCTGTGATTAGTTCAAACCAGGGCTTTTGTACCTTTAACAGTGAAGTTTCAGGGAGTTCCTGGCTCTGTATTGATCCTTTCCTCTCCTTAGTCTGTGGTTTGGTAGGTGTCAATTGCCACTTGTTAGCCTGTTATCCTGTCTAGCCACTGTGTTATGCAATCAACCAAGATTCATTCAGGGACCTGCTGCATACAGAGAAGCTGTGGTTTGATTCCTGCCCTTGCTAACATTGTTACATGGTACAGCTTACTTTTAAACTTAAAGTACATTTGTTACAAAGTTAAAAAGCATAGACTATAAAACATAAAAGGGTGAAATGCCATGGCACATTCAACAAATAGACCAAATATGATGGGGGAGAGGGGGCATACTGATGCAGAATACTATTTTATACCCATAAAAGCATCTACAGACTGTATTTTATTACAAGTACAACTTATATTCTGTAAAAATAATAATAATATAGTAAAAGAAGAAGAGTGATGAAGGAAAAAAGGTAGAAAAGAGAAAGCATCCCCAAAAGGGGGAAAATACTGCAAAAGGGGATTTTTGGCATATGAAGGGGTTTCACATTGAGGGGGGGAGCAGGCAAAAAAAGGTTTCTTGCTACATCAGGACTGTTCCATCTTAGCAAGGGAGCCTGCACTCAGGTTTGGCTCTCCCTTGTCCTCTCTTTAAAGGATTTGAACCTCTATTTTAGATGAAGCCTCAGATCCCAATGCCAAGTTCGGCCTGAATTTTATTTTATTTTCTATCATTTCATAGGCACAACATTAGCATCAGCACAGTCCATTTGTTCAGTCTTCTCTAGCTAAAAATGTATGGGCCAGTAGTGTCTTTTTGTGTTTGTTTTGTGGATCTCCAAGTTCTCTGATCTGGTCCAGTTATAAGGTTTTCTGTTGGATTTGTCTTTATAGGATGTAGTTGCATTAAAGTCTACTGGAAATGTTTATAGATCAGCGACTTGCAAAATAGAAATCATGTGCATACACTGGTTACTTCTGTCAGCTGGTTTACTCTCGGTATAGTTAAGCATAACATGTTATATTAAGGTGACTATGTTTATATTCTGTATGGACAGTTCCTCAGCTGATGAACATTACGATAGCTACTTCAGCATAGCTGTGGCAAATGATGGCACCTAACCGTGTTCCTCACATGTACATCAGACATTTTAGCTTGTGCAGAGGGAGAATTTATAATGGCTAAAATAGATTTTGGTATAGTATGAATGCATTTGGAAATTACCATAACTAAAGAGTCATAAAGCAAAGGAGGCACAACTGAATTGTGCTTGATCATCTGAAATGAGTACATGTACGTTGTTTTGCTGGTGTACATTGTAAATCAAATTCTGATTCACTGTACATATAAGCACATGCCTTAAAGCCTATGGCCATGTGACTGAGGGGGGGTAGATGTTGGCTACCTTTTTAGGGTCCCTCTAGAATATCACAGTGAGATTACTACACAGACCCTTCACAAACGGTACTGGTTGGTCATGATGGTATGTAGTACAGCAGTCTTGGAGGGGGGAGGCGATGTATGGTTGGATACCCCTAATTAAAACCTGGCCTTCTTCTCACCCCACCGCTATGCAGAGTACTTACTCCCATTTTTCACAGGAAAGGCTTCAGTGTAGGTCTTGACCAGGGTGTGGTTGCACAGATACCCAGGACTCTAGACCAGAGGAACTGGAGGTTTTACTTGTTCGTAAGATGCATGTTAGAATTTACGGTTATATTTTATTATCAGAAGACAAGGCCCGCTCAGTGGTCTCCCAAGGCTAAATTAATCTGTGCTATAACAACACTAATCAAATTGGTGGAGTTATGTCAGGACTGGATTTGACCCCAGATCTTTACTTGTGACTATCAATGCACAGAAATAATGAGCAAGGTGGCAGGCTGAGTAACAGTGGGATCTTGAGAAAATGTCTCATCTTGCAAACCAAACCTATGTGATCCTTGGTTATTGCAGCTTCATATGGCATGAAATAGTCTTCCTGGGAGGCTTCCCTCTCTCTCAAATCCCTGGCATTGAGAACATTAGGTCTAAACAAAGTAGCTCAGGCAGTAGAAGCAGTATGGCCCTATAAGCACACGGATTAGTCTTGCTGAGATTCAGGGTATATTAGCTTGGGTGGAATGCCAAGCTAATATGGTTATACTGCTTCTAGTACCAGAGTTGGCTGGATATCTCTACACAGCGTTGCAGTATGCCCAGTAGACATATTCTAAATGACCCTGCAGTCACTCTCTCTCCGTTTTGGGTTTGTCTTGACTAAGAATAGTGGTCAAATACAGGTCACGCATAGCTAGCACATGCTAACTGAGCCTAATCTAAATTCAACCTTTTTTTCAAGCATAGCTCCAGGGTAACATCTGTAGCTTGATTTTTGCTAGCTGCATTGTATATAGCTACGTGTCCTGTCGAGGCTCCAGCACAACCATTTGACCATTTTTTCTAGTTAAGCCAAGCACTGTTTCACTGCACAGCTCCTCCACTCTCACTGTTTGTACAGCAAGCTCTTGGAATTCTTTCTGATATTTCCTCTGGAAACTCAGGCACAGCATTGCCCCACCTACTGGTTCTGTGTTCCCAGCTGTCACTGTAGTGTCAGGCTGCTGATCATTTCCTTCATGGGAATGTTAGCTTTGAATCAATTGTGCAATCAGGAACCTACTTACAGAACATAGTTTTATGTAGAGGATTAAAAAGAAAACCAGTTTTTAAGATAAAAGATCTTTACAGGTTTTAGCAATATGCTTATCTCTGGAACTTTGGAATTAGTTTGGAGTTTCCAAGCTTTCTAAAATAATAAAAATGTGACAGTGGTGCAGTACAGATTTGGATAGTTCACCCTTTGGATTCTGTTTTCCCTGTTTGTAAAAACAATAGTTGGACTGGTTCAGACTCAATGTAAAGTGATCACAAGTGTGTTGAAGTCAACAGAGTTGCCTCCCTACTTACATCAGGTCTGGGTTTTGCTCAAGCCATTTTATTTTAAGGTTTGATCCCAATTTTCAAGTGATATACACGTAAACAGACATATTCATAGTAGAGCTGAATGATTAATTTCTAGAAAATTAACAATTCTATAATTATAGCATCTTTTTCTGTTTGTGAAATGTCCGTCCTCTCTTTAAGATTTCTTTATATTTTTCTGCTGATTCAAAGAAGTGCTTCTGTAATGGATTTTTGAGCCCTGATTCTGCAAAAACTGAGTCACATGCTTAATACACCAAGGAAAGTCTCACTGACTTCATTAGGATTAATTACATTGCCTAAAATTATGGATAAATCCAAGTTTTAGCAGGATCAGGACCCAAAACTAATTCACTGAAATTATCTTTGAATTATCTTTGAATTATCTTTATAACCTGACTTCAGTGGGACTTCTCAGTGCATTGTCAAGCACGTCCTAAGTCTTTGCATAAAGTGTTCTTGAGCAATATGTTGCAAGTGCTCAGTGTTCAAGATGAGAAATATCAACTTCATTGGTTTTGACTGGACACACAGATTATAGGGTACCATCTGATTAATTATAATTCAGTGTGATTGAATTTTCCAGCTCAGATAAAAGTTCAACATTCTCTACTGTTTGCTAAAAAATACTATTTTATCAAAGAAGAAAGTAAAGAAGTAAAGAAGAAGTGCTGTATGGAATGTTTATGGGTAATTAACACAAAAGGGACAGGAATGCAGCCAAAATGACTCAAATATTCTCAAAAGAAAATTCCATTCCTAATATAATTAATAATTTTAAGCCATCTCTCTCTTGACATGCTGTCATCATTCAGAACTTGAAGTGTGTGAAAGGGACTGTCAGCTTCCAGAAGTATCTGCTCTCCAAGACTATATTTGTATCAAAACTATATACTGGTATTTGTAACTAAAGGCATAGTACTTTCTCATCTGCACCTTACTTAATCATAAAGTGGGTATAAATCTATATCATTATGTCCTGGTGACATTTTTCACTAGGGTATTTATTGCAAACAGGGCAGGATGATGGAGAATCAGGCCCACACGCTAATGATGAAAATGACAAGCTTCATAGTAAAGTGTCTATATGCCAATGGAATGAAGGGATCACACAAATTCAGGAAAGGAATCTACTTCTTATACAGGAATTATCCTGCCTTGAGCAAGGGATTGGACTACAGCACCTACAGAGGTCCCTTAGAAAACCTACTTGTCTATATGAAGTCATGACTCCAACAGCTCAACAACTCTCTTTCAGAACAAAAATAAGCACAGGTGTTCCCTACAAAGACACAGAACAGCCAGCTGCCTGATAGGTAGGTAGATATGTATAATTTGTAGACTGGATTAGGGGAATGAGGGGGAACCAAAAGACTGCACAAATCCTGAGTAGCATCATCTTACAATTCCAGCCTGCAAAATGGCTGAGGTAAGTATTTTTTTCTTGTTGCTTTAAGAGTTGAGGCAGAAGGAAGCTTTTAGTTTTGTCTGGGCCTCGAAAAGGCAGGAAAATGTTCAGTTGCTCTTGTTTTTAAAAAGTGCTTGAATATATTCCAGGTCTTCAGAGACTCATACTTACTGTATTATTACCCTGTCACAGTGTCTCCTCATGATAATTGTTAAACATTACTGGGGAGGGGAGAGACTTAAGGCATAGAACTTTTGCCTCTCCAGTCATTTCTCATGTAATGAGTACAGCTGTAGAGAAAGATATTCATGGGCTAGCACAACAGATGTTCCATGAAGCTTCTGCTTGTCTTTAATCATTTTCCTAACTGTTACTTGCAGGCTTTCCAGATTGTTAAACACATGTTATATTTTGTAGTCCTACTTTGTATCCGAAGAGGGATACTGTAATTTAAAATGGATGGCTTCAGTGTCCCTGATCCTGACTTTTAAATGTACAAATCCTTACTTCATCTATATCTGAAAAAAAAATTATTGTTTTACAACTTGTGAACAATTTACATTGAATGTGGCAATGTGGGAATATATTAAAGCTTTTTAAAACTAAAGATACATTTCTAATAAAACTATAATTGAATGACTCTATGTTGCAATCACTGCTCTGGTAGCTATGGTGCCACTTCATGTATTGATTCCTGGATGAATCTCTTTACAAAGAGAGAAAAGAACAAATACAGGTCCATTCCCTTATAAAGGTAGATGTACTGTTATAAAATATATAGTGTGCTAGCTATACATCAGCATACTTTCCAAGATACATATGGTAATCTGTGTGGTATTCACAGCTACATTTCATTCTTAAGGGACTGGGAGTGTTCATTTTATTGCTCTGATTTACAAATTTTAGATCTGTCCAGACTGCTGATAGATACCTTTTGTACGTATATGATTTAGTCTGTTCTCACACTGAAAATGTTGTGGTTCAAATTAAATCAAATTGTGCCTGACTTTAGGAAATCTTTAGGGAGAATGAGGGGCACATATAGCTTTCCTCCACTGAACTCCTAGTGCTTGGCCAGGATCATGTCTAGTTCCTGTTAAACTCTTCCTCCTTACTACCCTAGAGCATTAGTTATATCATACCCCAATACATGACAGGCAACCAGAGATGGCCAACCACAGAGGGTAGAGCAAATGCACCCCCTAAGATATGGTGTGCAGCCCCTGCTTACTGAGGTGTTCCAGGAGGTAACACCCTTTCCTGGGCACTGGGGTGTTATGAATTGACTCTGCCCCAATCTGAAGATAGTGCGCCATAGATCCACAGTTTGATTTATTGAGTTAGAAGGGAGACACTTGGGTGACAGTTGCTAGGAGCAAAACTTAGCCCTTAAATAAACGGGATGACAAATAACAATTTGATCTAAATTGGCCATTTCAGTCTGGTGGCCATGCTGACTTTCCAATAAATAAATAATTAACCAGTTGTTAGTTTTCACCACTGCATGATCCATGTGGCTTGTGAGTCTAGTTCAAGGAAGCAGAGTATTTCTGTTTCTTCCAGGTGTTCTCTAATTTTGGGGGTGGGGGTTTCTTTCAGGTAGAATTTTCTCCAGTCATCATGTATTACAATAGACTCCAAACACAGCTGAGTTTTCTTTGTCTAGGGAGTAAATGAACTGGGTCACACTGTTGTTTTTTCTGCCTCTTACCAAATAACTCATGTAAGCTATCTGCAGTAATGTACAGTAGGTCAATTTGTCATTCATTAGAATTGTGTTGATTTAGGAGGCCTTCACTAAACTGATAAGGACCTTTAGCTGCTTAAATGTAAAGGAACAGCCAAGCCACTGATTTATGACATCATAAGCACACTGAAGTCCCCTCCACTGTACTGCAGATAGATTAATTCTGAGTCATGCACTCAACAAAAATTATATTCCAATAAGAGTGACACAGAAAGTGATATAAGAAAGGAATAGCTGAGTGCAGGAATGCTGATTAGTAAAAATTCAGCTGCCTAAACTAAGAGTTGTGATCACTGTTGTATAATATATGGCCTAAATCCTCAAATATGGGAGCCTGAAGCCATATTGGGACACCTAAATGGAAATCAAAGCTATTGGTCACTTGCAGATGGATCACATTCATTTCCATGGGGAAGGGACTGGGTGAAAACTAAGGCAGTTCAAATGAATATAGGCTCCCAGGTTTGAAAAGTTTGCTCTTTCTATATAGCTGTTTTGTTGTGTGATTTTAGGTCACTGTTGTACAGGCATTAGAGAGTTAGTCTCATGCAAGCTGGAGTATGAAATTTCTGAATATTGTCGTCCTTCCTCATTCCTTCTTTTACCATATTAAGAATGCACAGCTAATATATTTCTATGGTTTCTTCATTGACAAAAGTTGTCTTTTATTAGGAGCTATTCCTGTTACTTCATTGTATGGTCTTCTAAGTGAAGTTGACAGAGGCCATGTCAATAATTTGATTTTTTTTTTAGGGAGAAGCATCAAACTATATGAAATCTGGATATTGCATGAAGAGGTCGCTATTTTATCTCTATCAGTACTGAACCACTGCCTCAGTCAGTGTCTATGGGGTAATGAGCTCCTGAAAATGTGGCCTTTGGCTGAGATTTAAAAGTAGGATCCTGACAGATGGTAGACACTAAAATTCTTGATGACTTTTCCCAAAATAAGTAAACTGACTCAACTTCCCGGACTAATCCTATCTGAGTAATTATATTCCATCTACCTCAATTTCCCTTTTGCATTTTCAATAGCATTATCTATTTCTCACCTCACCTGTGTCTTCTTCAGATACTTTAGGTATTACCAAATGCTAGTAATGCCTTCCTTTATTTCAGGACCCACATGGCAATTTAAGTGGTGGGAGAAATGTATGCTACAATATTAAGGCTATACAGCCAGACTGTGAAACCTATTCTCATCCTAGTGAGGAGTTTTTTACATGTTTAATTCTATTGACTATCTGAATAACAGCTCACAGACATGAATGACTGGTTCTCAGTCTGTCCCATTGTTTGTAAAGCACCTGGAGATTCTCTTGGATAAAAGGAACTTAAAAATATATGAAATCATCACCATATGGCATATTCCCAATTCTGCCTTTAAATCTCTCTCCCTTTCAGGGGTCATTTGGTCATCATAACTTTACAAAATGATTGATGAGGTTCCCCATGGTATAACACTGACATACCATTTAAATCCAAGTTGACTTTCTCTTTGCATGCAAATAATAAAGTTTGTACATTGTACAGCTACTATATTATACCTATGAGGGAATACTTACAGTGAATGTGTGTTTGCTCACTCTGAAAGGGCCAGCCTTCATGGTAAATATGAATGCTTCTTGGCTATCAGAGCAAAAATAAATAATAGTGAACCTACTGTGTTCTGCAAATAACTATTGCACGTTACTGTTAGTAGTGTTCAGGCAGAAATTAATCTGTCAACCAACTACTTCCAAGAGTGAATATTATGCAATTTGCAGCTTTTAGTCTTTGTGCTACTTTGGGAGATAAAATTGCTATACAGCTCAAGTTGTTAGCTAAATTTATACCCTGAGAAGAACACACCCTGTTCTATTCACTGAAGTCATCTCTATAGACGTGTTTGTTCTCTTCTCGCTGAGCACAGATTTACGCATTCAGTGTAATGGGAGTTATATATGTAAAATGCTATTGACAGACATAAGGGTGTATTCCTTTATGGGCTCTAAGCACTTTTCATTCCTGCCAGGAAATTTCTGGTGATGGGAACAGATGTTTTGTACAAAGAGTGTAAGTAGAAATATTTACTGCTTTGAATCACCAAAAAATGGCACATACAGGTAGTATGTGTTAAGCACCCTATACTTTTTTTTCTCTCTCTCTTCCCTTTCCTTAGACCACAATGACTTGTCTCATTGAAGTTACTGACTATTTTTTTAATTTTAAGTATTTTTGGCAAGGACTGTATGTCCATGTAGCTGTAGTGTAATGAGCCTCTGACCTGATTGCTGATTCTATAGATGTTAGTGATTTAATTTATTGATGAAGAAAGGGTTGCTCATTCATTGCTAACCTAAAGAGAAGAATATTACTTATTGAATCACTTACACAATTACATATATCACTCTGGGGGGCAAGGGTTTTTGTGATCTCTTTTATTGGACCAACTGCATAGCTGGAAGAGAGGCTTAACTATACAGCTGGTCTAATAAAAGAGATCACAAAAAACTTTTGCCTCATACCTTTCCTGGATTATGATGGCTACAATGCTCAAACCCTACTACATCACTGGTCATTCCTTGGTGGTTGGGCAGGTCCCTCGGTTGAGTAGTGTTCATCTCCATCATGCTCACCTTAACAGAGCTGAAAAAATCATGGGACAGGTCTCCAGCTGGTGTAAATCAAAACAGCTCTATTGAAGATGGAAATGGAATTGGAATAGAACTATCTGATCAACATCAGTTGAGAATCTGGGCCCGTCCTTCAATAGGACATGGTTTTGTTGTGCGCTGCAGGGTCAGGACCTGAGGCACAGTGAGAAGGTTCATCTGCCTTTAAGGGAGGGAGTCGGATTTTCTCTAGCTGCGGACCGCGGAATTTTCCGGTTGCAGACCAGGGTACAAGCTTTACGTGTTGTAATAAAGATGAGATTTATTTTACTTACACGCCAGTGAACGAGATGCGTAGGTGTAACAGCTTGATAAACACTTTCTGTTCTAACTGTTTAACTACAAAACAAACAAAATTTTTCTCTTTACTCGCGGATCATAAATCGGATCGATGCGCAGGGAAGGGGTACGCCAGGACGGTCAGTGGCGGAGAAGCGGTGTCGTGGTTGGCCGGACCACGGTAGATGGGACTGATTGAGTGGGTCCCAAGATGGCTTCTGCTGTGGTGCGGACTGGGTGTGGCTTTTAAAGGTTTTTCCCTTCTCCCCGCCCCCTTGTTACTATGACGTCAGCTGGTATGATGTTTTTCCCACCACTTTTTCTTCATGACCGCCTCTGAGTTTATGGCAGTGACTAGATGTCTGACTTTGTGCTTACGGCAGCTTAAATCGGGTGGAGTACAAGACAGGTTTCAGTAAGGTTTTAATAGGGTTGACCCTAAAGCCAGGAAACACTCGCTTTCCTAACGGCATGCAGTTAGACCCAGATTTTCAAAGTTTGTCAGTGCCTAACTCCTGTGGAAATGAATGGGAGTTAAGCACCTAACTACCTTTAAAAATATGCAGCTTAATTCTTTAGCTTCCTTCTTCCTCAGTAATAATTTCCAGTGTTTGCTTTTCTTGCAAAGTTAGATTATTAGGAAGAATGCAGTTAAATTAGTGGGTCTGATTATGCATGTACTCAAATGCTTTCCTGAACTGGTGTTTCTGTTACCATCTTAATTCCAACCACTGTGCTTAAAAGTACACAAAGATCTTCCTTTTTCTTTAGCTGGCTGCAGATATTATTCCTTGACATACTTTAAATGAGAGTAGGGAAAGCAGCTCTGTGATATCTATTATGTTCCTGACTTTAAAAAAAGTTATATATATAAACTTCGTACTAGGTTACACTAATATTTTGTAATTCATTCTTAATATTATTATTCAATAAAGCTTTGTACAAACAATCCATCCCATGAGAAGAACTTCTGCCAGATCCCAGATGTCAAGCACATTTGCTTCAGATACCAGAGTTCGTGACCTTTTTATGTTTGTTAATGTGACGCCATGGAAATTATTTTTTATAAATACATGTGTTGCAGGGTCAGGTGTTCTTATGGGAAGTTTTCAATGATATGAGAGCCTTTCCTGAAACAGGTATTTCCTGTTCTGTTTTTCCAGCTATTGAAGTTTTCATAACAACTGTAAATCTTATTATTGAATTAAGTCCAAGTGCTAAGATCTGCACTGAAAGAAAGGCATGTCATCCTTCAAAACTTTCTTCAAATGAGCTGTATATTGGAATCTCCCTTGGTTCTCCTAGCATAGCTGTGTACTATCCATACCTGAGAATACAGGTATGGATAGTACCATGGAAAGTCTCAGTGAGTTAGACTGTTAAAGTATAGCATAAGAATAAGGAACTGCAGGTGTGAACAGGCAAATGATTATACTGCTTGAAAGGCGAGGAGGGGAGAAACTTAGCACCTGTGAGTGAGTCAGCTGATTTTCTGTAACTCTTTTGCCTGTCCCCTCTTTCATGTAATAAGCTAAGCTAAGTTCCAGTTATTTACCTCTGAATGGTGCAGAGGGTAAATTATTCAGTTTAGCTTCTCCTAGCTGCAGAATAGAGCAAACAGAACAGTTATAGCAGATTCAGCTAAACCACGGTAAGTCTCTGTAATATAATTTTGTCACCTATCACCCCTGGAAATAATTACACTGATTTAAATGGCAAAGGTGATCCACTAAGGGGACACTTGCCTGCCTGTACACTAATGTCAGGAGCCTGGGCAACAAGCAGGAGGAGCTCATCCTCCTGCTCAGTGCAAAGAAT
>NW_017728947.1:88874392-88883654 GCF_001723895.1 Crocodylus porosus | reverse complement strand
CCTTCCATCAACCTACCATCCACTCATCAAGGTGTATGACTTATCGTGATCTTGCTGTATTCATCACTTATCCTGGATGCCCAGGTGGAAGCAGTGGCAAAAAATATCCTTTTTTTTACAGCTTCTCATTGCCAAGAGACTGCACGCCTCCTTCTCAAATAAAGAGCTACCCAGACCGAACCACAGGTATGTTATTCCCTGGAGCTGAAACAGACATGAGAACTCCAACTTGCACACTGTAACCACCCTGTTACAAAGGATAATCACTGACATCACATCACTGTTGTGCATCAGTCACATCTAGTCCCTAGTAAATATCCATGCAAGCCGCCAAAGAAAGCCCAACTTCTTCAAAGATGGAGTTCCTTGGGACAGAGCCTGGAGTAAACTTCGGACGGACAGAGATAAGGGTTTCTTTAAGTGCCCTCTGCTGTGAGATAATATACCAGCAGCAAGATGACTGAGCTGTGACTGGATTATTTTCACAGCATATTTGATTACTCATGTTGTTTCATGAGATAACTGAAGGCAAAAAGTTACAGCAACATGAGAAAACAAACGAACTACCGCCCCTCTGCCAAGAACAAAGTACACCTGAGCTGCTGAATCTTGAAGAGGTAAAGACAAGAAGTTACCAGGGAAAAGGTTGTAACTATAACTACTTAATTATTTAGCATTCTGAACACCCTAGCAATACTTGGGTAGATGCTATGTATTGCCCATCAGATACCTGTTTCAAAAGCATTGCAGTACTGGATAACTAGCTGCAGTTACAAATGGTAAATAGACAGTTACAAATGGTAAATAGAAGTTTCAGTTAAAAGCAAAGTACGAGGTTAAATATACATTTAGAAAGAGGAAACATAAATGTAATAGCCACTAGCTGAATTACAGCAACTCTATATAATGAACTGTACAGACCACGCCCAGTATCCGGAAGAATGTAGGGAAGATCTCTGTTAAACTGCAAAGATAGCAGTGGGAGTGAGTGGAAAATGCTGGTTCCAACTGAGATTATTTTTCATCAGGACAGGGAGGATGAAAGAACAGTTTGGGGTTTCCAATGAGAACTCAAGGAATAACAGAATCTTGTTGCAAAAACTTTGATTGTAGTTAAAGTCATATAAGGAAGGAAGGAAGCCTGTAAGGATGGTATAAGTTAATACACCCTTACTGGCTTTGACTGAAAACACCTTTTGTGTTCTGCTTAAGTATACCTTGCCTGATGGAGGTACCTCTTTTCCTCTCTCAAAAGCTTCCAAATGAGAAGGTTTTGTTTAATGGATGAGCACAGACTTGGGCCATGAGAAGTCTATTGTGTTTGGACTTCATACTAAACAAAAAAAGAAGTGGGCAAGACAGAGAGGCCAGCCTGGTGGCTCATCATTAGCTCTGCAAGACCTAACAGGGTATAATGATTTTAATACTGATTATCTTAAGTTAATTATTCACTGCAACTGAAATATCTCAGAGACATTAGTCTTTCAGGTATTAGTTAATTCTGAGGGATTTTAATCAGAACTGGACAAGCTATTTCCAGTGAACAAAACTATATTGACTCTAGCCCTGTTTTATATTCAGAAATTATCCACGAACTACCAAGTTTTCCACAGATATGTTGTTTGCATGATTTTCTTTCACTGCTCTTTGCTAACATGATTCATCTTAGGAATTGTTTGAGATTCCTAAATTTGAATTCTGAGCTGTTATGATTTGACATGTGGAGCACGTCATGAACAAAGCTCTTAGAAACAGGTTTCTGATGCAAATGCTCAGAAGTCTAGATTTGAAAATCAGTTTCTGTGAACATTTCTATTTCCTCACTCATTTTCAAAAAATGAGTACTTGCAAAAAGAAAAGATGGAGGTCACAGTCAGATGAATGTATTTAGAAACAGAAATAAATTTCCAAGTGTAACTTCTTGAAGTATTTGCCCAAGTGGTTTTAATTCTTCAGGACTAGCCACTTTTTTTGACACCTGATGGGGGCAGACTTGCACTCTTGCACATGCAGTAGCCAATTTCCTCCAGTCTGCTCCACTCTTCAGCTGTCCTGTCTTCTTTCTGAGAAACACCAAGAAGCTGTACTTCAGTAGCGCAAACAGCTTCAAAACAGGGGTAGAACACAAGTTGTTTTTACCCTAGGAAGAGTTCAGACACATGAAGAAAGACTATATTTGCAACTCAAGAGAGAGAAAGAGGACATCAGTGGAGAAAAGTGGTGTGTTTTTGTGCTTCAGTTATTGGGAGTCTAACAGGTGAAAAGAGATTTGCTTGTTTTTCCAAGGATGTACGTTATTTCATTTACCTGTTAGTTCAGCTGGCAAATCACAGTTAGCATTCATGGCTTCTCTGTGAAATTTGGCAGCTCACAAGTAAACTGCATTCTTCACAATGTGTAGGTAGACATCAGCTTAAGTTATTTCAACAAAATCATTCAAAAAAAGCACTCCTAAAACAACCCAAAACAGAGTGGAAGGAACATTATACATAGTTGCCTCTAGATTTCTTCCCAGAGGCAAGACAGCCTTTTATACATGTTGAAGGAAAGGAAAATATATTCCTAGAAACCATTTTGCCATGTCCTTTCTTTATTTGGTCATATATTTCTGAAAGCCAGCTATTGCCGTACTGTTTGAACTGGAGGCTAGAAATCTACTTAGGCAAGAATGGAAATAATTCAGGATCCTCAGAAGACCAAGTATAAACATAACCCATAAATATCCATAAATATTGACAGTAAATAATCGCTAAATCAACAGTAATACATTGTTATGAAGAGTAAAAGTAAATGCTTCAAGCAAATGAATGAATTGAAAGACATGCTTTGACAGATTTATTTAAAATAAATTTGAAAAACCCTCATGTTTTAAAACTTTAACAAATGAACTTTTATTTCTATAAAATGACTGTATAGTATCTGGGGCAACCCCAAGGCCAGAACTGTTCAGCTGTGTGCTACTGTCTCTGTACCAGTTGCAGAGGTTTACCTTTAGTACAGTGTTAAGACCCTGTTCTTCTGGGGTAGAAAGGGCTGAGTTCTATCTTTGCTGTAAATGCCCATGCAGCATAGTAAGAGATGTGACATTCTTGTTGCCAATAGCCCTCTAGCAATGTTGAATTTTAAATGAGAAAGTATTGTATAAACACTACAGTATTGTTAGGACTGTAGGACACCCCTCTCCAAAAGGCTGGAGTTTGGGTGTAGTCCCAATCTGCTCTCCAAAATTAGAGCTTTCCAAACTTCTAGAGCCTGCAAAATTGCACTATTTGAGCCCACAAAGAAAGAGTTACCCTCCCCCTTATTATTAGAGGGGGTCACTAAGGAGCATCAGCAGATTCCAGGGGACAACAGAAGTGAAAACAGGGATGAGAGCCAGTCAGTGGTTAAGAACTTGAGCTCCAAGGGAGGAGGAACAGCCAGCACCCACTGGCCCTCAAATGAGTCCAAGGAGCCAGTGGATACCCCCCCAGTGAAACTTGCTGGGAGACGTGACCAGATGAGGCATAGGAAGATGGTCCACCATCCCTGGCAGTCTTCCTTGGTCACATATATGCAAAAATCCACTGGAAACCTTAGGAGAATGGTCTCGCTCTTTTGCACTTCCACTTCCAGCCAGACATGCACAAGCGCAGCCTCCCACAGATACGCTAGCATCTCTGGCTCTAGTATTTCCTGGCAACTGGAAGGGGGAAGCGGAGAGGTAGGTCCACGCTCCAGACTGGGACAAAGCCGTCACCTCCTGACGGAGTACAGAAGTGCCCATGAGGGGGAATTCAGAAACTCAGAGCAGGAAGTGGGAATAAGGAACCAGGTCATCCTCAGCCTTCCCTGCCCCACCTGGGGAATCCCCAGCCAGGGCACGCTTCCCCAGAGTTTACACCAGCGGGTCCCAAACTGTGGGGCGCGACCCCAAATGGGGTTGCAACATCAGTGGAGGGGGGGTGAGGAAACGCGGCCTGGACTGGCTGTGACCTCGGGGGGTCCCTCCAGCCCCGCTGCTCTGTGCTGCCACTCGACCCCGCTCCCTCTCCGTCGGCCGCCAGGCTTGGCTGGGGCAGGAGGGACCCCAGCCCCGCCGGGGCGGGCGAAAGCGCCGGTGTCCTGCTCCCGCAGGTGCGGAGCCGCGCTCCTGCCCGCCCGAGGCGCCCCGCGGGGAGCGCGGCTGTGGAGGTCCCGACCCGACCCGACGCGACGCCGCTGCCAGGCAGGTGCAGTCGTCGGGGCGCCTCAAGGATCCGTGGGCGTCGGGGCGGCCGGGCTCTGGCAGCCCCGCGGGAGCCTCGCGTGGAGCTGCACCTGCCTGAGGTGGGTAACGGCGGTGTCCGGGGGCCGCAGGCTGAGATGCCTCTTCCCGGCCGCAGGGACCCGCCTGCTTGGGAACAGGGGCGGCAGGAGCCCCGCGCACCGCACCCAGCTGTCGGAGCCGGCGCCCGCTCCCACACGCCGCCACCGGGGCAGCCAGCGCGGCCCCAGAGGCCTGGGGCAGAGTCCAGGAGAAGCGGTCGGCCCTGGTCAGGTTTTCTTGCCTAAGCCAATCTAACTTAGCCTTAACCTGTTTTTTTTCTTCTGGGGAGTGGTGGCTGGTATAAACCAGTTGAGTTGGTGTGTGCCCCATGTACATCTCATGCACCTACGCATCTGCACATGCGGGTGACTTTAGTCCAGTATATAAAACAGGATTGCTTGTGGGTAACGTTAAGACCAACGTGCTCGCAGGACTGGGACTGCAGTTTCAGTGGATTTTTTTTTTTTAACTTTTGTGCTTGGTCCAAAGGGAGGCTAGTGTGGGAATGAACCCCCAGAGAAAAGATCAGGGGTAAAAAATGAGTGATAACCTAGTTCCTGGTCATAGATAGGGCTGAGCATTTGCAACTGCTGTTCTGTTCTGTTGAAAATCAGTCGGGCATAGTCATCTAAACATAGCTTGGAAGATTTGGGCTTTCTTTGGACATTTCCAGGTGCAAATGTTCAGGAATGGAAGAAACGATCACTGCATTCAACCATAATCATAACTTGTCTAAACTGTGTCAACTGTCTCGCACTGAAACAGTAACCTGGCCACTAATGCATAAACTGCAAACCTGCGTTCAATATAAGTGGGAACTGCTCATCCTTAAGCTCAGAGGACTACTGCAATTAATTAAATCACTTGTGGAGAAACTCTCCACAGAAATTGTAGAGGGGTTTAGCCAAATCTCAAGCAGAAATAGAGAGTATGCTCAAGAAAAAGGCATCCTTCCAGTATTAGCAGTAACTGGCATAAGAAAATGACTTATTTAAATCATCAGGACTCATGGTCGAGGTGATATCTTTTATTAGGCCAACTAGATTTTTGCAAAATTTGTCGTTTATGGCAAGCTTCCAGGCACAAACACACTTCTTCAGACATTGGAGAAAAGATTGTAAAAGTTCTCCTGGGTAGAAATGAAAGTTTATAATTTATAGAAGAGTCTAAGTTGTGGTAATAATCTTATTTTTAAATGCTATAAGATATACATGCTTTGTTTATGAGTACAGGTGTGTTTAAATTCAAAGTAGCGCTTGTGAAAAGAAGTGGTTTCAAACTGTCCTGTTCTAATTCCAGACAGTCCTTTTGCTAGTATGTTCTGTACAGCTGGGTCATGGGGTGTGTTCAAAGTGCTCTAACAACAGTTCATTAAGGACTGTTGCAGGAACAAAGATTGGCTGAAATTAAACTGGTTTTGTAACGTTAAGGCTTGGCCAGGTTTCCATACTGAAAGCAATGCATTCCATTAATTCAGAAGTTCATGTAGTTTGAATAATGTGAGAGGGAAACTAGCTCTAGATCTAAAGGCTTTGGGCGAGACCTGAGAGAGGATTGGGCACATAAATGACCCTGTTGACACCCAAGTCCAGTGCTCATTTAGCTGACAAACTACCCCTAGGGCTAGGTACAGAGAGCCAAAAATCCCGAGGCTGAATCAGATCAATCTTCACAGGTTAGTTTAAGCTGTGTCGATTGAACTGATAAGCAAGTTAGACATTCTCTTTTGATTCCAGAAATGCAGCCATGTGCATGGTGAGGACCAGGCCTGAAGCCAGGGGGTGGTAGAGCAGACAGCTTGGGCCAAGGCTAGCCTGCCCAGCCTGTGGGGGGGGGGTTACAGGGGAGGTGCAAAGCATCCTGGGATGCTGGGGGGACTGTGAGTTAACTTGAATTTGAAGGGGATTTGGGATAAAAGTTTAATAAACTGATTTAAACTAAATCAGTTCAGTCTCATATTGTATCCATCCAGGTTTAGCTATTTTGAAAGCAGTTTGTATGTACTGGTATGTACTGAACTTTTGCTGTGTTACAGATTTGAACCAGTTTCTGATCACTTGTACTGGTTTATGTGCAACTTCTGTCCCTAGCCTAGAGGTGCTTTGAATCACTCAAGGTGGCCAAGTTTTTAATAGGAATGCTTGATAGAGCCTGAAAGGCTTGTTTCTGAGCATGCCCAGAACTGCCCGATCTTTTCAGGGCTGAGCAGCTAGCCAGGTACAGCCCCATAAGGACACACAAACAAGGTGTTCCTCGGTTTATTTTGCCTGCAGGGACCAATCGCATAAGTGTTTTTAAAAGACACCTGTTACATCAGCTATGCACTAAAAACATCCAGAGGAGAAAGTGGGTGGGTTTCTCTCTCCCTGGCACCCAAGAATTCAATGTTCAATTACTAATCCATGATGAGGGTGAGAGAAGTCAAATTCTCTTCTCTTCCTGGGGATCGGAACTTCATTTCCACCTCTCAGCAGAGTGCCCAAACCACCACACTGCAGGCTGTTTTATTTGAACTTTATTTATTAATTAATGTAACTTACCAAGTGAAAATGTAACATTTACAATGGCTGTTGGGGGGTTGAGGCCTCTCTCAGTTCTTTCTGCTGAAGTTATTCAACTTTGCCTGGAATTGTTAAGTATTCACTGAGATAATGAAAGAATAAATGGTGATGATAACTTAGTAGTTAGGGCACTTGCCTGGGACTAGGGAGACTTGCGTTCAAATCACTGCTTCAGTGACTGTTTCAGTAGGTTATATGAATACTCATCTAAGCTCGGACAGGTGTATGTCATAAAACTGGTGCTCACCCTACAGCCTGTGGACTAGGCCCAGCCTCCGGAGTGACTGGATTTGGACCATGGCATGGGGGATCTACAGCAAGCAGTTCAGCTCAGTGTGTTCCCTTCCAGGCTCTGCTGTGCTGCAGATTTCCTCTATAGCCAGAAGTGAGATTGCTCCCTGCTTGCTTTCTGACAGGCAGCCATGTCCCTCCCCCATCTCTCCCTTCCCTTCCCTGTACAGGAGCACCTGGTCTGCCACTCTAAAAGGTTGAACCTTTATCTTAAACCAGTGGTGTCATCCAGTTCTGGACAGGATCAGAGCCTTAGTTGGGGATTGCCTCATTTTGCTCTCAGACCTGGATTTGGTGATGACAGTATTGGTGCTGTAATTCCCAGGCCATGACAGCTGCTGCTGCTCCCACCACCAAATTTCTGACTGTGCAAACAAGATGATGGGGCTCCAGGTTCTAGGTCCAGCCCATGGGCCAGATGACATGTGACAGCATGTGTTTGGGAGCCTCCTGGGCCAGGTGACATGGCTCTGCTGATTGTATCTTGGTCACCCTCTCCTAGACCACCAGGCTAGAGACTCATGTTCACTCTGTCTGGCTAGTTAAGTTCTGTTAAGCTAGTTTGGAAAGTCTGCTCAGCAGGATGGCTTTTGTAGATCTTCTCAAGTGCTTATCGTACCCCATGCACTGTATAGGCAGACTGTGGCTTCAGTTTGGTACCCAAACAATATCAGGTATTGCAGTCCTCAATAACTTCTCTGGTGGATCTAGCTTTTTGTTGAAAGACGCACTTTGGCTTAAACTGTGTGTCTTTTACTTGACTGGATGAAATGTATATTAACTTCTTTATTCATGAATCTTGCCTGATCATTAACAAATCCCAAATCTTTATTCTCTTTCTTTGGACACTAATTTTACAGTATCGCTACTATATTTACTGGAAATTATTGTATCTCTAAGGCCAGGTACAGATATTACACCTTTACCAGTATAAGTGATTGGAAACCAGTCTATATCCATAACAGAACAGAAATTCGGCACGCACAAACTTGTTTAAAAATGACAGAACCCAATCTGAGATTTGCTCCCCCACAAAAGGACAAACAGCCAATAAGCGTGTGAAGAAGCATTTGGACAGGAGGCAGTGGAGCGGCCCCATGATGGTGGGGACACAGGGGACAGAAGTGGGGGGCAAGGCCAGCAGCCCCCCCCCCCATTCCTGCTCCCTGGGGGCAGCAGCAATGGAGTGGATGGAATGGGGGAAGGAGGGTAGGCCAGCAGTGCAGGTCTTGCCCCCCTTGCTCTGCTCCCTGCAGGTGGCAACAATGGAGTGGAGGGGGGCAAGGCCACTGGAGCTGGCCTGCTCCCACTCTTGCTTCTTGAAGGTGATGGCAGAGGCCACAGCATGTGGTGGGGAATGTGGTTGGGATGCCATGGCGGGGGAGGGGAGAGACCACCAGCATGGGCCTCAGCCCCCACCTCCCCTCTTTTGTTGTCAATGCCTGCAGGGCAGATGTGGGCTGGTGTGGCGGTAATGCGGGATATGGGTGGCAGTGGTGGGGGAAAGGGACGATTGGGCCTGGGCCTGGGCCTGGGCCTGGGCCTGATGTGGTGGGGGAAGGGGGAGGAGGAGCAGGCCCAAGCGGGGGGAGAAGCCAGCCTGGGCAGTGGGAAGGAGCAGCAGGCCCGGCCCGGCCCGGCCCGGCCCAATGCAGCAGGGGTGGGGGGGAAGGGAGGAACAGGCCTCCTCTCCCCTTGGGCCTTGGCCCACTTGTCCCCCAGCCTCCCCCATGTTGGCCCTGAGCCTGCTCCTCCTGTCTCACGCCCCCCCCCCCCCCCGCTGTTGGGTCAGCCTGGGCCTGCTGCTCCCCACCCTGCTGTGGCAGCCAAGCTTCTCCCCACCCTTGGGCCAAGTCCTCTCCATTATCAGGCCCACACCCACTCCTGCTCTCCCCTTGCTGCTGGGATAGGGGGAGTGGGCCTGGACCCCAAGCAGCAGAAGGGAAGAGGGGCCGGACAGGGGAGCGGGAGCATGGGGCTCTGTCCCTGCCCACTCCTCCCCGCTCCTCTCCTCCCCCCCCACGGTCATTCTTTATGGGCAGTTTGTGTGTGTGTGTGTGTGTGTGTGTGTGTGTGTGTGTGTGTGTGTGTGTGTGTGTGTGTGTGTGTGTGTGTGTGTGTG
>NW_017728947.1:88853086-88874292 GCF_001723895.1 Crocodylus porosus | reverse complement strand
TGTGTGTGTGTGTGTGTGTGTGTGTGTGTGTGTGTGTGTGTGTGTGTGTGTGTGTGTGTGTGTGCCCCACAACCATAGTTAACAACATGAAGTTTCATTAATATGGGGAGGTGTGTTGCATGATGCTTTTTGATTTCACTGACGGTGTGGGTGGAATCTGTTAGCAGAGGCTGAAGCTAGAGAAAGTAGGCATGTTTTCCTAATAATAGGGTGAGTTTTGGTCTTAACGCAAAGATTTCTCCATCTTGGGGCTTCTGAGGGAAATTTCATGTCAGTCTTTTCAAGGGCATGCAGTAGTTTAGAATTTTACTTTTTGTGCAAGTATGGAAAAGCAGGCTGAGTAATTAAGAACATAAGTGCCATGCTGGGTCAGACCACTGGTCCATTTAGTTCAGTAGTCTGTCTCTAACAGTTGCAGAATGGATGCTATACCAGGGCATTGAGCTAGATATCTCTAGAATGATCTATCCCCATTTAGTATCCTCTCCTGGCATCCACAATTATTGGTTTAGAGATGGCAGAGGAAACATCTGCAATGTTCAATAGCTATTAGTAGATCTATTATCCATTCCTTTATTTAGCCCCCTTTGAACCTGGCTATGCTATCTGCTTCCACCAACCCCTGTGGAATGAATTCCACAAGTTAACTACACATTGCCCAAAAAAGTACTTTCTCTTGTTAGCTTTGAGCCTGTTGCATACTAATTTCACCAAGTTCCCTGATGGCTTTATCTATATTGGGTTTCCTCCCATTTAAACCTTTAACAGACATGCACTGTTTGTTGCACCACATAGTAATGAATCACGTAACCACAGGCTTGACAACTTCTGCTGGTCACTCTTTAATTTCCACTGGAGAATGAGTGGAGTGTGCTAGTTTCATGGAAGAAAAATCTCTTGGGTCCTGCGTGGTTTTCTTGCTTTTACACCAGCCTCTAGATTTTGGGGTCATTTTCCACAGGTCAGATTGCGAAGGACTGGAAGGCCAGGTATTTTGCTTTTTTTTCCCTTTGTATGTCCCTCTGCCCCTTTCTTGGAGGGTCATGGTCCTTATTTTTATGTGGGCATATATCACCTACCAAATTTCCTGCCACTGCATGGGATCTGGGGCACCATTGGTGGTGGATGCTGTCTCTCTGCATTCTTCCCATGTTACGTTGTAAGTGTAGAGACTTTTGGTGCCTTAGCTGTGGTTGTTGGTAACAGACCTCTGAAGAAGCGTGGGAGGGCTGGAGTGGATGTTCTTTAGGACTTAAAATCTATTACATAGTTCCCACAATTGCCATGAAACTGGACTCAGTGACCAAATAGTCCCTGTTAGTTTTATGGTCCTCTGCGTCTGGTCAGAAGTGACCTGAATGGTTTCAACCAAGAAAAGGCTTCACAATGGAGACTCCATCAGTCAATACATCTCTAGCAAGCAGAACAGAAAATTTTATTAAATAGACCTGGCCTGCTTAGAAGATAAGAATGGAACTTGCAAATCTATGCTGATATTTCTTCACCCCCCGGCACCTGTCATGTGGAAACCTGTTCTTTTAAGAGCTGAACTGAGCCCCACAACCTTCCTTCATGCCAGCCACCACAAAAGTAACTGACCACCTCGTAATGCCTTTTGTCCCATTCTACTTTGGCTTGGATTGAAGTAAAGCCTGTATCCTGCTGCTACTTCCCTCGGCCATTCGGTCCATCCAGTTTTGGTTCAGAGGCTGGGATGGACTTGTCTTTCCTTTCCCAGTCTCCGCTGTAGGAGCAGTGCCTTCCTCCTCAAACTTTACAATGTGTGTTTTCCCCAGAAACAGGGAGTAATTGGGGTGTACAAGTGAGGAGTAGACCTGTTAGAAAAGGAAATTTCTCTCTCTTGGGAAATTCCTGTTTTGGAATTTGCTTTCATCCTGAATTGATGAAAAATCAGTCTCAAAAGATTTCAAAAATCAAATTAAATGCTTTATGACTTTTGTATTATTTTGTAATGCACTTTCTACAAATATTATGCACTTTCATCATATTGCATTAATCAGCATAGTCCCATAAAACATCCTGATTTTGACGGAACACTTTTCTGTTGGAAAATGGTGTTTCAACACTTACTAGCTCTGTTGAGGGGCTGCCTGTCTGTTACCTTTTTTTTTTTTTTTTTTTTTTAAGTGTCTCCTGTCTCGAGATCTGGATCCTATTCAGTATTCTGCTTCATGTGTTATCAAGTCATTGAGGTCCAAATCTTCAGTTAGGCACTCAACTCCATCCTAAGGCACCCAATGTTTTACAAGCATTCTTCTGTTTCTAAAACACTCTCAGGTGAATTGTTTAAAAATGCTTATAAGCATCTCAAATTCTTCTGGTATCAAAGCCACAATGGGACTGCAGACATCATTATTCCCATATCTTTCAACATTACTAAAATAAGAGAAGAAAGATACAAACACAGTTTGGAGCAAAGTTTGAGGGTATAAACACAGTTTGGAACAAAAAAAAGTAGAACAAGTTAAATAAAACAAGCTCTTTATACTTAAATTACTCTTTATACTTAAATTACATAATAAGGTAACTATTATTAATTAGGATAAATTATATCTATATGCTTGTTTAAAATGGACAAAGAGTCATATATATCCAGCTATTGCTGTGGTGTCATCTAGTGCAAGCTCTTCTTGCAGAGGTTTAATTCTGACAATTTCTATGATATTCCATCTTCAACTTTTTCTTTTTTAACTCCCCTCATCAGAATCCAAATGACTATGCTTGCCAACATAATGAATTTATTCATTTAGATTTACCTCCTTCAGTTCCATTCCATATTTCCTTGTCCAAATTGGAGAACATATCTTTAACTTGTAGAAACAATGCTGTTAGCACAATACTTGCAGTGGATGAATTGGTTACTTGGAATTTTAGGAACCAATTTTAGGGACTTGGAAGTAGTATCTGTACCAGCTATTACAGGCCAGAACCCACTGGGGTTCATTATATTAAAATGTAAGTTTTAAGCTTTAGCATGGGACAGTTTTATAATGTTCTTTTCCTTTTATATTTGAATTAATCTTGCATGTGAAAAATTGGCTAATATTTATGAATAATATACTTTGGCCTTTTTAAACTGTGATATTAATCTTCTGAATACTGGGACAGGCTTGGATTAAGCCTGCGTTTAAGAGCTCCAGGTGCAAAACTATAATACTAAAGCACAAATGTCACTAGGGGCTTTGTCACAGGGATGACTGCATGTAGTGTTCTCCTGCCAGAGTTTCTTTCCTTTCTCCAAGGGGTGTCCTAAGAGCAAAGGCAATTGTTCTTATAGCCACAATAGTTCAAACACCCACCTGCTCAACTTTATTTTTCTTCAGAGAAGTAGCCAGCAGCAATCATAGTTCTACTTTGTGACTTATTACCACATTGGTGGTCTCTTTCTATACTCTTCTTACAGATGCATTAAGGGTGTCTCTGGGATCAGAACCGTCTGATGAAACAGCTGCTAAGCCCAGAGAGACTAAAACTAGATTGCGCAAGTGCTTTTCCTGAAGAGTTCAGTTAAAGGCCTGTATTGAGGGAGATGATAAATAGATATTCTTTGCAAAAGCAGAGATATGTGAAAGAAGGTACTGTTGCCTCAAGACATGGTCTTTCAGGATGAAAAGAGATGTTGCGTTTGTGCAGCCTTAAAAGTTTTTATGGTGGCACAAAGCAAAAGCAGACAGACACCCATGCTTTTTGTCATGCTGCAAGTGCCCAAATTTGTGGTCGTGACAAAAGGTACTATGTATTTATGCTATTTTGCAGTGGACAGTTGTTTTGTTTTAAGATAGGCATTACTGAGTCTTCAGGGCACCAATCCTTCATTTCCCAGGAATTCACCTGTAGGAATGCTTATCGAGGAAATTTAGGATCAGTCCACTGAAACCCTGGGAGCACCTGCCCAGGTTTCCCACTTACAGAGGTGTACTCTGAATATGAATCCCCTTCATGCTGGGATACAGCTGTGCCAGGAATGGATATAACCCCACACGCCTAATCCACTTCATTTAACAATGTCTGATTATAGCCTTGGTGTAGCAGTAGGAATGAACCAGCTTTTGCTGCTAAGCAAAGCCCCTTCAAAGACTGCTGGATAGTATAGTCGTGTCTAAAAGTCCTCTTGGAACAGGATACTACTACTAAATGGATAGCGAAATCAGTCTCACACCCTACTTCTTTGATCAAGGATTTCATGGTTTGCCCAAAGTTGTAATATGTCTATGCAGCTGTTAGCAAAAAGGCAGGCCTAATTCAGGTTCCTGTTTTGTTTTTTTTCAAGATGTAATCTTGCTCTGAATGGATGTCCAAGGCACAAGTCACCAATTTGAGAATTCCACATAAGTCTCCCTTAGAAAACATTTTTGTGTTGGTTGTGGTACTTGGTGTAACCATCACATGATGCTATCCATCTGCAACAATGTAGACATCTTAAATTAGGTTTATGAGATTGTCTGTTAAAAATATAGTGCTAGAAAACTGAAAATAATGCTTGCATAACAATAAAACATAAAGTTAATTTAGCCTGAGATGGTTTCTTGGATAGAACTTCTGTATGGTGTCAACACAGCTTGCTTTGTGTTCTCAAAATTATTTGTATAATGTAGCTCAACTAAAGCCTGCTTTCTGGGGTTGATATTTTGTATGCATCTTGAGCAAGTCTTGATAAAATTGAAGGAGGCAATATCAGTATTGCTGACACTCATCACATCCTGGATTCTGGCAGTCAAATGCAAAGGAACCCCTCTGCTGAACAGTAATTCTGGAATTTTGTTTAATTTTAGCTATATCTGTCACCTCCTAGAGATAGTTAACCAATAGATAATCAGAGTTACTATGCATGATTCAAAAACAACTGGATGAAATTCAATCACCTATATTATATAAGAGATCAGATGAAGTGATCAGGTGTTTTGGCCTGAAAATTTAAGATATTGTTATAAGATTCTCACCATGACTGTGAACAAATCAGGCAAGTAAAGGCTTGATCCCAGCAGGTTAGAGGCATTGTAAAATTTAGACTAGAGGACTAGTGGTTAGAAGCAATGGAGGACATTCTGAAGGTGGCAAAAACATTCCTCCTGTTGTATGAACTAGGAAATGCCCCCGCTTGATCCATAAGAAAAAATGTTTCTTTTGAAGTCAGATCACAGAAGACATCACAGACCCATCAGTTTTTGAGAACAAAAAGCACTGTAGAATCTTGCCCATCCTGCACCTGTCTTGGCTTGCCCTGTTAGCCTTGGAAACTAAATGAAATAAAGTTGTTTCCCTTGATTTTCATGGAACAACTTCCATCCCCTTGATTTTCATGGAACAACTTCCATTCCCTGACCCTGAGATCATGATTGGTCTTGCTTGACCTCCTCACAGAGTTTGGAACTGAGACATGCATATTTCTATCAGACACTTAAGTCTTGGCAGCTGCTCAGTGAGTGACTAGTTCCAAATTCTAGAAAAGCAAAGGCTAGGGTAGCCAGCAGACCTACTTTCCTGGTTGAATAATGCAACTACTTTTGACATTGGAGGGGGGTGGTGTTTAGTATCCTGCAATAGGAAATAGGACCACAGGAATGATCTTGGAGGTCATTGCCTGTAAGATCATTCGCAGATGAGGGTGTTTTTTTTGGGGGGGGGGTTTTAAGGCCAAGGGATCTTCTATACCTAAAAGGCATTTAAGAACATAAAGTACCCTGTGGATGCTAGCTAGTGCTCTTTGTAATTTTGTATTCTGTCTCTGGAAACAGCACCAGATGATTTATAGCAGTGATTCTTAATCAGTGTGCTCCAGCACCCTGGAATACCTTGAGATCCTTTCAAGGGTACCGTGGGGTGCTATGCAGTGTTAGCACTGTCAGGTGTGCAAACATGAAACAAGTGAAAACAAAGAGCTGGAATTTTCTGAGGGGCACCTTTAGTCTAATGAGGGATGCCTTGAGCCTAGTAAGGTTGAGAACCATTGGTTTAGAGGAAGGTGTAAAGCCCCCATCATGGAACATTAGGCAATAGTCTGCTTGAGTGGAAAGTTTCCTTCTACTCCCAGGCAGTTAGTGGTTTGTTTACATCATGGAATGTGATATTTTTTCCTACCTATTGTAACTATATTTCTGTTACTTCTGTTAAACCCTGCTATATTCTTTGTCTTACTACTGTTTTGCGACAGCCCATCACGACTTAGGTGGGTTTTTTGAATAGATATAATATTTATCAGTTTTAAATGTATACATTTAATCAGATATGAGGTGTGTTTCTATTAGTTGTATTATGACAGGGTTAATAACAAATTTGCTTTACTCTTCCCTTTCATTA
This sequence comes from Crocodylus porosus, assembly GCF_001723895.1. Lineage (NCBI taxonomy): Eukaryota > Metazoa > Chordata > Crocodylia > Crocodylidae > Crocodylus > Crocodylus porosus. The sequence continues at coordinate 88,867,974 of NW_017728947.1, read as the reverse complement.
TGTGATAATTCTGGTGCACCACCTCTTCCTCCCATTGAAGTCCTTCCTGTAATTTTCATTGCTCTTCTGTGGAATATTTCTATTTTCACTGGCATTTTGGCACCTTTTTCAAGATCCACATGAAAAATAACCTCTCCCCCATTCAAGGGATGAAGGAAAGGAAGATATATTTCCCACATTGCTTTTCCCAGCAGACAAGGATTGGAAAGAAACTCACAGGGTTTCTATGTTCTTATGCAGGTTATATCTCTCGGGAGTGTGGGGTCCTTGATTGCTAAAGGTGTAACCACTAATCATTGTGTCCTACTGAACTAGGCAGATCTACCTGTGTCTTCTCCTACAAAGCCCTATAGTCACATGTGTAGTTAATGAATTCTGCTGCTATAGAGCCATGTTTGTGATTAAGGCTGGACAAATTATGCTTGTATTTATTCTGGAACAGAAGTCTCATGGGATTGGCACATACATGCCATTGCCCATCTAATTGCAGGTTAGTGAGCAGCAGAATACACTACCATTTTTCTGTCATTGAGTCAATGTTACAATCTTGGAATAACCATTAGGCACACCTTGTGGTGCCCCATGATAAACTTCTAGTACTCCTTATCCCATGAACCTTTTTAGGGTTTATCCTGGGACAATAGACACAGACATTGGAATGACTGCAATTTGTTTTAGGTAAAGTAGTTTATCTCGGGATAAATGCCTGTCTGTAGCATCAACATCTGTCCCTTAAATGTTATCATGGTGGTGTAGATAGGGCACAAGGTTTTTCCCAGTCAAATAGTCTCTATAAGCCTAGGATCAAAGTAACTTGGGAGCAAATGTTTGCTTTTTGTCTGTTTACACCACTGGCAGCCAAACTATGGCACATGTGGCACAGGCATCCAGTGTGCTTGGTGTGTGAGCCCCAAACACCAAGTTAAAAGACTTGAGTCAGAGCAGCCCTGGGGGAAGAAGTGAGTGTTGGGATGGTGGTGACTTGAGAGTTTGGCCCTACAGGAACTGTGAAGTAGCTGCTGCAGAATACAGTGTTGCCACATCCCGATGGCAACGGGATTCAGCAGCACTGGGCTTCATATCTTGTGCTTAACTCGTGGAGTGCTTGCCAAAAAGGTTGGCTACCGCTGATTTACGTTTCTAGATCTACTCCCTTTTTCCTAAGTTGCCTCTTGTGCTTGTATTATTCTTGGATGGGGCAAATCAGCCAGGCCTGCTATGGAACTGAAAAGTCAAGACTTTTAACCACATATTCATAGTTTCAGCGTACCAACAATGGATGTGTGTGTATGCTTGCTGTGCTATAGCTATAACAATGTACCCAAAGGCAAATTCCTCCTATCCGTTTGCCTTGTGTAACTGGTGTTCTTCTTGACACTATAGTCACAAGCCATTTGTTTTTTCCAGTCATACCTTTACCAGACCAGCAGGTATTTCTGAGAAACTCAGAGCTCAACAACAGTTTGTCCTTCTGTGCTGCACACTCCAGGAGCCCTTCTAACTTGGAGCCCTTCTAACTTGGACTGTAATCAGCTTTTGCTGCAATATGCCTTTTGTACAAAACTTGGGCCTTTTATTATGCCTCCAAGGTGGGGGCATGCTTATACTCTTTGCATGATTTATAGAACGTGAAGTTGCCTAGGTCTTCTGAGACTTGGACTAGGCTGAAAGAGAAAATAGAGGCCAAAGGTATGTGTGTAGGGGGGGTGGGAGGGGATCACTGGTGACAGTGGGCAGTGGTATAATCTGAAGAAGCCCTCTCCAAGCAGAGATCCTCAGCTGCTGTAACTTCTTAGCACTCCATAGAAGTTATTAGATCTATGATTTTTCTGCTAGCTGAGGATCTGGCCCTCAAAGGCCTAATAGGAACAGACTAGCTTGGTTTTAGTATATTTTCTTCAGCACTTCTGTTTTGTTGGGGTACCTTGCTACTTGCAATATTCTTGTGGATCTGGAAATGGGTTTTGTGTGTTTCTGGAAATAAATCTTGTAACTCTGTTTTAGTATCTTTTAGTGTAATCCTTTGGATCAGAAAAGCTTTTTCCCCAGTCAAAGATCAGAGTGCTTCACCTTTGTCTCAGCTATATAGTTCTTAAAAAATATAGTCTCCCCACTCTTAAATAAGCAGTATTAATGTGATTAGTAATAAAGCTAGCATTTTAAAAATGTGTGTTGTATGCCATGGTTTTCCATCATAGGGCAATGACAGGTCTGGCATTTCTTCGAGAGTGCTTTCAACCTGGATTATTTATACTACATTCAGCCGTTTCCTATCATGTTCCTTTTTATTTAATGAGTTGTTGAAAATGTTTGCTTCCTTCTCCAAACATTTGTGTCTCATAATTATGCTGGAAGCATCTGGCAGTAAAGTCTTTGATACTGAGTTTATCTGATTTAACTCATTCAACTTTTTTTATCAGAGAAACCTGGAAACCATTAAGATATTTGTTCTCCATCTAAATACATTAAAATAGTAGTGATTTTAATTCCCTGGATTGTGTATGTGGCTTTGGGTTTTTTTTAAGTATCTTCTTTGATCTTGTTTTCCATGTTGGTTAAATAAAGCTTTGACTTTCCATCTCTTTCTCCTTGGGGATTATTGCTGACTTGTATTTTACTGTATTTTGGTTGGATGAAAAAGTAGAGGACAGTGCCTACTGGTCAGATTCATACTGAGCAGCACTGTAACAAAAGGCAAGCTTGATGGTCAAGGTACTGAACTAGAATTGAGGAGGTACTGGTTCTCATCTGCCTTGATGCCTAGTGTAATCAATCATTCATTTTGTGTGACAAGTCATTTGAATTCTCTATATCTTCATCTCATTTGTGCTTTGGGGATGATGCTTCCTTTCTACAGCTAGCCTATTCAGACTGGTGGTGCTCAACCTTCAGCTAGATCCAGTCTGCAGATGTGTCATCTGGCCTGTGGGGCTCCCTATGGGTGCAGAAATTTGGTGGCAAGGTTAATTGCTTTCAGGGCAATTAATCCTGCCACTGCTACCCAGCTGACAAATTTCTGGATGCGTGGGGAGTCCCTTAGACCAGGTGACATAGCTCTGGCCCAGATCAGGTATGTGGGTTCACACCAGTGTGCTAGATCACACTCATGGACTGACTCCACATGCTAGCTCCATAATGGACAAGGCCCACAGACAAACTTGTCTGGCCAACAGGACCAGGGAGTTAGAGCAATACTGATTTAGGCTGTTAGCTGTTTTGGGTAGGGCCTGCGTTTTAATGTATGTATGTATAGTGCCTAATGAGAGTGGGGCCCCAAACTCATAGCTGAATGTGGGTTTTTTGTATGTGTGAGTCAGGAAATAATTCCCACTAGGAAGCTACTCTTTGTCATATATTGCCACAAGTTGATAAGTATTTCTATTGGTTTATAATAATTTGTCTTCAGTGAGGATCACCCACTCATTTAGTTCCAGACAAATGCTTGTAAGCACAGCAGTTATGCAGTGTATTAAAAACTTGTAAATAGCAGGTATAGGGTTTTGCCTATGGAAGAAGCCCTACCTTTCATAAAAACAGTCTCAAATCATGCAGTACTTGATAACTACTGGGAAAAAAATAATTATATAGCTGTTCCCACCAGAATATTTTAAAATCTTCCTGTAACCTGGCAGCAGCACATATATACAACAGAACTTGTTAAAATTTTGTTCCATTAAACTTCCACTATAGGACAAAAATTATTGGTTGTTGGATACCTAATTGTATACAACACTTGGAAATGGAAGTAAGAAGCTGAGTATGCTGGGGACCAATAAATAATTACTCTGAAATATAATTACTATATAGGTTCCAAAGTACCAACAAGGGTCGTTAACATTAGGGATGTGCGAAATGGCTACGTTTTGATTAGGTTTTGGATTTGGCCGTTTCAGAGGGACAGTGATCTGTTTTGGTGTTTCAGATCACTGTTCCATTTCAGTTCAGCCAAATCTGTTTTGGAGTTTTGATGCTGTTTTGGTGATTCGGCAATAGGCTATAATGGGGAATCACTAAAATGCCTGTAACTTTGTCATTTCTTGCCTGATTTGGATGAAAATTGCAGGAATGCAGGAAGAAGAATTGCAGCCTCTTTTGTGGGCATGAAGCCTGCCAAGCTGCAAGGAGACATGTGCAGGGAGTTTTGTGAAACTGCACCTCAAACTGTTCAAAGCAAAATTCATGTCACGTGTGCGTTAAGGCAGAGAGGGATGAAAACAGCAGGGATGGTAACCCCTTCTCAGGGCACGAAGCCTGCCAGGTTTCAAGGAGGTAGGTGCAGGGGTTTCTGTGAAACTGCACCTCAAACTGTTCAAAGGGAAGCTCGTGTCACTTGTGGGGCAGAGTGGGATGAAATCAGCAGGGATAGTAACCTGTAACAGGGGTCTTTCCTGGTGCCAGTTAAATCTCTGTTTCTAAGCCAAATGTCTACCCCACTTTTCCTGCCATGCCTTGATGGAAAACTGATTCAGATGTTTCCCAGGTGGGAGGCTGCCCATTTAGGCCTCTGATGTCTAGGGGTGACACCCATTCCACAGCTCCATCCCTCTCCTATACTGCAGCCCATGCCTCAGAGATGGCATCTCAGGCAGCTAAGCTCACCTGGACCCTCACTACTCCACTGCAACCAGCAAGCCTCAGGCCTCTCAAAGATCTTACAGGTCTGGGCTTTCTCTAGCCAGAACTGCATGCATGTGGTGGCTGGAAGTTATAAGGCACTTCCTACCTACCTTTCACCAGGGAAGTTTGTGGTCCTGGCATTTCTTGGCAGCTGCCACACCGCCTGCAGTCCTGCCAGGGGTCCTGACCCTGGCAGGGTGCAGTTTTAGGTCATGCCCAGGACCTGGGTCCTCCTCCTTCCCCATAGCCCCAGCCAATACCTCCAAGTTCATCCTGGCATGGGAGCTTAGCAGGGAGATGTTCCTCCCCTGCTTGCTGGTGATACAGTGAATGCCACCTCCAACTCTGAGAGTGGGGCATTAAACGTTTTTGGGTTTTTTTTCTAAATTAAAAAAGGAAATGGGTGCAGATGGAGTGAGGAGGGTGGGATTCACTGTGTCTGCAGATTGAGCTTGGGGAACTCCAGCAGTGGGAGGTTCACCCTGAGGAATACCAGCTGCTCCACCAAACCAGGATCCAAGCAGGTGCAGTGGGGTGTCACAACATCCCCGCAATGCTGAATACCCTCTCGCATGGAACACTGGTCTGTGGACAGGACAAATGTCCCCGGGCAACCGTGGCCAGGTCTGGCCACGTCTGGCTGCGGCTTGTCCTGTAGGCAAAGGGGTCTCAGAGCAGTGGCTCCACATCCTTGGTGAGATAGGTAGCCACTGAGGCCTTGGTGCTACCTGCCCGATGCTGGGGTCTGGTGCCTCTGGACCCTAACATGGAAGCCATGCTCTTGGCCCACATTGGCAGTGCCTGTGGTAAAGGAGACTGGCTGGTAGATAGAGTGCTGGCACGAGACAGTGGTTGCCCCTCTTCCACATGTCCCCGTCTCTGCCCTTCTGGCTCCCTGACTCTGTTCACCAGCACCTCTGTCTTGTGATCCATGGTTTTGCTGGCGCATATGCTCCCCTTCACCCTTGGGTCACTCATGGCCGTCAGCATGCGGACCATACTGGACCACAACGGATCCAGCCATTTCTTGATGCCCTCCTTTAGCCAGTTGACCAGTGCCCACCTCTGGTAACAGTGGCTTGCCCCAGCCAGGAACATCAGCCCCCTGGAACTGCTTCATTTGGTTCTGAAGCTCTCTCACTATGGGGATCACCTGGCTAAGGAGGGCATCATAGGCGACACATAGGGAGGGCACGGGGGGGGGCACATGCCCTCCCTAAAATTGGCCCTCACTGGCCAAGGAGTGGGGAGCACCAGCTGGTGCCCCCCTGAGAAGCACTGGTGGCATTTATGGTTTTGCTGGCAGTGCTTCTAGGGGCTGCAATTGACTGACTGGGGTACCTCCTGTCCCTCAGTCAGTGATCAGCAGCTGGTGCCCCTTCAGACCCAGGAGGCACCAATCGCCCATGGAGGGTATTGCCAGTGCTGAGGTTCTCAGTGGCCTCAGAATGGCTTGAGGACCACCAAGATCTGGGAGATGGTATCCCACCCTGTTTTGTTAAGGGGTCTGCCGATACCGATCTCCCTGAGCAAGGCCATCTTATGCATCTTATGCATCTTTGTGCATCAGGTATGTGGTGTTCCACATCTTATGCATCTTATGCATCTTTGTGCATCAGGTATGTGGTGTTCCACCGAGTCTACATATCCTGCACGATTTTGTGTTGTGGGATGCTCAGCTCTGCCTGTTTCTCCCACAGCACGTTGCCCGCCTCGATGCTTCAGTAGAAGTAGCTTGCTACCTTCCTGCATTTTGAAATGAGCTGGCTGGTTGTGACGGCACTGTCACCAAGCACCCCATCTGCCTCCAAGGCATCCTTGACTATGAGGTGAAACTTGTGTGCCACACAGCAGATGCCAGCAAAGTTGGCAGCACGGACCACCTTGACCATGCTGGCCGTGTTGTTGGTGACCATGAGCCTGCAGGTGAGCTCACCCTGCCCAATGAGCCACCCCTGAACTATGCGATTCATGGCCCCCATGATCTCTGTTGCCATGTGGGACTCAGCCATTGCCTCTGCTTGAAGGAGAGCCCACTGATAGCCTGACTGATTGCACCAGTGCCCTGTGAGAGAGAGGTAGGCATGATCTCCATCCCGGCTGCTCCAGATAGCCAAGGTGAAGCGTAAGGCCACCTGTGGACCTGCCTGGAGTAGCTTCTCCCTCAAATATTCCCTGCATGCCTCATACAGGGAGGGTACTACCATCTTGCTAAAGGTGGTGTGTGCGGGCACATGGTATGATGGGGCCACAAGCACCATGAGCCACCTGAACCCTGACTGCTCAACAAAGGAGAAGGGCTGGCCATCCAGAGGAAGCTCTGGGTGACCTCCCTCACCTTGGGAACGTGATCCCTTTCCCTCTGCCTTTTCCCCACTGTTCCAGGGTGGCCTGCCTCTGCTTCTGGGGGATGGGGGCTTTGGAACAAGAGGGGGAGTTCCCTTTGGGCATACTCCCACTGGTGCCAGGCTGAGGAGGAGCAAGGACAAGGGAGTGGTGCCTCCTGAGATACATCAGCATCCCTGTGGCGCTGAAGTGTTTCACTTCCCTGCCTTGGTCGGTCTTGCATCAGCAGTGCAGGAAGATAGCATATGTGGGAACGTCTGCCACCTCAAAATGATCCCACGCTATGCTACCCCCTCACTTCTGGGTTGTAGGTGGGGATCCTGCCATATCCCCCTCCTCAGCAGGCAGAAGCACAATGATGAGGCAACCTGAGCCACCTGTCCCCACAACCTCCACAGTGCCTTTTGGAGAAGGAGACCTAGCTCTAGGGCAGGGGTGGGCAATTATTTCAGATGGAGGGCCGCTTACCCAGTTTTGGCAAGCTGTCAAGGGCTGCGTGGGTAGCCCCGCCTATTGACAGGTGCCTTGCCCCCTGGTCACCATTTTGGGACCAATGTCCCAATGTCTTGGAAGCAATGTGTCAGGGCCAGCACCAGTGGGGCCCAGAGCAGGGTGCAGGCTGGCAGGGGTCTGTGGAGCCAGGGCTGCACCAATGGGGAGAGGGGGGAGCTGGTCTGGTTCCGTAGAGCCCCTGCTGGCCAGGACACTGTACTCCTGCTGCCCTGCTCTGGGCCCTGCCAGCACTAGCCCTGGGACACCAGTGTGGGTCACGTGCACCTGCTCACTTCCAGTGACCCCCAGCCCCACGGTATAGGTGGGGGGCAGCATGCAGCCCTGACACCCTGCTTCCCAGCAGGGAACAAGCTGGTGCTGAGTGAGGGGAAAAGTGGCCCCTCCCCCACCCCATGGCTGGCGCTCCCTGCTGCAGCCACTTGCAGCCTGCATGGGGCTGTCCTGAGCAGGCTGCAGCGTGGGGTGTTGCTCACAGCCTGCATACGGCTGTCCTGCAAATGGCTGCAGTGTAGGGTGTGGGCTATGGGGCAGCCAAGAGGCCGCTTTTTCCATGTTCAGCACCAGTTTGTAACCCACCCCTGCTGCCAGCCTGGGCCCTGTGCTGGCTCTGGGATCACCCATCAGGTCTGCTCTGTGGTAGGAGCAGCTGTGGCCCCTCACCGCTTGCCATGTCAGGCAGTGTTTGCCACCACCGCCACTGTGCTGCCCAGCGTGCAAGCTCTGGGTGGGCAGCAGCAGCAAACACTGCCTGGCGCAGCAAGCTGGAGGGTTTGCAGCTGCTGCCACTGTGCACAGCTCCGATGGGTGAGCCTGGAGCCAGAGCAGGGCCCATGCTGGCAGCAGGGGTGGGTTACAAACTGGTGCTGAATGTGGGAAAAGCAGCCCCACCCCATGCCTAGTGTTCTGTGCTGCAGCCGCTCACACCCCACGTGGGGCTGGCTGTGCCTGCTCAGGACATGGGGTTCCATTTTTTACAGGAACCAAAGACATATAAATATTAATTTTTCTAAATTTTTTAGGGGCCCCGTGGGCCAGATAGAACGGCCTCGTGGGCTGTATTTTGCCCGCCCTAGTCTAGGGGAACTTTGAGCGGTATGGAGCACGAACTCAGATTCCCCCTTCTTGCCCAGAACTTCTCTGGCTATGGCACTCAGCTCCACTGCTTCCAGATCCAGCTCCTCCTCTGGCACAGGAAGGCTCAGGCTAGGAACTGAAATTGGGGTGGAGGAGACTGTCATGCTGGTAGTGCTGGGGGTTACTGTTATTGCTAGTGTCAGTGGTGATGAGGCAGGTGCAGACACTGTTCCCACTTTTTTGCTCCCACTAGCAGCAGAAGCCTCTTGGCTGCTGGGGAAGAGGGTGTGTCTGTGTTTGCAGGGGGAAGGGAGGAACTTGCAGCTCTCCCTCTGGCCCCTCGGCCCACCCTGCCGAAGACTGGGCACCTGCCTTTCCAGCAGGCTTCATGTTTATTGTGTTGGGAAATGTGTTATTTGTGTATGTGTATATATGTAGTGGTTTCCTGCACAGCGATGAAACAGTCAGGCAAAGCACAACTTTCTTTTTGTTTGGGGTGGGAAAACCCCCCCCCCCCCCCCAAGAATAAATAACAAGATTTTGGGGGAAGAAATATTTGAAAGGGATTAACAATAGGGATGGAAGCAAAGGCAAATAGGAAAGGACTGGCTAATGGCTGGCTACAATTTGGTAGCAACAGACTACCTACTGCTACCAGCATGGACCCTTCAGATGCTGTGCTCTGCTACTTGTGCTGCAAGACAGATCTCACAAAAGGCAGAGAGTAGTTCACAAACAGCCTTGTATGTTCTTTCTCTGTCCCTGACCCAGAGCACTGGGATTGGAAGGGACCTCAGGGACAGATCACAGACACTGGCTAGCTACAGATGTCAATATCAGAACATTCCTTGCCCCAGTCTTCCCCCTCCCTCTTCTGAGTTTGTTTCCCCGCAAGCCTGCCTCCAAAACATCTGAAATGTTTCGAATGGTTCCGTTTCGTTTCAGAGATGTTTCGGAGCTTTCCTTCCAATTCGGATATGGTGTTTTGGGTGCCGAAATGCCTCTGAAACAAAACAGCTGCTGAAGTTTTGCACAGTCCTAGTTAACATGTTTGTATTTGGGAGTCAAGCATTTGGTCATCTGCAGCTTAATCGTGAACAACAAAATAACTTTAAACAGGTAGTTTAAAGGCATCTGTTGTGTTGCACCATGAACAAAGTCAGATGCACTAAGCAGTACTAGTCGGGAACAGATTTTAGATTCCCAGTCTGTTGGCAAATAGCTGGCATTGTTCTGTAACCTAGCTATAGCAGAGACTTACAAGCCAAAGGTAATCTGTTTTGGAATCTTGTGTTCTTTAGCACCAGCTTTTTCTCAGATCATTTTTCTAAAAGTCTCACTTAGAGGCTCAGAATTAGAACTAAAGTTTATGTTTGTACGCTTAGCAGTTTGCCATTAGTATGTGAAACACTAATGTGTAAATACCATTATCGTAACCTACTTATTTCTCTATAATAGGTGACTAATTACTCTTGTACACACCCACCATACAGAATTGTGTAGATGGTCCAACACTGATTAATGAAAATGGCAGTTCTTGGCCAAACAGTAATATTGCAGGGGGATTTTTAAACCTTTTTGTTAGGGCATGAGCTGGCTTATTCAAAACAACAACAACAAGAATAACAACCAAATGAATTGGAACACAGAAATATTGTTTCTGCAGTTAAGTACTCTGCAGCTCTTCTGTCCTACCAAGAGGTTCAGTGTAGCAGTGGAACGGAGGTGTTTTGTCACTAGGTATGCAAGTAATGCTAAGTAACTCTAGGGATAGGAGGTAGTTCTGTGCATTGAATTGTTTTTTGGAAAACTAGCTTGTTTTTGTGTTTTCCTGCTTATCTCCAAACAAACGTGGTAACTTAATTCAACCTGATTGTTTTGAGATAAAGACTGTTAGGCCTGAGCAAACTTGGCCAAATCTTAAATACCATTGTTGCAGACTTTAGAGCAAACTGGGCAGCTGTTACAAGCCCAATTTAATTGTGGTGAACAAGAGTGAAACATATTAACTCCAGCTGCTAACTGGTAACAGATGGAAAGAAAATCACTGAATGGGAACTTTAAAGCAAATTTCTATCTCTACAGTGCTTAGCCAAGGGGTTGTGTTCCAGATGGAATACAGTCAGCAGATTCGGTTCACAGTATAATGGTACATCTCAGTTTCTTTAGTCAATTGGGCAACGAGTTAAGGATTTATTGTATATCTCTTGGTTTTGATATACAGAGAAAGTATTGTAGGTAGTTCCCTGCTCATGCTCAGATTTCTGAGGGTTGTGGGTGCAAATACCACACAGTGAGGTAGGCTTATAAGTATTTCTGAGACTTTCATGAATATTGAGGAAATGGTAGGTATTGTAGACAATGAAAGGTATCCTTCTTCATTAGGATATTAAGAGAGGGCCCTGCCTAAATAGCCTTTGAAAGTTAAAGACCAGATCATGTTTTTCCAGTAGAGAAAAATGTTCTTCAGTTGGCTCACTTTCAGTAAAGCCATTTTCCAATGTTCAGATTGCTATGTAATCAGCAGGGATCCTAGTTTTCTCTGCTTAAAAATCCAAAATTCTCTGGTAAAAAGAAAAAAAAAATCTAACCCTCTCTGATTTAAAAACTCAGAAATCTGTGTTTTTCTGTGATTTAAAATGAAAGGGCACTATATATACTGTATAGGTATCAGATGAACACAACATTTTATTGATATATTTACAATTTTAAAGCAATTTGGAAGCCTACCCATGCCTCAATCATTATAATAAATTATAGTCTAAATATCTGTATATTTTGGTGTTTGATTTTGTGTTTTTTATCATGGAAAATCAGAGCTTTCCCTTTGCTTCCCAGGATGTAGGTCCTGCTGCAGCTGTTCCTGCAGATGCTTTGTGGCACTGAGCAGCACTGATATACCAGTGCCCTGCCACTGCCCATGCTGGTGCCCCTCACTCCCAACCCACAGCCACACAGCCCTGCCGGTGCTGCTCATTCCTGACGTGCAGTCCCTGCCTGTGGCCCACTTGCTCCCTCTAGGCAGCAGCTCCCCCCTCCCCCCTGCACCAGGCCATGGATCCAGCTGAGGCTGTCTTACCTGTTGCTTTGTGGCTCTGAGCAGTGCCAGCCCCTGCTGTTGTGCTTCCCACACCCGTGTCTGGGCCCCAGCGGTCCCCATGCCCTTCCTGGAAAACCACTGACTGGGGCTCAGGGATTGGGCCAGAACTGCCCGTGGCTGAGTAAGACCCTTGCCTTCCAGGCCAGCTCCCCCCTGCACAACTGCTTTAGCGAGCCAGGGGGGCTCCAGGATCAGCTCTGAAGTCCACTTCTACCTGGAGCACTCCCTCTCCCCCCTCCCCCATCATCTCTCTCTCTCTCTCTCACACGCACACACAGCGCCCCCTGCTGTCACTCCCGGCCCATCGCGCACACACAATGACCCTGCTGCAACCTCCACCCTGGCCCATCGCAGACCCCCTGAGAGGTTTCTGGGATCAGAAATCCAGGAAGGCTGGTAAGGCCCTGGGCGAGGTAGGACAGCATGCAAACTAGCCGTGCCACTCCTCCTCCACTTCCTGGACCCTGCTGCACAGTATACCACCAGCCACTTCCTCCAGCGGTAGCCCTAACAGAGCTGCCAGCAAGCACAGGCCAGTGGGATGTGGTGCAGATGGGCAGTGATAGCCCCCGGTGCTCCAGCCCTGGGCAGTGCCGCCAGCCCCAGCTCCCAACCCTGCCCCAAGGGCACCTGACCTGGGGGCAGGGGTGCAGTGCGTGTTTCTTCCTTCCTGCACTGAACTGCTGCCACTGCTGTCCCAACTGAGCAGTGCCCCCAGCCCAACTAGGATGAGCCACAGTGGGATGAGGCAGATCACACCAGCCTTGACTTTGGCCTGCAGCACAGGAGAGGATGATTGCCACCCACACACCCATGCCCTGGCCCTTGCCTGCCCTGCTAGCTCTCCCTACAGGCCCTGGCTCCCCTGGTATCATGATCCTCATTCAACCCTCAGGGCCTCCCCCCAGCTGCCCCTCACCCCAGGGTCCAGCCCCCAAAATCCCTACTTAGCCCAAAGGCTGCAGGAGGGAAAGTGAGTATAAGCCAACCTTCTCAGGTCCTGCCCAGAGACAGGGCTTAGGGTTTCCTGCCCTTCTTCAAGTAGCTCTTGCAGACTGGAACTCAGCCAGCCTGCAAAGAGCTGTTTGCAAAGGAGGACACTTGTGCTTTCCTGCATTAAAGGGAAAAATCCATGTTTTTCCATGGGAAACAGAAAACCCAGATCTCTGGTAATTAGTAATTTATGGTGTTTAGCTGTGCTTGTTGCATGGCATTGTAACTATATCATTTCAAAGAGAGGAGGACTATCTGTAGGATATATGCTGCAGTTATTCATTATCTGTGCTGTTATATACCTATTGATACTTATTCCCCACTTGTAAGAGTTGAAAGAAAAGTCTCATGGCAAAAGAGCTGCATGTTTTTTCCAACCTAGATGAAGTGTGCAGAGGTTAGAATGTCTCCAGTTGTCATTTATTGAACTATTTTTGGCTTCTAATAAAACAAAACTAGTTGGTTAATTCTTTGCATGCTAAACTTTAATTCTGTTAACTACATGTATGCTTTTTTGTGTACAGTAAAGGATCAAACCATTCAAAGCACAGACGGGAATAGACTTTACACTAGAGCCTGAAAACTTTCAGCACAATCTCCTGTGATTAAGATAACCAAGCAACCATATACCTGTTTTGTAGGGCTGTGTGTAGCTTTGGATGGTGGTTCGATTCAGTGGCCAAATCTCCGAATCGGAATTGAATCAGGGAACCAGTTAAAAGGTTCGAATCAACTCAAAGCTCTCTGAATCTTTGGTTAAGATTCAGAGAGCTTCGATGACTTGGACAGTCCCTGCTGGGTGCAGCGGGGAGCTGGAGCCTGACTGGGAGCCAGTAAGTAGGGAGTGGAGGAGGGGGGCTGGAAGAGGAGGGAGGTAACTGTGTGGGGACCCCTGCCAGCTTTTTTTTTAAAAAAAAAAGCCCTGACTCTCACCGGGTGCTGCTGGGTGGAGGGGTGATCCCCACTTCTCCCCCACTGCCCCATGCTGCATGGGGGGGCTCTGCACAAGCCCCCTGAGCCCCCCTCCATGGTTGCCTCACCTGCCCCAGCTCTGGCCCTTTAAGAAAAAAAAAAAAAACCGAGAAAAACACTGAGGCTCACTGCTCCTGCAGCAGCCTCAGGGCTTCAGGGGGCTCATGCAGAGCCCCCCATGTGGCACAGGGCGGTGGGGATTGTCCCCCGCTGGGCAAGAACGGTGAGTGTGTGGGGGTTTTTTCCTTAACCAGCCGGAGCTGGGGTGGGTAGGGCAGCCATGGGGGGGCTGGAACAGTGGGGAAGGTTGGGGGGCTCATGCAGAGACCCCACACAGCGTGGAGCATTGGGGGACATCAGGGATTGCCGCCCCCGAAATGCTGGGAGGTGGGCTGGGCAGGGCAGCCGTTGCCGGGGCTGGGAGAGTGGGCAGGAGATAGGCCTGCATGATTTGGAGATTCAACAGCAGCCAAGTCTCCAAATCAGATTTGGCCTAATCGATTCAGGACAGTGATTCAAGTCACCAAATCAAATCACTGTCCCCCAGATCAGTCGAATCCAAAGCAAATACTAGCCACTTCACACAGGCCTACTTTTTTGATATAGCTGTAGTCTTCCTTTCTCCTGTCCCCACCCCTCCTATTTTTGACTTTCTCATCTCTTCTGGTTGTTTGTGTTTGGCTTGGGCTTCTCTTGTAAGCTCTAGAAGGTGGAGATTGTGTCTTCATTGTATCCTGCAAGGAACCGTGCTTGTTTTAGGTGCGTGTAAATAACTAAAATTTAGGATGGGAGGTCATGTAGCTGTTTAATCAGGCTGTGTGAAGCTTCAGTCCCTGATTCGTTTCAGCCCAATTCAGTGTCCAAATCTCCGAATCCTAATTGAATTATAGGACCCTTTAATCTCTCCAAATTGATTTGGAAAGATTTGGAGATTCAGACATAGACATAGCTTTAAAAGTTTTTTCTACATACCTCTAGGTAGCAGGGGTTCATGAACGCTGCGAGGCTGGGGCAGATGGAGTACCCACAGGAGTGCAGGGGCTTCCCTGCATGCTTGGGAGCAGACCCAGAAGTGGACCACCCTGGCTCAGCAACTGGTGTCTCCTGGTTCCGGGGGGGGGCACTTGGGGTCCCCCATAGCCAATCATCGAGCTGAGGGGGTATGGGGGAGCTCCCCAGAGTGCTCCCTGGTGGACCTGGAAGGGGACCAGAAGTACTTCTAGTCCAATTCTGGGTCTGCTACCGACCATGTACAACCACCCCTCCACCGCGC
>NW_017728947.1:88850678-88852986 GCF_001723895.1 Crocodylus porosus | reverse complement strand
CCCCCCTCTCCTTCCTGTGGGACACTCCATGCACGTCAGCATCGCAGTGTTCACAAGCCACTCTGGAACCTCAAGGTATGTAGAAAAAACTTTTAAAGCTGTGTCTGTGTCCAAATCGCTAATTCTCCGAATCAGCATTACATCTTCAGATTTGGTCAGATCGAATCGGGGACAGTGATCCAAATCAACAAATCGAATCACTTTTCCTGATTTGGGCCAAATCAGAATCGAATAGGGCCCTCTTTGCACACCCCTACTGTTTAAATCTCTCTAAAAGAGATCATAAGCATGTGAATAAAAACATTTAAATAGTTAATAGTTAGTCTGCAGTTAGTAGCAGTTAGTACTGTCATAAAGTATTTTTAATGTTAACCAGCTGTTTAGAGGCTTGCTTTCCTGGTTTATTACTTCATGTGCTAATGTCTAAGGTGCACAGTCAAACCTGGAATGGAATAAACCATTTTGTGTATAAACACTATAAAAAAGTAATAGTTCTGTAGGAAAACTTAATTTTGGTACAATGCACAGTTATAATTAAAAATGTATAAGATAAAATTTTATAGTTAGTGATACAAGGTCATGTGTGTGTCCCCTTATTCTCTAAGATTGTTACAAAATGTTGAGTTCAAAGGTACAAATCTTACAGCTGGCTTGGGAAAATCTGATCAAAATAAAACTGATGCAGATAAATTCTAGCGTCCAGGATTTATATGAATGAGGAGACCATTTTCACCCTTGTAATGGAGAGTTCTGTTTTATGTCTTTTTATTAAGCATCTGTTTAATGTCTCCCATAGAAAGAAACACCAGTAATAATAATATAATATATTTTTTTACATGCATGTGCTTTCAGTACAGTAAATCAAAGTGGTCTGATCTTGACACTGTTGAGGCATATCATAATGTCATTGACTTTAAAACTGAGTCTAACGCATGGCCACATGCTTAAAATAATGGTGTTGCATTTTAATTTCCGCTTCCCATTGTCATTTTTGGTTTGTTTTGTGTGCTTTTTTTTCAGGGCTGATTTCTTGGACCCTTCGTTGTGTTGCTTCTACATTGCAAAACTAGAAGCAATGGCAAAAGAATTCATAAAAAACTGCTGCAAAAGATGTTTCTACATGGAAAAGGAAAAAAATGATTGTGAGTTTAGTCTTCTGATATTGGTAGTTTATAAGTGAGACAGTTTCCTAGTAATAAAATGCTACGTCATCCATTTCTTACAGATGAACTTGACTTTTTACAGTATGTACACTTCTTACTATTCCCTCATTTGAAGATTAAACTCATACTGAACAGCATTAGTAATCTGTTGGAAAATAGCTTTGTTATATTTGGTGTGTTCTGGAAGAGGAATGAGGAAACTCTTCTGCACCAAGAGGTGTGTGTAGGCCCTGAAGTCCATGGCTTTATACTCTGGACTTGCAGTTGCACCTTTCAATTGGTATGGTGCAGTAATGACTGTTTGCATGATGGACCATGTGATAATATTTTGCTAGAACTGACCTGAAAACAAGGTACTTGTTAGCCAAACATCTGAGCAATGAACATTTTGAACTAATACGAATGCATTCAGAACCAGTAAATTTCCAAGGGCTGGTTCTAAGTACAATGGTGGGAAGAAAAACCTATTTAAACCACAGTCTTATAAACACAAAAGATCTGTTAGGGCTATTGTTGAAAACTGAATGTACTTGTTACTTTTTTTTTTAGTAGTTTCCATGGAGAAGGAATCTGAAGCAGCAACTACAAGCAGGCCAAGCATTGTGGAGAAACCTCCACTGTCTTCTGTGTCGGTGAAGCGGCAAGTTGGGTGTTCAGAGGATTATCTCCTTTCCAAAATGCCATCAGATGGCAGAGAGGTCCCTTTTGTGGTCCCTCCTTTTAAACTAGCTTATATACAGCCCAAGAGCCTGGGGAGTTCATCACATATTGGGGGAATTGAAGGTAAGCTAAAAATTAATTATTCTGAAATACCAAAAAAAAATGCTGAATAAACATGAGGGTCTTTAGAATCATAGAATCAATGAGTGGGAAGGGACCTAGACAGATCATCAAGTTCAACCCCCTGCCATGCAGGAAGGAGCACTGGCGGCGGCAGGGGCAATAAGACCCCAGCCAGGTGCCCATCCAGTCTCTTCTTGAAGATTTCCAGGGAAGGTGAAAGCACCACCTCTGTGGGAAGCCTATTCCAGGCTCTGGCCACCCTTACAGTGAAGTAGTTCTTCCTAATATCTAATCTAAACCTATCCTCCCTCAGCTTGTGGCCATTGTTCCTGGTGACTCCAAGGGGGGCCCTGGTGAACAGA
>NW_017728947.1:88828111-88850443 GCF_001723895.1 Crocodylus porosus | reverse complement strand
CCCTCTCCCCAGGTGCAGCACCCTGCACTTGTCCTTGTTGAACTGCATCCTGTTCAGATCTGCCCACTTCTCTAACCTATCCAGGTCTGCCTGGATGCAGTCCCTGCCTGCTGGTGTATTCACTTTACCCCACAGCTTGGTGTCATCAGCGAACTTGAACAGGGTGCTCTTTCACTATACGCATTCACTAGGTCATATTAACTAAGCCCAAACCATATAAATTGAACGTTTCTACGGAAGGATGTTAGCTTCTGACATTCCCAACTTTACCACCTAATTAAAATGTGAGGGTAGATAATCTCAGCTTCTGGTGTTTATTCTGGCAGTATAACAAATGGTGGATATTTTGCTTTGGACTTTTCCCTGCCATTTTTTTAAACAATCAAGCACTTAAAAAGTAGGAGATAGTTAATGGGGTGGCCCATATATTGGTCCCAGAAACTGCTGTCCAACCACCGCTATATATTCACATATGCAGGGAGCCAAAATTGAGGAATGTTCCTTCTCTAAATATTTGGGGGAAATTTCAAAACCTAGAATGTCTTCAGTGGCCTGGACCCCTGCCTATTCTTCAGTCACTGTTCACTTGCTATGCAAAAGAGCTTTAGAGAGAATGAAACCAACTGAGCTTCCACAAACAGAAATGTACAAAGACAGCATCACATCACAAAGCTCCCAAGTCTAAAGTCACTCTCCGTTACAGAAGAAGCTTGATGGAAAACAAACTACCCGTCTCTCTGTGCCTCCATGCCTCTTCTTTAAAATGGGAACAGTAACACTGCCCTCCTTCATAAGGGTGGCATGAGAATAAATACATTAAGGATTGTGAATAGACAGTGATGGAAACATATTGGTATCTTTGATTGACAGTTTTCTCGTTCCTGTTCTGCAGTTTTTTAACAAAGGGTATATGAAGCAGATCCATTATTCATTCAGATTCTTGCAACATTGATTTCTGGAGGGCTTGGTCATAGCTGTGTTAGATGTACTTATTAGATTTCTGCCTCTTTATAACTATGCTTCCCTGGTAAAAATTTGATTTAATCTGGAGTATAGTTCTTATGGCAAATAAGGACCTTTTTTTTCCAGAATTTTGGAAAGCAGAAAAGTGTACGCTTTGTACTTAGGAAGGAGAAACAGCTTTCAAGCTGTTGTTTGTGTTCAACAATGCACAGTTTACTTTTTAAGAAGATTTACTGAATACAGAGAAATGTGCCCTATGCCTTCCTCACTGTAATGTAATATCAGCTGAAGCACCTGTATCGTAAAAGGAACAATTTTCAGGTATTTGTTTTTCAGGCGACTGGTAAATCTCCATAAAAGCCCAAATTCCACTTTTAATGCAGTCCTATTTTCTGCATGTCTGTTTGCATACTTTCCTTTTCTTTAAACAGGATCTGCTCTCAGTATTGCTCCTGGCATCTTTACTGAAAGGAATTACTGGTACATTCAGGCACATTTTCTTTGCAAACATCACTGTAGTTTGTATTTCATGTTCTTGCATAAGAAGCTTATCTAGCAAAAGTATCTGCTTCTCTTGTCACATGCCAATTATCATGAAGCCATCCTCTAAAGCAGGGGCCAACCTTTTTCAAGCTAGAGCTGGAACAGTGTGGCTCCAGTCGACATCAGTAGTGGGGGGAGGGGAGGGTCCTGCATTCACACCAGGGTAAATAGCTGAGAGCTGTGCCTGCACCACCTGCTGCTGCCCAGCTGGAGCACAGAGCAGCTTCCAGCAAATGGGGAGCTGCGCCACAGCCAGGCAGCTGGTTCATGTTTCCACCTCTCCTTGCCCCCTTCCCTCATCTCCCAGCTGTGACATGCACACTGCAGCCTTGGGGAAAGTACAGGTGGGGGCAGGAAGAAGCAATAGCAACACAGGCACAACTCTTTGTGCTCAATCCTGGCATGGGCATATGCAAAGCCCACTGCGTCCACAGGCTGGATATGCCCTGTGAGCCATGTGTTGCCAACCCCTGCTTTAAGGCACTGAAATGCACTGCACTGAGGTCTAATTTACACTTCTCATGTTAGTGCTTCTCATTTCAGGCTTCTGATTATTCATCTGTTATAGATTATTTTCATAGTTTCACAGTAGCTAGGGTCAGGAGGGACCTGAACAGGTCATCTAGCCTGACCCCCTGCCACAGGCAGGAATGAATGCTGGGTTCACAAGACCCCAGACAGGTGATCATCCAACCTTCTCTTGAATTTGCCCAAGGTAGGGGCAAGGACCACTTCCCTGGGAAGTTGGTTTCAGATTTTGGCCACCCTAACTGTAAAATATCGCCTTCTGATCTCTAACCTAAACCTATTCTCCATCAGCTTATTGCCATTGTTCCTTATCACCCCAGGTAGTGCTGGGGAGAAAAGTATTTGTTTTGGTTATTCCTGTTTTATTTATTTGACAGCACCCAGGTGAATGGATATTATGGTGGTAATATGACCTAACTCTTATCTAATGCTTTCCATCAGAAGATGGCAATATGATTTAACATTTTTCCCAACTGTGCCATTGGTCCAATAAAAGATATCACTCAAAAAAAACCTTGCTGCTTTATACAAGAAGTATCAATATCATTGTATTCCACATGGGGAAACTGAGGCCAAGGATGGTGAAATAACTAGCTGAAGGTTATCTGGTAGGCCAGGGGAAGAGCTGGGTCTACAGCTCAGGTCTCCTGATTCCAAGTTCAGTTCCTTGTCCACTGACCTATACTGTTGAGTGTGGCTTGTTACACCTGAATGAAAGACATCAACCTGTATTATTGTCTAGACCAGACCTAGACAAGTTTGTAGACACGTACAAGTACATTGTCTGAACTGTAGACTAAGACAAGACAAGTACACTGTCTGAACTCATTAGATATAAAAGGAAAAGAAATAGGGTGGCTGTGTTGTAATACACTCGGTAAGGGGCTGGCAACCAGTCATTCTGTGGTCTATTCCTGACTTAGCCAACAACTTGAATGATCTTCACAAGTCATTTTGACCCTTTGCTGACAGGCCTGTTATGGAAATTAATTAAAGAGTATGCTATATTTGCTTGCTCGTTTTAATGTGCGTTCTTCTGCAAAACCCTCCTGGAGGTTCTGGGGCCACTTAGTCAAGTACTGTATAGACCCCCATGGGTTAGAGCCAAAGTGGGGTCATGGCTTCCTGTGAATTCTGGTCTTGGTCTCAATCTTTGATACTTTTGTACTTTAAATACTTAAGTATTTATTAAGGGACTCTGAGAGAGCGTACGTGCCTTTTCAGCATAGAGTTTCATTTTCAGTCCAGTTGTTCCCAGCACCATGCTGAAATTTAGCAAAAAGGTTTTTTGGGTTTTTTTTGTTTTCTTCTAAGCAGATAGTAATGAAAGACTGTGCCCTTTGCCCTTAAGGGGATGTTGCCTGCTTCACGAGCCCTGGCAACTTGTGCATTTGTTAGAGCTTTTACGTTTGCTGTTTGCTATGTTCTGCAGGATATGCTAGAGCCTCTTTTGGTGACCGAAAAGCAGAACTATCCAGCATGTACCAACAAGGAGCCCACTATGAAGTGTACAATCCATTCTATATGCAACAGCACACTTCACCAGATCCAACTAGGCGCTTCCCAGAAAAATCAGATAACGGGAGATTATATGGATCAGGTAAGAAGATATTAACCCCTTCTCTCTCCTCCTATCTACCCAGAAGGCAGGGAAGGCTAGCTAGCACCTTAAAGATCAATTGTATTAAAGAAGCATAAGATTTTATAGGCAACAGACTATTTCATCAAATGCTATGCAGTAGACTTTAGACTACAAAAGCTTATCTCCCTCTGATCCAGTTGGTCTCTAAAATACCCTGATCTGCTTTCTGCCTGATTTCAGACTAAGGCAGACTACCTCTGTCTGCCCAGAAGATTTTAAAGTAGAAGAGAGAAAGCATTTGGGAATACAGAAGATATCTGTCTTCCTAAAGTAGTTCTCAGCCTGTGGTCTGTGAACCATAGAGCACTTGCTGGTGTCTTGTGAAGAGGCAGCTGGAGTTGGCTTCTCAGAGTTTCAAGTTACTCTACTTGCTCCCTGCCTATTTGTGGCACACAAGAAACTGCATGCATTTCAAAAGAGCTGGACACAAAGCAAAGCATTTTCCAAAATAACTGAGGAAGAGAGCTAATTCATCCTGAGAGACTTGAGCTGTGCCACTGGAGATGGAGTACTTGGGGGAGGGAGAAATGAGGAAGCTGGGGAGAATGTCCAGGGTAGTGTGTGCAGGGAGATATAAAAGAGGAGCAGGCATCGGAAACATGCTTAGAAGACAGAGGGAAAAGAAAACAAGTGTGAAGTGGGGATGATGTAAAGTGACCATATATGCCAATTTCTTCCTATCATATCCTAGAAGCTTCTTTTGAGTCTCCAAAAAAAAAATCCCAGTTTTTCATTGGACCATAGTATGAATATGGATCTTTTAATAACTGCAAATAGTGACAGTCTGGCTGCACAAATTAAGAATTCTGTGTTTTGCATTTATTGAGTACTGACAGATAGAATGTGTGCCCAGTGTGATGAACAATGCATAAACTGAACAACTAAATTCATTTATGTATTGTTTTCAAAGCTGCTCTTTTGTTGAAAATGAAAGTTAAGGACATTCATTCCATGTTGTTTGTTTTTTGAAAATCAGCTCAGAAAATTCCTGCACTCTTGAGAAAAGTGCCTGCCTCACTGAGTCATGAGCTGACAATAGCAATACCAACATACATTTAAAAAAAACCCATAATTTTGTGTCTTGTCTGTTTGCATCCATAAAAAGTCAATATCACAGAATCGCAGAAATTAAGGGCCTGTCCTCTTAAAAAAAAAAAAACAAAAAACCCCACACTATTTAAGACATAATTGCTAAGAGACTGAATGAAAAGCCAAATACATTAAAAAAGAACAAAATAGTGCATTAAAGACAGCGAGTCTTTCACTTGACTGTACTAGCAGTTGCTGCAGCCACAAGAGGTTTATACAACTGTCTTGAACATCTCTCTAAGCTCAGTCTCTCTAAATTTTGGCTCTTTTTAAGAAAACATTTCAGCCAGTACTGTTCATTAGGAACACTTAAGTCATAATCCTATAACCTTCCCTTAGGCTTTTCCTTTGCCAGGTTTTTTCCACTTTCACATTTTTCTTCCTGTGTATTTTGGGTTGTTTATATTTTGCAATAAGTTAATTTTCAAACTCTTCAGGGTAACCTAGTACAAGTGTTGGGTTAAACTAGATTTTGTTTTAAAACTACTTAAGGGAGGATTTCATTTAAAACTTCAAAGACTTCATTTCACAGAGTTCAAACTAGACAGTGGGGTTGGCAAAGATGGGTTAATCAATGTTGTTTGCTGATTTTGACACTGTTTGGCCTTCGACACTGTTTCCCACCACATTCTCTCAAAAAAACTAGGTGACTGTGGCACTGATGTCCACACAGTCAGGTAGGTGGCAAATTGGCTAGATGGTTGCACCCAGAGAGTGGTGGTGGATGGGTCATTTTCAACCTGGAGGGATGTGGGCAGCGGAGTCCCCCTGGGCTCGGTCCTGGGGCCTGTACTGTTCAACAGCTTTATCAGCAATCTGGATGTGGGGGTGGAAATCACACTGTCCAAATTCACTGATGACATCAAGATGTGGGGCACCATGGGCATGCTGGAGGGGAGGGACAGAATCCAGCTAGATCTAGACAGGTTACAGAGGTGGGTGGATGACAATAGGATGGAATTCAACTCAGACAAGTGCAGGGTACTTCATCTAGGGAGAAGGAACCAGCAACACACCTACAGGCTGGGGAACACCCTTCTTGTCAACACAGGAGCATAAAGGGATCTTGGAATCATTGTTGACTCCAGGATGAACATAAGCTGCCAATGCAAGGAAGCAGTTGGTAAGGCTAGCTGCACCTTGTCATGCATCCACAGACGCATCACAAGCAGGTCCAAGGAGGTGATCCTTCCCCTCTATGTGGTGTTGGTCAGGTTGCAGTTTGAGTACTGCATCCAGTTTTGGTCACTGCACTTCAGGAGGGATGTGGCCAGCATCGAGAGAGTCTAGAGGATGGCCATTCACATGGTCAAGAGGCAGCGGGGCAGGCCCCATGAAGAGAGGCTAAAGGGCCTGAACCTATTCACCCTCCACAAGAGAAGGCTGAGAGGGGATCTGGTGGCCATTTACAAACTCACCAGAGGGGAACTGGGGGAGGCTCTGTTCCCCCAGACACCACCAGGGTTTACTAGGAATAACGGCCACAAATTGTTAGAGAGAAGGTTCAGGCTGGACATCAGGAGACATTACTTTACAGTTCAGGCTGCCAGGCTCTGGAACGGGCTCCTAAGGGAGGTGGTGCTCTCTCCTACCTTGGGGGTCTTCAAGAGGAGCCTGGACAGATATTTGGCTGGGATGTTCTGACCCTGCACTCGTTCCTGCCCAGGGCAGGGGGTCGGACCTGATGATCTCTTTAGGTCCCTTCCAACCTTAAGCACTATGAAACTACTTATCTTTAGGTGAACAGGATTTTCATTATTTAAACCATTATCACCTACAAATCTAATAAATACTCTTTTAACAATATACAGATTTGGAAAAAGCCATTTTTTGGTCAGTCTTCTCATCTGAAAAACTTCAACGAGCTGTACTAAAAACATACAGCAATATACCAACCTCAAACCATTAAGCTGCAGTTTAACTGATTTGTAAATGTTGGCTTTGATTAGGAGAATAAATAACTGTGTAACAGTTTCCAAATAATCATGTGAAAAGCTGAAACACTTCTATAGGAGTTAGTTTTAAAATATCTTTTCACCCTTTTCTAAATCAGGTTATGGGCTTGTGTCTGCTCATCGGCTTCCTTTACATCATAACCATTTGAAGGCCTTATATTTTCTGTAACCCAGTGTTTCTGTAGTAGATGCTGTAAGCAGCTCAAAAGTTCTGTCTCTTACATGAAAGGAAGATTATTTTGGGATTATTCTCAGATACACAGATCCCTCATTAAAATGTATCCAAATACTGCTGTTGCTTTTCCTTCCCTCCTGCAAGTGGAGTTAAACTTCTCCCCCCACCCCACCCCCTTTCCTGTTAGGGTTTGTGCTGTATCATGACAGTTCGTGGTAACCAGAACTGATTATTTCTTTTTTTGCCCCTTTACCACTTTCAACTGAAAATGACTACACCTAATTTTTTGACAAATAAGGTGGCATCCTTTTGACCTGTGAGTACTGGACTCCTTTTGAAATAAAGGAAATGAAGACCATACAAACAGGAAACTAGTACGTTGTGGCAAATAACCTCTCCGTATGCTGAATCAGAAATGGGTCAACTCTGTGTTGGAGCCAGCCTCTTGAAAAGTTTTTAAAAGGTGCTGAAATTAGTTGCATGAAGTCAGTCACATTAAGGTTTTATTTTGTTTATTCTCACTGCTAATATGTTAGGACAATTTGCCTCAGCTGGCCAAAAGATAAGTGAGTGTTGATTCTAATTAGCTGCACTATTCTGCCATTCTTCTAAAGTGTAGACTTTGCTATGGTGTTGAGTTCACTTTGCTCTTGTGAACTCCAGTTAAATTGCTGCATCTGGAGTTTAACACAGTTGTGCAGTTCATTAATTTACACATTGTCATCAGCCTTTCTTCCCTCTGACTGCCCCGTTCTGCACCAGACTGACTTCATAGTTCTACCTATCCTCTACAATGCTTGCTAAGAACTGTTTTTTGAGACCAGCTGCCTATCCATGACACAACACCACAGCTGCAATACACAAGTGCAGCAACCAGCAAAACCTAGGAAACAACTCAGGTGCAATAGAGAGATCTCTTGGTGGAGAGTGTTCCGCGGAACTTCTTCACGACAGGTTTTGGGCTTGGTTCCAAGTCAGCTATAAAGAAAAGTCTTTTCTCTCTTAGCTGAAGTATTTTGCCAATAGCACCACTTCCTGCCATTGAGAAGGAGAGAAACGCTTCAAGAAGAAAGGAGAGAGAGATGAAAGTCTGGAAAGTAGAGAAACAAATTAGTTGTACCTTTGGTTTGGTGTTTAGGATATGAGCACTTTTTATTTTTTAATTTGGGCTAGTAGAAACTCTCTTGGCTTGTTTGAATTGGGGAGAGTGTAGAGAGCTCTGTGTGCTCTGTCTGTTGTTGCCTCTGTTTTCAGCTGTAGGGAGGAGTGGAATACCTTTAAATATTCTGCTGGATCACCTTTCTCCACACCTTCTGGGAGTCCTCTTAGTCTTAGATTATTTCTTATCTCATGATTTTCTGTAATCTCGTTTTTTCTCTTCCCTCTCACCCCATCATCCTAATTTTATTTTGAAAAATTTCTACTGATTTCTTGTTCTCCTCTGCCTTTATCTCTAGACCTGTAACTTTGCCCCCTATTTCTTTTGTCTCTGCTTTGATTTTATCAAACTGCCTCCACAGAAGACTTTAAAACTCTGATTTCTGAGCATGTCATCCATTTCAATTTCCTGAGCATCCCATGGTTTCTTGCATTCTTAGGTAAAGTAAAACATGCAAAAGTTTTTTGGGGTTGGTTTTTTTGGTGGAAGTTTTCACTTGTGTATGCCTGTTTCTTGGCAATTTAGTTTTGAGTTGCTATAAATAAAGTTGGTTGCCATTTTTTTTCAAAAGAAATATTTTCATTAAATATTGACCTCTTCAGAAAGCAGTTTATGAAAAGCCAACTCTTTGACCAAAACCTATTTTCAATAACTTTTTAATAAAATGTTTTAAAAATTCAAAGGGCAGTCCAGGGTATCAGTCCAAATACATCTAAGATAGGCTGAACTTCTTCAAGCCCTCAGCTGCTTGAATGGGCTCAGGATGAGGTGAAATAAGTGTTTTAAGGATATTTGCTAGCTTTGAAATTGCAGTTTTGAATCTGGCATTTAAGAACAACTTCCTGCGCTTATTTTTTTTTTTTTCCTTCAGAAAGAATGTTAATATCACTCTTGCTGTTCAAAGCAGATAAGCAGATCTTTTTCTCTCTGCAGTATGTGATTTAAGGAGTAGCACAGTCCCGGGGTCACCAGACTTAAGTAATTCAATGTTTGATCTTACAAGTCCGCCCCACAGATTCATTAAGGTGAGCTCCTTTTGATAACTCTGACTACAACCAGAAACTCTTTGCTTTTGTGTACCTGTCTATGTTACTATCACATTTCAAGAGTAAACATTTAGGGGTCATTGTGCTGTTCAGTGGTAGAACTAGAGAAGAAAGTTCAACAGCCTAACTGACTTCAGATTCTTTCCCAATACCTCCCACCTCCCCCACCCCTTCTGTCCCTAAAATCAGTTAGGAAACTTGAGTCAGTTGGTAATCAGAACAGTGCAAGCAACTGAGTTCCCAGTATTGCATTTCCCTGCCGGATGCAAGAATGGACATTGAGAAGATGAAAGGGGATCAATTGTCCTTTGATGCAACAAAGAATAACGTTCTTACCAGCTCCCATTTTATGCCAAGGGCAAAACAAGTCTCATCTAGCAGTAGAGAAAAAGGTGACTGCTGACAGATGTTGCATCTTGCATTAATTCTCAACACCAAAGAATTCTGCTCCAGGAGGTTAGTAGGGAATGAGTTGATAGTGTGGACAGGAATAAACTCTTAGTAATTTCAGATTTTTGTCATAATTCTGTCTTTTGTTGTGATATCTTGTTGAGCTCTCTGTAGCAGTGACCACTTCTGACTCAAGTGTTTTTGCCTTCCAGAGGTATGATTCGCTGTCCAGTGTACCTAGCAGCACCTCTTCAAAAAAGGATTCACATGGCAGTAACAGGAGTCTGGGTAAGAACAGCTGTTTGTTTTCACACCCGCAGTGGAATAATTTATTTTATATACAGGCAACTACTGCTTAAAGTGGTTTTGCTTACTGCGGTTTCATTATAGTGCTCATTTAAAATACCTACCTGGTTTCACTCAGCACTCAGTGTGTTTCGTTATAGCACCCAGTGCGGGGGTAGAGAGAAGCAGTAGTGGCCGTGGCAGCATCGAGTGAAGTGACTGGGAGCCCAGGGAGGGGTGGCAGGAGCCTGGGGTCCGCTGCGGCATATGGTGCTGAAGCCGGGTAGGGAGGAGTGGTAGCAGGGAGAAGGGATAGGCGGGGGGCCAGGCAGTGTGAGCTTGGAGCCCAGGCCGGTGGGGCCCAGGGTGGGTTGGCAGGAGCACAGGGTCTGCTCCAGCACGTGGTGCTGGAGCAGCGAGCGGGCAGGGAGGAGTGGTGGTGACAGTGAGAAGGGGATGACAGGGCAGCAGGAGTGCGAGGCGCAAGGCCAGGGCCGGCAGGAGTGCAGGGCCTGGGCTGGTGCAAGCTAGTGCAAGCTGAGCCCACATTGCTCCCCTGCTCCCAGGCTGCAGCCCATGCCCTGTTCCACTCCAGTCATGCACTCACCCATGGGGCACAGACGCTGTCCCGAGCCTGCAGTGATCTGGCGGTGGCAGCTTGTCCCAGTACTGGGTGCTCTAGAGGGAGCTTCCGCTTGGCAAAGCAGGGCATGGGCGGGTGGGTGGCCCCACTGCTCCCCCTGCACCAGAGCCCTGCTGCCTTCTAACCATAAATCACTGGGCAGGTGGGTCCCCAACTGAGGCCCCATGGGCGGGGTGGCTGGGGCTGCGCACAGGTGCACTGGTGGCCAGCAGAGGCCATCACAGCGGGGGAACAATGAGGCCGGGAGGAGCGGATGCCTTCCTTGGCAGAGCCCCTGTAGTTCCTTGCCAGGAACAGCCCAGCCAGGGCCTGGGCTGCCAGGTGGCATGGAACCAATTATCTTTATTTACATAAAATCCTGTGGGAAAATGGGTTTCGCTTAAGACTGTTTCGCTTAGCACTTGGTTTTTCCAGAACCAATTAAGAGCACTAAGTGGGGGTTGCCTGTAGTGAAATTAAAACTATTGATTCATGTTACTGCAACTGATGATTTGAGGCAGTGATGCCAAAGAACAGCTGGTTAGATGATGATTTGAAATCCCTTACCTGCATGGAGTATTAGCTTCAATACAGGGTAACTGGGTGAAATGGTAATGGCATTTGATATACCAGAGGTCAGACGAGGTGTACTGGTGCCTTCCAGCTTCAAAAGCTGAATATTGTCATAGCTTCTTTGAATGAATTCTGAGATAATGTAGTGATTCTAAAAACACCAACTGTTTGTTCATTTGTTTCTCTACAGATACATTATCAGGTGATGAACGAGACTTTGGAAGACTGAACATCAAGTTGTGTTATGTTACTGCTGTAGAACAGATCTGGATTACAATCTTGAATGTAGGTGACTACAGCTGATCTGATGTAGTTTTTCACATGGATACTTTTATTAGATTTGATTTATAGAAGCAAAGGGTCAAATCTAATTGGGAGAATGGATGATGCTAATTTTTTTCTGCCACTCCATCAAAAAAAGGAGAGTCGGCTTAAAAGCCACCTGTAATTTGGCTTAAAAGAAGCATGGTAAATTTATTATATTTAAGCTCTTTTCCCCTTCTAGATATTTTTTATCTGTCTGTAATCATTGAAGGGCTTCCTTTTATCTCTTTAGGCCAGTGGTGACAATACTTGACAAACAGTCCTATCCAAATTACCATGATTGTTTGTTTGTGGTCAGGGGATAGAACCGGGCCCTTTGTAACAGGTTTGCTTCTGAAATAAGGCATAGCGAAACAACTTAATTCTTTTAGTTCATTGTGAAAAATCCATGACCTATGAATCCACTATTTTTAGGATATGTAAATTTATATGGCTTATCTATTAAACTAGGCTGACAAGTAGGCTTCAACTGTTATACGGTTCCATGAAATCTGAATGTTTTTGGTGACAATATTTGATAGCCTGTGTCCTGAAACTCTTCGTTAAATGGTAGAAACAGTCTTAGGGGCATTCTTGTGATTAACTGCTCTTGTAATGCCATATAAGGAGTGTACATATAGTTTCTAAATAGCTTTCCCATCTTGCTGCAGTTATTGATTCATAAATCCTCTTGATTTCTTGCAACATACAGTAAAAAAGATGTGAGCTTCTAAACTAATCTACAGCTAAAGACTTAAGCTGCCTAAAATAACTGTTTCCAATATTTCAGTGCAGAGACCTGTCCTGGCCGTCTAGCTACGGAGAAAATCCTTCTGTTTCTGTCAAGGGAATTCTCACACTGCCAAAGCCAGTGCAGTTCAAGTCCTCAGCCAAAGAAGGTTCCAGCGTAAGTGATGGTTTGAAGCATCAGTATATCTTTATGCAGATATAAATACTTTCGATTTTTTGACTCCTTTTGCTTTCTTCATACCAAGCTTTTTACTATACCTGATTGTCTTTTGGAAACTATTATGACTTTAAAGTTAAAACAGAGACCAGTCTTGTTTAATTTCCTTATCATGTGCTGCAGATTTATGTTGTTTTTACCTGTGTGCAACTTGTATAACACTGTTGAAAACAGCATAGGTTTCATAGTCTTCCTGCAATGCTATACCTTGCTGGGTTATGTTGTGGTAAGACTACAGAGCCTTGTCTGTTAGGATTTTTCAGTGAGATGATTCAAATTAGCTGTCTTGTCTAAGAATTAGCCTAAGAATTTTTCCAGCAACATCTGTTATAGGACTTTGTGGTAAGTAGCCATGTTAATCTGGAATAAGACAGGAGAGTGGCACCTTAAAGACCAACTAGCTCAAAGAACCATGAACTTTCATAAGCGATGGCCTATTTCTTTATATGTTATCATTTTGGGTCTGGATTTAATGACTTGGGCAGCTCTTTAGTGCTTTAGTTGTATTGTTTGATTACATACTTATTCTTTCTTCTAGGACATTGAATTCATGGAAACCTTTGTGTTTGCTATTAAACTGCAAAATCTTCAGCCCGTCAGATTAGTGTTTAAAATCCAAACTCAGACTCCCAAGAAGAGAACAATTGGAGAGTGCTCTGTGTCACTGCGAGAACTCAGCTCCCAGGAATCTAACTATTGGCTTCATATAACCCCTCCTTCCAAAGTTGCAGTAAGTGACTGACATTCTCTTACATGCCGTATACCATGAAAGTTAATGGGGTTTGTGAAATGGGCCATATTCAATTCAGATTTGAATTTGGCCCGAATCGGGGACGGTGATTTGATTCGTTGATTTGGATCACTGTCCCTGATTCGATTCGGCCGAACCTGAATCTGAAGATTTGATGCTGATTCAAAGAATCGGTGATTCAGCCATAGACACAGCTTTAAATGTTTTTTCTACATACCTTGAGGTAGCAGGCACAGCTTGTGAATGCTGTGATGGTAGGGCAGATGCAGCACTTTCCCCCACAGACCTGGTAGTGGAGTGGAAGTGCTTCTGATGCACTCCCCCCACCCCCACCGGCTCCATCCACCCCACCATCGCAGCATTCACAAGCCTGGTACCTTGAGGTATGTAGAAAAAAACATTTGAAACTGTGTCTATATCCAAATTGCCGAATATCTGCGAATCAATTTAAAAGGTTCTGATTAGATTCAGAGAGATTTAAGGGTCTCCTGATTCGATTTGGATTCAGAGATTCTGCCGCTGAATTGGGCCGAATCTCCACTGAATCAAATCGGGGACTGAAGCTTTGCATAGCCCTAGCAAAAAGTAAAATAATCAAGACCTAATTGTGGAAATCTGAGCTTTAATAGCCAACACCATCCAGCAGCTTTTCATGCTTTTTATCCCAAAAAGTTTCACCAAGTTTTGCACAGCTACACCTATAATTATGGTCCCAAAATGCAGATGTTTCTTTGGCAAAGGGTTGTAACCAGCTATTGCACCAAAGAAGCTTTCAGTCAAAGACAAATGCTTCATCCTATAAAAACACTACAGGTTCCATATTGCTCTCACAGAACAGACAGGACCTATATATTTATGGAGGAAAAGTGTAGCATATTTATCTGTATTGATATTTTGAATTCATAAATATATTGTATTCAACTTGCTTGCTCTGGAGAAATTATTGCTCTGGAGCAATAACTGCTATCATCATCATAAACAGCAGGTGGTTTCTAAGTTGCAGGAAAGCATAATAAAACCTGTGTTGATTTATAAGCAACTAACATTAAAGTCAGCATTTGAGAAATGCAATAAATAATTCATTTTGACTGTTTCTGTTCAAAACCTAATACAGCAATACACCAAGAGTTTGGCACTTGTTGCAGAACTTTATGTATCAAAACATCAAGATCTTTTTCTCTCATTGTGGATTTCCTGCAATTTAACTATTTCTTTCTAGAGAAAAAAAATATACATGGGTGCCAATGTATTCTATAATTTAAAGTTTACACCCAAATTCATTAACTGAAGTTTATCTTAGCATCTACGTAAATATTCCAATACAAATAATACTTGCCCTGTTTAGGTCTTACTCTTGAATAACTACAAATGGTCTTTCAGGAACAAACAACTTCCATTAAACAAGTAAAACAAGAAGCTACTTTGTCAGTATAAGACTTAATCTTGAAAATTGTTTCCCTACCTATTTATATGGACTTCATAACTTTAGTTTTGAAAGCTTTGCCATAGTACTGGAAAGTGTACCTGTAGCACCTTGTAAAGTAAGGAAGTAGTATACCAATTTCACAAGTAGGGAACCAAGGCAAAAATGGATCCTGATTTTAACCAGTTTCATAACTGAAATCTATCTCTGCTCTGGCAAATGTATTCAGTTCTTGTAAATCCCAGCTCAATAGACCCTGTTTCCTTTCTTTTCTCTTTCTACTCCTACAGGTCCGTGCGTCTCCCACTTAGAGTAGTTGGCCCAATTGCTTAGTCTTTTTAAAAGTAAATGAGATTAGGCTCTCTGTCCAGTGGCCTGCTCCCTGGAATTGTCCAAGGCAGGCAGTGCTTGCTGGAGCTTAGATACATGGATGTCTGGAAGCTGGATGGTAAGGATGCCTTTGGAACATCACAGGAGCCAATGTACCTTTAAGACTTGTGCTGGAAAACTAGATCAAAAGACTAATGGATCTGAGAATCTGATCTGACACTTTCTGAATAGTCCTAAGAATCTGTTGTTACTGTTTGTTCTGTAGCAGAATCCTTTAATCCTCTGTATGACAACAGAGATTTACGTAATACCTAGAAGACTCAGATGAACTCTGAAAACAAATACCCACCCCTTCCCAGTCCAATGCTTGAGGCTTTAATTCAGGCGGAATTCTGTTGGTTTGTTTTATTTAGAATCCAATAATCTTTTTTATGTAGTTTCAGATAGTAATTGAAAAAGGGAAAACAAATACTGAAAATGTCAGTTATAAGCC
This sequence comes from Crocodylus porosus, assembly GCF_001723895.1. Lineage (NCBI taxonomy): Eukaryota > Metazoa > Chordata > Crocodylia > Crocodylidae > Crocodylus > Crocodylus porosus. The sequence continues at coordinate 88,835,206 of NW_017728947.1, read as the reverse complement.
ATGTTTTGATTATAGCTTTTACAAGAGCTTTCTCAGATGTTCTGACAAGTCTCAAAAATATAGATCCTCAAAATGTAATTTAGATATAGTATTCATTTAATTTGAGTCTTAAATTTTGATCCTGTATTTGCGTTGAGAACTGTACCTTCAGGAGTGTGGGGAGCACAAATCCTCTAGTCACCTACAAACATACAAGGCATGTTGTGGGTGGTGGAATAAATCTGGTGTCATTTCACTATCCATATAACTAAATTGCAGTGTTTATATACAATGTAATCGAAATGTTAAGGCAACATTCTTCTTTCTGTAGGTGTGCCATGCAGAACTTCAAATAGGAACCTGTTTTCAGGCAGTAAACAGCAGAATTCAGTTACAGATTCTTGAAGCGCAAAACCTTCCAACTTCATCTACGCCTCTGTCCCTAAGTAAGTAGGTTAGCTATCTCAGATCGTCTCTCTAGAAATATTTGTGACTGGTAGAATACAGCTTGAATAGCTTGGTAATTTCTAACATGAAGCTCAAACTAACGTTAACATTATTCAGTGCAGTAGGCTTCTATTGCCAAGTTTTGCTTCCACATTGTCACTTTTGATTTAAGTTTTTGGTTTGAAGATGCAAGTTTGTGCGAGTTGGAAATCTTTTGTCCTAATATTAATTCTGACATGCAAGAGCATTAGCTTGCACTAGCTGTCTGGATGCTGTGTTAAGCATGACCATGTTATTGAACAAATTATTAATGACAGCTATTTTACTGTTCTCTCAATGCTGAAACTTTTGGCCAAGCTTTTAGGTAATTGTTTCAATATAAATACACACATGGATTTTGTCAGACTTTGTTTTTGAATAACCTCTTTATGTATTGCACCCTTCCCCCCCACCCTTTACCTTAGATTTTTTTGTGAAAATTTCAATGTTCAGTACAGAAGGGCTGATATACAAGAAAAAGACCCGTTTACTGAAGGCTACCAATGGCCAAGTGAAGTGGGGAGAAACAATGATTTTTCCAGTTAACCAGACTGAACACGAAATTAGTTTTCTCATCAAACTCTACAGCAGGAGCTCAGTGAGAAGAAAACACTTTCTGGGACAGGTTGGTTTTATTTTTCTTGAACATTGTTAACTAGCATGGTGAGTTCCTTTTGGTCATGATCATCTATTTAATCCCTTTAGTAAACTAACTGTACAGTGGAATAGTAGATTTTTTTTTTTTTTTTGGTCTCACCCTGAAAACAAGAAAGTACTTTGGAGTGTCACTGTGTCCTTAAGCTGTCTTAGAAGCCATAGCGGGAATTTAGGAGGTGCTCTCTGTCCTTCAGAGGGCATTCGCATCTTGCAAGATTAGGCCTATTGATCATGTTTCCTCTGGAGTTCCACCTTCTGAAAGATTCTTTTGTATGCATATACGCACAGATTATCTCCTCCTTGCTGAATACCTTAGACATTTTAAAGTGAAACAAAATTGGTATTCACTGAAGCTCTGCAGGCCTCAATACCCTCTACAGGAAGAAGGTGTATCAGCTTGCAAATCTGCGAATGAGTATGGTTAGAAAGAAATATCAGTAGCTTAAATGATTGCCTCCCTTTGCTCTCGTTTCTCTGTCAGGTTAAGCAGATGTCAAAAGTAAAAGTACTCTGAGTACATATGACCCAGGTGATTTATGTGGCAAATGATTGTTCAGATCAAGATCTGGATGAAATGCTTTGGGATACAAAAACCTGTTTGTTTCTTTTATCTTATTGTCCTGAAAATACTGTGTTTTCATATTTAGAGTTTTTGATTCATCCCTTTTAAATCTCTCTTCTTTTCTTCCAAGTTGCCATCATACTCTTCCGTCTCTCCTCCTTGACTATGGGTTGGTGGTTCTAACATGACCTGGTTAACCAGCAGCACATACCCCACAATTGGCATGGGCAGTCTCTTCGTGTGGCACATAGCAGACCAAGGAGACAGGGAGCAGAAAGCAGAGCAGCAGATAGGGAAGGGGAGTGGAATCAGTGGCACACAAGGAAGGTGCGAGCTAATTTGTGGCATGACTGCCAGAGAGGTTGTGCTAACACATGCTGAGGGCTTTTTGGACTCTCCCTGAGCCCTCCCTGCTAATTAGTGGGAACTATTTCTACAGCATGCCATACAACTAACAGCATGCTGTTTCTTGAGATCCTCCAATAGCTTTATGTCTAGTGAGTAGTCACTTTCTCTAACCTGGTAAAGAGGTAGTTTTCAATACTGTTAAGCTTCTCCTATAAACAGCACATGCTATTCTAAGTTCTAAAAAAGCTGTATCTTATTCTGAACAATTGTAACTTGAGCTTCCATTATACTTTGCAGAACAGCATTCCACACTTCGGCTGGACCTCACATACCTGTCATCCCATTATAAAAGAAAAATGCAAGTCCTTTTTAGCTTTGTTTTAGTGTAGGGTGACTAATTGTGCAGGAAGCTGCATTTATCAAGCAACATGTGTCAGCACCTCAGCAAACAGGGTTTCCTTTATTAAGAGCTCTTTTTAGGAAAAAGAAAAAAAAAAAGCATGTACCACCCTTGTTTTCCAGACCTGATTTGCAAAGATTGGTTAGACTCAGACAGACATACACCACCACATCAGGCATCAAACATGGCTGTAGGAAAAATATGTGGTGAGCAATTGGCTATGGAGCTAGGAAGGGATTAAAGCAACTGTATCCAGCAACTTTAGAAAATATAGTATTTAATTGGATGACATTCTGAGACAACAATTTATAGCTTTAAAATTATATGATGTTGTTTGTAGCCATGTCTTTAATCAAGAGCAAAACAACTGCATAAAAGAGTCTCTTTTGGGCCTTCTCCAGTATAACCTCATAAATCTGGCATGCTTGGGACTGAGCACCTGCCGGAAATTTGAAAATTCCTGATTTTTGAAACTAGAATGGTGGCCAGTTGCAGGGGAGGGTAGCAGCAGCCGCACGCGAAGTGGTGGCATGGGGTGGTGCATAGCGGCAGCAGTCGTGGCATGCAAGCTTCGCTTTCTGCTGCTCTAGGACTAGCCGCCTCCACTCCCTGATGTAATGCATTTTTAAAAAGTGCCAGATTTTTGAGAATTCTGGGTTTTTGATATCCAGACTTATGAGGTTATACTGTACATACAAGATCATTATTCTAGCAGTTCTTTGAATGGCAGAATTTCCACTTCCTGTTCCAGGAGTCCTGCCAAAGGACTACAGGATCATGCATTCAAGCCCCATTGAACCAAAGTATCAAACTTCAGTCATTAAGACTTATATATTAGGAAGATTTATTGTTTTGAAGATTTATTCTTGTTCTTATATGTTAAGATTTATTCTCTGAAGAGTGGAAGAAAGTATAAAGAGCCCCCTAAACAGATTGTGTTTTGCTTTTCCAAATGATTTATGGTAGTGGAACCTGCTGGAGTAGTTGGGAAGGAACTTCCTCCCTTTGCTCTGCATGTTACTTCCTCATTTATTTTCCTCTATCTGTTACTTGAGTGTTTATGGTAAACTGATTCTTCTTGTATAATATGTTATGAGTACATACTTCATTTATTACTCAGGCAAAAAGTCCATTGACTTCAGTGGAATGTAGGGCTGGGCCCTATTTGCTAAACTGAGAATTTAAATGCTTGTGAAAATGATGGATGGCTAACCCTGGCTGTGGGCTGGTGTGGCATGTCATGCAGTTTAAATGTTAGCTCCTGTAGCGCCTCCCCCTAAATCAGACAAGCAAGCTGTATGACTCCAGTGAAGTCCTAACTGGCAGCACATTTTGATTCAGAGATCACAAATACAGATTTGCTGAATGGTGTCTTGCTAGGTGGAAAACTGTTCAGCAGTATCTGTGATGAATCCACCAAACTTCTAATCCCTCTATGATGAACAGTCTAATGTTTCCTAGTCCACAGGCCTGACTCTGTTAACTTTGGCAGAATGTTATTACTGTGTTGTTGGTTGTACTCTACAGATGCATGCATACAATATCCAATTGGAAGAAGTGAGGAGAAGATTGGCGAGTAACACGGTCGATAATGTGAACTTTATGACAACTCAAGAGCATTTTTTGTTTCTTATCACAGGTCTGGCTAAGCTCTGATGGCAGTAACAGTGAAGCAGCAGATCAGTGGAGAGATACAATCACAAACCCTGAAAAGGTTGTCATTAAATGGTACAAAGTCAGTCCATTTTGAAGGCATCAGAGACAGGACTCAGAACTGATGTGGACTTTATACAAGAGACTTCTGCAGTGTTAAAATGAAGGAATAAAAATAATAGTGCTTACATGAGTGTTCCAGGGACCCATGCCCTACACCATATAACATGAATCGGAAAAATCCCAAAGGGAGAAGAGACCAGATTTTCATGAAGAGTAATTCTGGCAAGATGCTTGAAATACAGAAATGAGAATTAGCTAAACTTTTAGTCTGATGTAAAAAAAAAAAAAAAAACAAAACACCTCAAGAAAAGAAATGTTAATGTTTACACTTTTTTTTCCCAAGCAGAATTCTACCACATGGCTTTAAATTGACATATAAAGGCTACCTTACAAGGAGTCTTTGTGTGTGCTTCAAATTTGCATAACAAAGACCTCAAAGGGGGTTTTGTATATGTATTGCTGGTTTTATTTTCTTCACAAAGTTTCTATGCTTCTCTTCTGTTTCAATAGAAACCCCATCTTTGTCTACCCTTTTTCCATGAAAATATCTCCAAGTGGTGCAAAAAAGAAGTATTATGATATTGTAGATGTGTGGAATTGAAAGCTAAGAAGTGATCAAGTGACAGGCTGTTGCGGGGGTGGGGAGGCAGGTGATAAGCAGTAAATCACTGATGAGAGAGAAGCTGCAATCCATAATGGAAATAATATATTGTTGATACTTTACCTGAAACCTTTGCAGAACTAGGTAATTCTAAACTTAACATTCTTGATGCTTCAAAGATAAAAAGCAACCTCCCTTTTACGTCATCTTCATTAATAAATAGGAGAGAACCTACTTTCCTCTCCCCCATCCCTCCAGACCCACTCCATGTTCCCATAGCAGTATTGGCATCATGTTTCTGAGGGTAATAAGTTGATATTTTTCACCATTCTGTGACCAGTCTGTTCTAAAAGCCCATCCTTGGGCAGGCTCACAATGCTGTCAGTGGGAATCTACACAAATAGGGGCTTGACAGCCAGTACCTCTCCTTTAAAATCACAGAGTCAGATGGGTATTGACTCCATTTGAACAGAATGAAACAAACATTTCAACAAATTGGCAGATTTAGTGGGTTAGGCCCTTAGTTTTAGCACAATTAAGGAGTGAGCAACACACAGGAATTATGCAATCATTCTTTGTGATGAGCCAATCCCCAAGCACTAATTAGAGTCCAAAGGCTGTGCTAAACTGTGCCAGCTGGCAAAGTGCCATTATGGCAGCCAGGGATGATTACAACAGGGTATGGACACATGAAATAATTATTCCTGTTTGTATGGGAGAATGGAATTGTTGCTTTTCCAGCTGATCTTTTGTTATGGTTCTATGTGTCTGCTCTATCCTGCAGGAAGATAAGCTGCTTCATGTTGGTGTCAGCTGCTCTGGTGTAGGTGTCTCGTCTTCCTTCCTGCCTCTCCTACCCAAACAATGTGGGATAGGGACAAACACAGGAAACAGTTACAAAGGTTCGGTTGCTCCATGCTCGTAGTCAGTATATTTCCCCTACTGCCATTTTTAAATTAGGATCGTTGTTTCATCTGTCTATAGCCTAAAAAGCATGGATCCCCTTTCTCCTGCTACTCACTATTCTTACTACTGGGAGGGGAATGGAAGCATAATTACTGTTGGGGCTAAACTGTACTACCCAAGGATCTGTTTAAAAAGGTGAGACCTTCCATGGCTGATCTTTTTGGTTTAGGGATGCTTTGTGCCAGTTGCATGGTGTGAAGTAGCCACTGGGATGTGGGCCTGTATTTTTAGGTAAACCAGTTTCTTCTGTTTTAATAAACTATTTCCTACATTTTATATATAAAATCAGCAATGTTGTAGCATTTGCTTACATTTTCTTAAAAGCCAAAGTAACCTTTACTATAGAATAAACAAATATTTACTGATAGAAATGCTTTTAGAGAGTTCAGTAAAAGAGAGCACAATGAAAGGTTCAAGTTTTGTTTAAAAGACAGGTTGATATCATCAAGAAGGCATTCTAATATAGTTCTAAACAGCTGAAAAAAGTAACAATTTTGGGTGTATTTTTGTTGCTCGTTTGTAATGGTGAGATTTAAACTACCATATTTTTATTGTGGAAGGAATAGTAAATATCTGTGCCATGCCATCTACCTATACTATAGTTAACTCAAATGCTTATCTGTTAGTCCCTGTATTTTCAGGGGTTTATTTATAGTTTAATAGCTATTTGTTAAGCAGAAAAAATGGACTAAAATTTGTAACTTGATGCATAACCTATGTATGTGTGACATGCACACATTCACACACACACGCCTAAAACCATGCATCTTTTTACATTCCTTTAATTACTGGATTTTTAAAAATGAAATCCATCACTGATGCCCCTTATTTGATAGATATATATATCCCAATATGTATTTATAAATAGATATATAAAATGTGCACATGCACGCACACATACTTTTTTTGTCTATCTTCAATTCCCTTCAAACATCTTGACTTTGAACCAGAATGCTATTGAACTCATCCCCTGATTTAAAGGAACATGTGACTACATGAATGTTGCGCTATGTCAAGGAGCAATACACATCCTCTGCCAGCAAAATGGGGTCAGAGGGGCAAGCGGAAGTGCTCTGGGTCAAGATACAAGGGGGCTGTGGGGAGAGGGATCTAATGGTGGGGGTCTACTACAGATCCCCCCCCAACCAAAGGGAGGAACTGGACCGGGAATTTTTGGGCCAGCTTGCAGAGGCACTTAAGGCAAAGGATGTAGTGGTCATGGGAGATTTAAATTACCCAGATATCTGCTGGGAGGAACAGTCAGCCAGGTCAGACCAGTCCAGGAGGTTCCTGGCCGAGATACAGGACCTCCACTTAATTCAGGAGGTGCACAGTCCCACCAGAGGACATGCCCTGTTGGACCTGGTCCTGGCCACAGGC
>NW_017728947.1:88796692-88826833 GCF_001723895.1 Crocodylus porosus | reverse complement strand
ATCTGGAACCAGCTTCCAAGGGAAGTGGTGCTGGCTCCTACCCTGGGGGTCTTTAAGAGGAGGCTTGATGCCTACCTAGCTGGGATCATTTGAGCCCAGTATTTTTTCCTGCCCAGGTGGAGGGTCAGACTTGAAGATCTACAAGGTCCCTTCCGACCGGACTTCTATGATTCTATGAAAGAACAAGGAGTGGCAGAGTGAATATGCTCATGGAACAACACATGGCATAGAGTCCCAGGTACCACTCTGTAATATTTTGATCATGGAGAGTAGGTGGTTTTAAGCAGGGATCCAGGTTTTCTGTTTTTCATAGATAAACAGAGTAAAACAGATTTTACCTTTTACCAGAGGCAAATGTGGATCTCTCATTTTACTGGAGAAACCTGTGGATTTTGCAGATTTGCAGTGAGCTCCCTGCAGGCTGGCACAGTTCCAGCCCGCAGGGGACTGGGGGTGGGAGGAGGGCGGTCAGGCAGGGGGCGGCACATACATGTGTACACACATGGCCCCAGGCAGCCTGAAGAGCAGCTCCTGCAGGTAAGTGTGGGGCGTCGGGGACTGAGGCCCCTATAGGGAGGGAGGAAGCTGGGCAGGCCTGGGGCTGCTGCCCAGCCAGGTGGTGCATGGGGCCTGAGGCCTGGGGCCACAATGCACAGCTGCAGGGCCCCAGCAGGGAGCAAGACGGGGCTGCAGGTGGCTTGTCCAGGAGATGGGGCGTGTGGAGCCGGCTCCCTGCCATGGCATGTACTCCTGGGGAGCAGGAGGCCCACACCCCCAGATCTGTGTGTGGGGTGGGTACGCGCAGCTCACTCAGAATTCTGCCCTGCTTCCCTCCCCCGGGGCCTCCACAGCTCAGATGGCACGACCCGGATGGCAGGGAACAGCAGAGCCGCGCGGCGATCTCCTTGTGCTGTGAGCTCTGCACTGCCCTAGCGTCACTCCCCCTGCACGTGTTGCTGCTTTGAGGGGCACAATCCCACGCTACTGCTCTCACCTGCGTGCAAGAGGCACATCACCAGGGCAGTGCTGCTTGCAGTGGCGAGCAGTTTCTTGTGCAGCTCCGCTGTTCTGTGTTGTGCTGGTCACTCTTGCTGAGCTGTGAAGGCCCTGGTGTAGGGAAGCAGGGTGGGAGCCTGAGCCCACAACCTGTGCCTGCCCCACACAGATCTGGGTGGCATGGGTCCCTCCTGCCACCCAGGAGTGTGAATGGTGGCAGGGAGCCAGATTAGAAAGAATATAGAACTGATACCTTTTGCAAGGGAATAGGTGGAGAGTGTGAACTAAAGATCTTACCTTGTGCACTCGTATGCTTGTACAAGCAGGGCAGTTGAGTTAGGAGTGTATCCCCAAGGATCTTCCCTTGACAAATCCTGAGGCTGTGATGCCTACATGTAGGAATTGAGTATATTTTAGGTGAAAAAAGTAGTTCTACCAGCCTCAGAATGTTATAGGTGGCTCTTTTTAACAAGCATACAGTGTTCACTGAATGTGTCCAATATTGTCTGGCCCTGGCAGAGACTACATGGGAGTGGTCTTTCTTGTGTCTTCCTCCAGTGTGTTCAAATCAGGGGTGCATCTCATCATTACTGCACAGTGTTTCAATTGTACCCTCCCGAGATGGGCCAGCAGCACATGAGAAGAAGAGATGGTGTCATAGTTTCATAGTTTCTAGGGTCGGAAGGGACCTGAGCAGATCAAGTCCGACCCCCTGCCATGGCAGGAAAGAATGCTGGGGTCAGACGACCCCAGCAAGGTGACTGTCTAGCCTCCCTTTGAAGACCCCCAGGGTAGGAGCGAGCACCACTTCCCTTGGAAGTTGGTTCCAGATCCTATCCGCCCTGACTGTGAAGTTGCGCCTCCTGATATCTAGCCTGAATCTACTCTCAGTCAACTTATGGCTCTTATTCCTTGTTACTACCAGTAGTGCTCAGGGGAACAGACTCTCCCATTGCCTGCTGGTCTCCCTTGGCCAGTTTATAGACAGTCACCAGATCCCTCTCAGCCTTCTCTTGTGGAAGCTGAACAGGCTCAGGTCTTGTATCCTCTCCTCATAGGGCCTGCCCTGCTGCCCCCGATCATGGAAGTGGCCCTCCTCTGGACTCTCTCAATCCTCATCCTCATCCCTCCTGAAGTGCAGCACCCAGAGCTGGATGCAGTAGTCCAACAGCAGCCTGACCAATGCCATTTAGAGGGGGAGGATCACCTCCTTGGACCTGCTTGTGACGCATCTGTGGATGCATGACAAGGTACGGTTAGCCTTCCTGACTGCGTCCCCACATTGGTGGCCCATGTTCATCTTGGAGTCTATAAACTTGGTGTCAAACTGTTACTGTACTAAGTAGGAGTTATTTCACCACTGCAGCCTGCCTCTCCGCACTAGAGTCTCCCTGCTCATTCTCAACCTTGAATTCTGAAATACTAGGAAAGAACCTGGGGACTTTCCCCAGGTTGGGAGAAGAGTGTTCCAGGGGTCTTGAGAGATGTGTTACTTCATCAACCACAAAGTATTCATTCCTCCAATCATCCTTTATCTCACAACCACATAAGAACTGCACCCCATCAACCAACACACAGATAGGGCAGTCCACCTAACAACTGGGTGGGACTCCTGAAAACATTACTGATGCTCATGAACGACTGCCAAGTAAGGGGATTGCCTACAAAAGCTATTATGAACTGTTGGCAAGTCATAGATTCATAGAAAGTTATGGTTGGAAGGACCTCAGGAGGTCTAGTCTAGTGATCCCCAACCTTTATTTTCCATGACCTGCTGCTGGCAGTGGAGTGCAGTGGCAGTCTGGGGGCAGGGGTGGGGAAGCTCCTGGCACATGGCATGGTTTGTCTTTTGTGTGTGGCACCTCCGGCATTACCCCTGTGACCCTCATTTGTGTCGTGACCCAGGGTTGGGAACCGCTGATCTAGTCCAACCCCCTGCTCAAAGTAGGACCATCCCCAACTAGATCATCCCTGCCAAAGCTTTGTCTAGCTGAATCTTGAAAACCTGCAAGGCTGGAGATTACACCACCTCTCTGGGGAAACCTGCTCCAGTGTTTTACTACCCTCCCAGTGAGAAAATTCTTCCTAATATGTAACCTAAACTTCCCTTGCTACAACTTGAGATCCTTACTCCTTGTTGTGTCATCTGCCACCACTGAGAACAGTTCATCTCTGTGGTCACCAACTGGTCTATCTCAATCAGCTGGTCGATTTGAGGAGCCCCTGACAATAGATCTTGGCACAGCCTTCACCTCCACACCTCCTGAGGGCATGAGGGCCGTGTGCCCAAGATCTGCATGGGGTGGGGAAGCTGCCACTCTGGGCTGAGGCTGGGCTGGGCTGTGCTGCAATGGGGTGGTGGCTGCAGTGCTGGCAAGTGGGGGTTGAGGGGCTACAGCCCCCACCCTGTAGCCCCACTCCCAGCACCGCCACTGCGGGTCAGGCTCTTCCCCGTGGCCCAGCCCCTCTGCCAGGAAGAGTCCAGCCTCAGCCTGCAGCTGCAGCCTGCCCTGCCCCACCCTGTGTCTAGATCTGGAGGAACTTGGCCCCCCATGCCTTCCCAGGGTATATGCTCCTGGATGAGCTGCTTACCACTCTGCCCCACCCCAGTTGCAGGGCCTGCCCCTGCCCCACTTCCTACCACACTGCTGTGGGGGGGGTGGAAATCAAGGCCCCAGCAGTAAAAGAGGGAGTGGGGCTAGGGCCAAGGCCTCAATCTGCCTCCCCCCCACACCATGACCCTTTGCCCTCCCTCTGCCCCTTCCCCCACAGACTTACCTGCTGGGGGGGTGCACCCCCAAATAATTTTTTCTCCCTCTGCCTCAATCTGCCCCCCGCTCTTCCTTCCCTACAGACTTACCTGTTGGGCGGGTGGGAGGTGCGTCTTGGGTTGCTTTTAAATTCTAAAAGTGATATCCAATTGAAAAAGGTTGGAAACCACTAGTCTAGTTCCTTACTCTTTCAAATACCACTGCAGGTAGTTGAAGGCTGCTATTAAGTCCCCTCTCAGTCTCTTCTTCTCTAGACTCAATAAGCCTAGTTACAACAGTCTTTTCTTATAAATCATGTCCCCCAGCCCCCTCACCATTTTTGTTGCTCTCTACTGGACTCTCCAATTTCTCCACATCCTATCTGTAGTGGGAGGCCCAAAACTGAACACAGTACTCCAGATGTGGCCTCACCAGTGCTGAATAGAGGGGAAGAATCACTTCTCTTGACCTACTGGTAACATACCTACCAATGCAGCTCAGTATGCTGTTAGCCGCCTTGGCAACAAGGGCATGCTGCTGGCTCATATTCACCTTATTGTCCACTGTAAGCCCCAGGTCCTTTTCTGTAGAGCTCCTTCCCAGCCAGTCAGCCCCCAGCCTGTAGTGGTACATGGGATTCTGTCCTAAGTGCAGGACTTTGCACTTGTCCCTGTTGATCCTCATGAGATTTCTTTTGGCCCAATCCTCCAATTTGTCTACATCACTCTGAATCCTACTCCTACCCTCCAGCATATCTACTACTGCCTGCAGCTTGGTGCCATCTGCAAACTTGCTGTGGGTGTGCTCTATGCCATCTTCTAGGTCATTGATGAAGACATTGAACAAAACCAGCCCCAGGACCAACCCCTGGAGCACTTCACTTGATACTGGCTGCCAACCAGACATGGACCCTTTGATTACTACTCTCTGAGCCCAATGCTTCAGCCAGTTTTCTATCAGCTTTACAGTCCATTCATCCAGCTCATGTTTCCTTAGCTTGCCGGAGAGAATGATGTGGGATACCATATCAAAAGCCTTGCTAAAATCAAGGTACACCACATCCACTGATTTCCCCACATCCACAGAGCTACTCATCTATTCCTAGAAAGCAATCAAGTTGGTCAGGCATGACTTGCCCCTGGTTAATCCATGCTGCCTGTTCCTAATCACATTTTTCTCCTCCAAGTGCTTAGAAATGGATTCCTTGAGGATTTTTTCCATGATTTTTCAAGAGACTGTGGTGAGGATGACTGGTCTGTAGTTCCCTGGATCCTTCTTTTTCCCTTTCTTAAATATGGGCACTATGTTTTCCCTTTTCCAATCATCTGGGACCTCTCCTGATTGCCATGAGTTTTCAAAGATGATGGACAATGGCTCTGCAATCACATCAGCCAACTCCCTCAGCACCCTCAGGTGCATCCCCTCTGGCCCCATGGACTTGTACATGTCCATCTTTTCTAAGTAATCCCTAACCTGTTCTTTCACCACTGAGGGCTCCTCCCCAAACTGCGCTGCCCTGTGCAGTTGTCTGGGAGCTGACCTTGCCTGTGAAGATGACACTGAGCACTTCAACCTTTTCTTCATTTTCTGTCACAAGGTTGCCTCTCCCATTCAGTAAGGTACCCACACTTTCCCTGATCCTCCTCGTGCTACCAACATACTTGTAGAAAAATGGGCCGACATGGTCAGGATTAGAAGGAATTATAATTACAGGGTGGAGCTCGACTGTTCTTAGTGGTGGCAGATGATAGAACAAGGAGCAATGGTCTCAAGTTGCAGCAAGGGAAGTTTAGGTTAGATATTAGGGAGAATTTTCGCAGGGGAAGGGTAGTAAAACACTGGAACAGGTTACCCAGAGAGATGGTGAAATCTTCATCCTTGGAGGTTCTCAAGACCCAGCTAGACAAAATTTGGGATGATCTAGTTAGGAATGGTCCTACTTTGAACAGGGGGTTGGACTAGATTGACCTCCAGAGGTACCTTCCAACTCTATTTTTTCTATGATCTATGATTTCTATTTCTAAGAATTAAGACAGAGATGGAGGCAGGAAAACTGAAAGTTTTGGGAGTATTTCCCAAATACTTTATTTTCACTGAACTGGCAAATGAGAGGAAAGTGTGGCTTTGACTGGATATTTGGGAGGTAGGGAAGTATTTTGCCCAGGAATGAGGAAGAATTTTTTAAGGAATTTGTTGCTTAAAAAAATATTTCAAATTGAGTACTGTATGTACTAAGGCTTAGGGGTGGAGCCTTTGGGGGTCATAGCAAAGAGATGAAGTTAGATACAGTAACAAAGCAAGAGCCTACCCAGATAGACTCCAGGACCTGGGAGGTGAAGGGCCAAAGACTCAGCAACGTGGACCAGATGAGAAGTCTGTTTAGGGAGTTGTGATGGGAGTAGAAGGATGGGACATCAGAGCCTGGGAATGAGGGAAGGTGTGCTGGTTATGGGATATACAGGCGGTGGGGGGAGCTGAACAAAATTTCAGTGACTCTAGGGCCTTACCTAGGTCCTGAGTCTTGTCACACTGCAATTGGTAGCAAAACTATTGTTCACTTCAGTGGAAGCAGGATCAAGTCCCAAAACATCTACCATTTATTGCTACATTAATGAAGGATCTGCTCAGCACTTCCATTAACTTTTCAGGTACTAGGTAATTATATACAAGTCCCGCAGACTTAGCAATTTTTTGGTAGGTTGCCTGAAAAACGCATTAATTGTGAAGCAATCTTTATATTCCCTTTTTCTCCTCAGCTTGCTCTCTGTTTGTAAAAAAGGTGAAAAAAACGTGTCTTGACTCTGCTGAGGAAGACTGAAGATAAATGACAAACATAGGACAATCAATCAGTTACTAGCTCAGAATTGCCGAACTGCTATGCGGGAGGTCTTGGTTCTTAAATCCAAAGTCCTTTGTTTTTAAGGGTTGGTAGTTGCTATGCTATAAAACATGCAGTGAGAACTTGATCCTGTTTGAAATCAGCTCTGTTCTGAAACCAGTCAGAACTTTACTGAACCAAGATTTCACTCAATAGGAGCAGGGAAAAACCATCATTTGAAGGACAGTCTTCAGTACCAGCTAATGAAGTCATGTACACTTCCAACCAAGAGGTAGGGGAAGGGAAAATTATGTCAAAGATCTGTCCTTAAAAGTGACTATGATATTCCTCTGATATGAGGACTCAGTCAATACTTTTGTTACAAGTGGAACTCAAATTGGTATGCACTAAATATTAGAGAAGCCTCTCCAATATACCCTCTTCTCCTCCCTGTCTAGTTCCCTCTTGCCATTTGGCTACACTTAGTTAATTCTTAAGTCATATTTGTCATTTCATCTAAACAGTCAGTTACTCTCATTATTATTTGTTTACTTCAAAGTAACAAGGATGATAGAAATACCCAGATAACATGGACTTGTCTAAACAAGTAAGTTGCAGCAGTTAACTTAAAATGAATTTAAAAACAAATTTAGCTGAATAGACAAAAACCACTGCAGAGACGCATCAATTAGAAATTGGCTATACACCAGGTTCTAAATGGTTTGTTTTTAAGACTGTGTACACATTGCACAGGGTCAAATGAAGCTTTTAAAGTCATGTTTAGTTTAATGCAAAGCAGCATGTAGATTAAGCCTATGAAAATGACTTAAATATTTAGATTATTTTGATGGTGTCCTACTTGTATTTGATTCTCAAAAGAGAGGTGGGACTTGAGTGCAGTATGTAGGGCACAATAATATTTTAAAATTTCTACTATTTAAGTGATTGTGCTTTGTGGATGAGCATTTTGTAACTGGGGCATTTAATAATTCTGTCCTGGTAAAACCATTAGGGTGCAGACAGAGGTGTAGCTCCCCAGTCTAACTCATGGTGCTTCACAGTTAAACCAATCCAACCCACCAGAGGTCAGGAGGGTGGGAATTGAGCTCCAATTTGGGGCTTATCCAGGGAGAGAGGCTGCATCTTTGCAGCCTCTTCCCCTTACCCTGCCCCCTACTCACCCAGCCCCTGGTGCTGTCTAAGGATGGGAAGGAGAGAAGGCAGGGAAGAAAGGCCTGGGGTTTCTGGGGTTTCTCCAGCCACACTGGAGTGAGGAAGGGGGTGGATTGGAGCCTCTCCACCTGCCCCACCCTCCAGCACCTGCTGGGCAACCCCCAAAATCAGCTCCCGCTGCTCCCTTCCCCTCCTCCTATTCTGAAGACCTCTGGGAGGGTTAGGCTGCATCAGTCCAGCTCCGCTCCTAGAGTGAGGAGACGTAAGTTAATGAAGACACTCCTCTTTGTAGCATCTTCATCTGTAATGAGGGTTCAGATTGTCACAGGATCAGGCCCTTTTAAAGTGCTCTGCAGCTGTGTACATGTGTTAAGTCATGGCTGTAGAGCACTTTCAGATCAGGCAAAAACTCACTTCTCTCTGTGCCCTTTGATACTTTGATAATGCCAGCTTCTCTTTCGCTAGCAGGACATCTATATGTAACAAGAAGTAACTATTATCCAGTAAAGTGAGAACACATACTGCTTGAGTTAACAAATTGTCTGCCTGATGCATTTCACTTTAATTTTGAGTTATGAGTTTATTTTGCAACCAGAATGGAAGGTTGACTAGAAATTAGGGGTGGCAAGGTATCTTACTCATTGTTTTTATCCTGGCGAAATATGTATTACCTGGGGGGTGACTGCTTAATTGTGGAATATTTGACATAAATCATGCTAGACAAGAGATCCTCCTTGTTTTTCCAGCTTCTGCTGTATTTACATGGTGATGTAATTTAACAGCCCTGTACATGATCGCATGTTTAGTGCATGGGGAAAAGCAATTGCTAAGAGCAGTTCCATGTTCTACAAATATTGCTCTGGTGGAATTACATTCTTGTACCTAATTTATACTGAGCAGCAGTCTCTCACATTGAAATCCATGGCACAACTCTTTTTTTTTTTTTTTAATGGAATCAGGACTGGCTCCAGTAGTAATTTTAATTATTGCTGCATGGTTATAATAAATTGTATCTTATAAAATGGCAATGATTAACAATAGTTCTTGATAAGCAAATGGACTTATGTCTGGTCATCCACTGTATCTCCAGTGCATGCAGACTGCTTCCCTTGAGTCTCAGGGACATGTCATGTCACATCCATTTTTTGGTATGAGAGACCCAAATTATACTGCTCACCCATTCCCTTGGAGGAATTATTCACACCCTAATAGATCCTACTGGGATCATGCAATTCTTCCTGAGGATTGGTCCAAAGCCTATTAAACCCAGTGAGAATCTTTCAGGTAACTTCAGTTCTCTTCAGATCCATTATGCCTATTTTTTACCATCATTTCTAAAGAGAAGCAGCTTTTTTTTCTTGCTGCTTATATTATTTGTAAACTATGTATCTTTCTACTCTTCCTGCCCCAATTCCCTGAACTACCTACAGTTACAGCTTAATCAAGTTTGCATCCTTAGCTCTCTTAATCAGTTCTTCATAGATCAGACCTCTCCAGCTGACCACTGACCACGGACCATTTGGTCAATATCTTCACAGGTACAGGGCCCTACGCACTGGGGAGGGGAAAACTGAGAAGTAGCCAGGCTCTAGAATACAGCGTACACCATAATTTCCATAGTGTCATGCACCTGCAAATTATAGGTGTGGAGACCAGTAGTAGCTTATCCTGAGTCTCTGCAAATCACCCTCTTTCCCTAAAGAGTGTGTTTGTGTTACTAGTAAATGGAAATTGCCTGGAAGCTTGAATCCCAAAACCCATGTTGTCCCAGTAGGGAGAGTTTGGGGGTGGAACCCCTGCCAGAGGCCCAGTGTGAGTGGCAACTGTTCTCTTTACCCTAACCCCAATGAGACAATAGAAAAAACAATTCTATGGAGTTTCCAGACAGCTGCATAAAAAGGGACCTATGTAGCAGCTGCATGGGGCTTAGAGATTTCTGTGCAATCAGGGAAATAAGGAGAAAAGGTTGGAATAGTTTTACAATAAATATCCTACAAATCCTTATGTCTTTTAATATGGAAATCGAGTTTATAGTTCTAATGTTCTTCTGCAAGGTGTTCGCAATTTGACTGGCAGAGATGTCCCCTGAGCACATCATAGAATCAAAGAAAGTGAGAGTTAGAACAGATCTCAGGAGGTCATCTAGTCCACCCCCCTGTTCAAAGTAGGATCACCCCTAACTACATCATCCCAGGCAAGGCTCTGTCTAGCTGGGTCTTAAAAATCTCCAACAATGGAGATTCCACCACCTCTCTGGGTAACATGTTCCAGTGTTTTACTACCCTCCCAGTAAGGGAGTTTTTTCCTAATATCTAACTTAAACTTATCTTGCTGCAACTTCAGACAATTGCTCCTTGTTCTGTCATCTGTCACCACTGAGAACAGTTTAGCTCCATCCTCTCTGTAACCACCCATCAGGTAGTTGAAGGCTGCTATTAAATCCCCCCTCAGTCTTCTCTCTTCCAAACTAAATAAGCCCTGTTCCCTCAGTCCATTCTCAGAAATCATGTGCCCTAGCCCCCTAACTATGTTTGTTGTGCTCCGCTGGGCTCTCCAATTTTTCTACATCCTTTCTGTAGTGGGAGACCCAAAACTGGACACAGTATTTGGGATGTGGCCTCACAAGTGCTGAAGAGAGGAGATTAATAATATCCCCCAATCTGCTGGCAATGATCCTACTAATGCAACCCAGTATGCCATTAGCCTTCTTGGCAAAAAGGGTACACTGGCTCATATTCAACTTATTGTCTACTGTAACCCCAGGTCCTTTTCAGCAGAGGTTCTGCTTAGCCAGTTGGTCCCCATCCTGAAAATACTACCAATTCTCTTGGACTTTCTTCCCCCTCAGACTAGGCTTCCAGGGGATCCTGCCTGTGTTCTGGTGCATAGGATTTTTCCATCCTCAGTGCAGAATTTTGCACTTGTCCTTGAATCTTGTGAGATTTCTTTTGGTCCAATCTTCCAACTGGTCTAGGACTCTGTGAATCCTATTCCTATCCTCCAGCATATCTACTATTCCATCCAGCTTGGTGTCATCCGCAAACTTGCTGCGGGTGCACACCGTCCCATCTTCTGGATTGTTGATAAAGATAGTAAACAAAATTGATCCCAAAACCGACCCCTGGAGCACTCCACTTGATACCAGCTGCCAACTAGACATAGAGCCATTGATTACTATCCTTTGAGTTCAACAATCCAGCAGTTTTCTATCCATCTTATAGTCTATTAATGCAACAGGTATTTCCTTACCTTGCTTGCAAGAATGTTGTGGGAGATGGTATCAAAAGCTTTGCTAAAATCTAGGTATATCATATCTATTGTGCTCTCCACATCCACAGAGCCAGTCATCTTATCATAGAAGGCAATCAGATTGGTCAGGTATGACTTACCCTTGGTGAATCCATGCAGGATGTTCCTAATCACCTTCTCCTCCAAGTGCTTAGAAATGGATTCCTTGAGGATTTGCTCCATGATTTTTCCAGAGACTGAAGTGAGGTTGACTGGTCTGTAGTTCCCCAGATCCTCCTTTTTCCCTTTCTTAAAGATGGGCACTATATTTGCCCATTTCTAATCATGCAGGACCTCCTGATCATCATGAGTTTTCAAAGATAATGTCCAACAGCTCTGCAACCAGCCACATCAGCCAACTCACTCAGCATCTTGGGTGCATTGTCTGGCCCCATCGACTTGTACACATCTAGCTTTTCTAAATAGTCCCTAACCTGTTCTTTCACCACTGATGGCTGCACACCTTCTCCCCAGAGTGTGCTTCCCAATGCAATAGTCTGGGAGGTGACCTTACTTGTGGAGACTGAAGTAAAAAAGGCATTGAGCACTTGAGCCTTTTCCACATCTTCTGTCACTAGTTTGCCTCCCCCATTCAATAAGGGACTCGCACTTTTCCTGATCTTCCCTCTTGTTGCTGATGTACTTGTAGAAATCTTTCTTATTATTCTTCACATCCCTTGCTAGCTGCAACTCCAATTGTGTTTTGGCCTTCCTGATTTCATCCCTGCATGCCCAAGCAATATTCTTACACTCCTTCTAGTTGTTTGCCCAAGATTAGTCTTCATGCACATCAGGATAGTTTATTTCTGCACCCTCAGTAACATTTCTTGAAAATACAACCAGTTCACCTGGACTTCTTTCCCCCTCAGACTAGTCTTCCAGGGGATCCTACCTATCAAGTTCCCTGAGTGAGTCAGTGTACTTTTCTGAAGTCCATGGTACTTACTCTGCTGTTTTCCTTTCTTCCTTTTCTCAGGATCCTGAACTCAGTAATCTCATAGTCACTACTGCCCAAGTTGAAATCCATTTCTACATTCCCCAACAATTCTTCCCTGTTTGTGAGCAACAGATCTAGAAGAGCATGGTCCCTAGTTGGCCTCTCCAACACTTGCACCAGGAAATTGTCCCCACCATTCTAATGTAATAGGCTTAATCAGTCTGTCTGTGTGTCTGTTTATATGTCTGTCCATAATGCTTTTGGCCAACTGTGCATGTGCCGCTGAGAGGGTGGGTAACAATTGGCTGCTTGGGCATGGGTTTCATGGGCTCAAATTTGACTTGCTGCTGGGGAAAATTTGTGGTCCCATCCAAGCAGTGGGGCTTCTCCATGCCTCCCTGCCTAAGGGTGAAAGGAGGGATCATGGTGGTGGCACTGCCCCACTACCACCTGTCCCCAGTGGCCCCCAGAACAGCTGGCAGGGAGGGAAAGGCAGCGGGCAGGGAAGGAGGGAGGGGAGCAGGGCAGAGGAAGGTGAAGGGGGGTGTCATGGTAGCAGCTGTAGTTGGAGCCAGGTGGTGGGAAGGGAGAGAGAGAGGGGAGCAGGAAGGGGGCCTCGACAACAACCAGCAGGGAGGGAGGGAGAGAGGGAGGCATGGGCCCAGGTGGGAGTGGGGTAGGAGGAGGTGAAGGGGGGGGTCATGGTGGCAACTGTTGGTCGCGGCTGGAAGACAGGGAAGGAATGAAGGAAGGGGCCAAACGAAGGTACCACATGTCAGGATACAAGGGAGTCGGGGACGGGGTGGAAGGGACTTGGTAGTCGGGGTCTACTATAGACCACCACACCAGGAGGGTGAGCTAGACCTGAAATTCTCTAGACAGTTCTCAGTGGCCGTACAGTCAAGACATACAGTTGTCATGGGTGACCTAAACCACCCTGACATCTTCTGGGAGGAGCAGTCAACCAAATCTAATGGCTCACGTAGGTTCTTAACCTGCATACAGGACCTCCACCTAATGCAGGAGGTATACAATCCCACTAGGGGAAATGCTTTGCTGGACTTGGTGTTAGCTATAGGGGATGACCTGGTGGGGAATCTGCAGGTACAAGGTAACCTAGGGGTTAGTGACCATCAATTGATTGAATTCACTATCCAGCGAAGGGTGGGTAAACTAACCAGCAGGGCTGAAGAATGGCTAACTTCAGTGTGCTCAGGAGATTAGTTAGTGAGGCATTAAAGCTCAAGAGCATTGGTGAAATGGGGGTCCAGGAAGGGTGGTCATTTCTTAACGGAGCAATCCTATAGGTGCAGAAGGAGACAATCCTATTGCACATAAAAGGGGGCAAAAGGGCCAAGAATCTTGGCTGAACAGGGAAGTCCAGGAAAACCTAAGGGAAAAGAAAGAGGGATACGGGCTGTGGAAACATGCGGTAGCTACCAAGGAGAGTATACCTCCTTGGCTCGCACTTGCAGGGAATTGGTTAGGAAGGCCAAAGCAGGATTAGAACTTAAACTGACGACAAAAATTAAGGACAACAAAAAGTTCTTCTTCAGGTATATAGGGAGCATAACGAAGGCGCAGGGTAGCATTGGACCCCTACAGGACAAACTAGGGCAATTAGTGCCAGAGAGGATCGCTGGAAAAAATCATTAAGGATCACATTTGTGGGAGCCCAGCAAGAAAAATAATGCTGAGAGGAAATCAGCACAGGTTCATTGCATGTAAATCCTGCCTAACTGTTTCTTTTTATGACCAGATCACAAAATGCTCAGATGCAGGAGCTGAGGTAGATGTCATCTACCTAGACTTTAAGAAGGCCTTCAATACAGTACTGCATTCTGTTCTTGTAAATAAATAGGTCCCTGATAGGCTGTGATGTAGATAATAGCACGGTCAGCTCAGTGGCAAATTGGCTTAGTGGTGGTTGATTATAGACCTGGAAAGATGTGGGCAGTGGAGTCCCGCAAGGCTCGGTCCTTGGACCGGTGCTATTCAGTGTCTTCATCAGTGACTTGGACACGGTTGTAGAGAACGTCCCATCCAAGTTAATAGATGATACTAAATTATGGGGAAAAGTTAACACACCAGAGGGTAGGGAATGGATCCAGGCATATCTGAAGAAGTTGGGAAAATGGCCAGAATGAAATAGGATGCAGATCAACAAAGACAAGTGCAAAGTGCTGCACCTGGGGAAAAAAGAACCACCAGCACACTTACAGGCTGGGGGATGACCTTCTCAGTAGCACAGCGGCAGAAAGAGATCTTAGAGTCATAGCTGACTTCAAGACGAACATGAGTCATCAATGTGATGAGGTGATCAACAAAGCTAACTGCACTTTATCATGCATTAACAAATGCATGACGAACAGGTCCAGGGCGGTGATGCTTCCCCTCTATGCTGCACTGGTCAGGCTGCAGTTGGAGTACTGCGTCCAGTTTTGGGCACCACACTTCAAGAGGGATGCAGGGAATCTTGAGAGGATTCAGAGGAGGGCCACTCGTATGGTCAGAGGCCTGCAGACAAAGCCCTACGAGGAGACACTGAGGGGGGCCTAGATCTCTTCAGCCCTTGCAAGAGAAGGCTGAGAGGTAATCTTGTGGCTGCCTATAAATTCACCAGGGGAGGGCAGCAGGAAATAGGAGATGCTCTATTTACTAGGGCACCCCCTGGAGTAACTAGGAACAATGGCCACAAATTGATGGAGAGCAGATTCAGGTTGGACATTAGAAAGAACTTCTTCAGGGTTGCCAGAATCTGGAATGGGCTTCCAAGAGAGCTGAACCCCCTTCCTTGGGGGTCTTCAAGAGGAGACTGGAAAAGCACCTAGCTGGGGTCACCTGACCCCAGCACCCTTTCCTGCCTAGGGCAAGGGGTCAGACTTGATGACCCTACTGAGGTCCCTTCTGACCCTAACATCTATGAAGGAAGGAAGGGAGAGAGGGAAGCGGGAAGGGGAGAGGGGGTCACAGTGGTGGCACCCCTCTGCTGTGTTGCCCCAATAACAGCCGGCAGGAAGGGAGAGTTGGTGGGGAAGGAGGGAGCCGAGCAGGGAGGGGAGGGGAGGTGGGGGGAAACCCCACTGTGAGATGGAGGCAGGCATGGGGAGGATACCCCCATGCCAGAGACTGAAGGAGGAGGTGGCGGCAGTGGAGGGAGTCTTTACATGACCGTCCCCAAAGGGAGATAGGGGGCCATGTAAACACTCCATGAAATCCGTCATTCTTGATGGGCAATTAGCTAATTCTCCATAAACTTCCTGGATTGCCTGTGCACTGCTATATTGCCCTCCCAGCAGGTATCAGGGCAATTGAAGTCCCCCATGAGAACCAGAGCCTGTGATCAGGAAATTCCACTAGCTGTTTTGAAGAAAGCCTCATCCACCTCGTGCTCCTAGTTTTGTGGTCTATTTCCTAACTACTTACTCTTGCTTGTACACAAGGTGACATTTTTCCATTTATGAGTGTGGCCTAAACTAGATCAGTGTGAATTTCCCACTGTGACAGTAAACATTTTTCTAGAATCCCACTGATCAGCCTGTTTTATAATGACCAATAGTGCTGTGTCAGGGATTTAAAGGTTCTTAAAGCAGCTATGGACTCTGGAGCAGATCTGAAATTTTCTTGAAGAAACAGCCCTTCTGAAACTTCTAGCAAATTACGAGATTTCTTAATGTTAACACACATTCTCCAAAAGCTTCTTTACTGGGTAGATTTCATAGATATTAGGGCTGGAAGGAATCTTGCAAGATCAATGGGTCCTACCCCCTGCCCAAGGGCCAGAAAGTCAGCTAGGATCAAAGGATCCCAGCAAGACATGCATCCAAATGTTTCTTAAAAAGAGTCCAGAGTAGGTGCTTGAACCACCTCTGGAGGGAGTCTATTCCAGGCCATGGGGGAGTTTGTGGCCATTGAACCTTGTCATCCTTTGGGGTGCACGGGTGAACAGGTGTTCCCCCATGTCCTGATGCACACCCCTTAAGTACTTACATGCTGCCACCAAGTCATCCCTGAGCCTGCACTTCTCCCGTGGCTCCCAGCCTCTCCTTGTAGGACCTGTTCTCTTTCCCTCTCATCATGTGTGTGGCTCTCTTCTGGATTCTCTCAAGCTTATCCGCATCCTTTTTGAATTGTGGAACCCAGAATTGGATGCAGTGGCCAAGGGCAGCCTTCACAAGAATGCAGTTCATGGTCTTGCACACACTTCTAAACTGAGAATTCATAAAGGTCCACAGACAGTCAAAGCTAGTATTTTTTTTCTTTACTACCAACTTATGCCTCATTTGAAACAGTCACCTGAAGATGTTCCATGTTCTTGTATCACAGTGCTGAAAACCTAGGCTATACTGTACTGAAAGTGTATGGGCCAGAGTCAAACTTTTTGCTACTTCTTTCAGACTGCCCTGTGAAGAACTTGTGTCCCTGAAATATGCTTAGCTTTCAGCAGTCTCTGTTGATTTCATAGCAGCATGGGATGCATCTTGTTGACAGTTGATCCCTCACCCCCACAAAATGAAGGTAAGAAATGCAGACCTGTGGCACTGGTTTTACTACAAAAATTGTGACAAGCTGCTATGAGATGTGATGCAACAAAACTGGAACTTGACAATCAAGTTTTTAAGTTTAGGATAGATAAATAGTGGAACTAAGGATGGTGAGTGATGCATATGGTTGACTTAGACTTTGATGGAAAGTGGCAAGTTTTCAGCATTGGGCTGATATATGGTATCATTGTAGATGAGAATGATTCAGAATTGCTCTCCTTTCAAACCAAATACATGGGATGTTTGCAGTGCTCTAGCACAGCAATCAGTAATGCTTTCAGCAACATGTCAGAATGATCCAGCTTGGGTCAGAGGAAGGCTGGCACTAGGACTTAGCTGCTTCTGCTCTAACTGCATCTCCCACCTGTGCTTTAGTGTGACTGGATCCAGTGTTCCCACTGGCTGGACCCACCCCGTAGGCTGTACGTTGCTGACCCTGGTTGTAGAAGATCACAAAGTTCTATGGAAAAACAAGGGTGAACGTATCCTCATCTCATAGAAAAGGCTGTTGAACCTTGGAGATTTAAATGCAAGAACTGGGAAAGTTGCTCAAGTCAGTGAAAGAATAGAATAAAGCCTGGATCTGTCTCTATCCACGCTGGGCATTTATGGACTAAATGCATCCTTATGGGGCCAATTCTTTAAAGTGAAATTATTGGACAAACGTGATCATTGAGAGAGTATTGTGATAGTATTTTTTATGTGAATTCTGATTCCAATATCAAAATTCATACAACAGAGAAATGTGACATGAGTGTGGAACCTGTATTCTCTAGCTTTGCTCCTCACCTCAGGAATAATAAACTGACAAACATACTTTCTTAGAAATCCTAGCAGGTGCTGACATTCTTACACAGCTGAGTGGTATTTATGGTACCTTCTTTTTCTCAGCTACTTTATTTCCTCAGCATTTCATTTCCCTTCTCCCCACCCATTTTCCTTGGTTAATTACCTACCCGACAAGGTGTAGTCAAATACGTCCAGCTGTTACTACTTCCTTTAATTCACCAAACAGTCAATAACTGGAATAACAATTACTTCTGTACTCTAGGAAAAGTGTCAAAGCTCTTTGCAAATGACCATCTGTCTGACCAGATCAAAGTATTATCCTGGTCTACAAAAGCATCCAAAGCCAGTGTCAGCATTGCCAACTGCTTCAACACTTCAGCTTAACTTCTGGCAGAATGAATCAGCTAAAAATATGATATTCTGGGCCAGATCCTTAGTTGGTATGAACTGAATTTCACTTTAGCAGAGCTATGTCAGCTTATACTAGTTGAGAATCTGGGCCTACTGCCATAAATGAATTCTCAAGTCAAACAAAGTACAACCTTCATTTACAAATTGTTGAAAACCACAATTTCAGAGAAGGATGGGACAGTTGCTATTCCAGATCCTGCATGGCTGCAACAATCTGCATATGAAACTTAAAAACAGATATCCTGGGATGAATATGCCCCTTCAACATTGTGTGGGGAAATTAGAAAGGAGAAGCATGGCAGAACTTGTCAGGTTCATGCTGAATTGTCCAGCTTTCCCTTCATAATTGTACACTATTTGAATGCTTTAAATACTTGAAGTTAAAAAACAGTTTTATGATCATCATGCAATAAAGTTTATTCATTTGTCTTTAACTTACTGAATAAGCTTTCTTAATTTTGCGGGATGTGGTGCATTCTGACTTTGTCAACAGTTAAATGAGATGCTCTGACAATAACATTTCTTCTTTTCTGGATGTTTTAAACTTTTCTATATGAACTGCAGGTGGGAGGCTACCTTTTCTTAACAAAGAAGGTAAAATAAATATACTGGAGCCCAAGTTTAGGTTTTATATATTTATTTTTAAGTACTTTTGTTTATTTCATCAACTCTTCGTGATCATAGCAAAATACTGAAACTGTGCCAAAGTTCTTCATATGGAAAAGGATATGTTTTCCTTACCTCACAGGGATGTTGAGGTTAAAAACCTTTGTTTGTGATATAACAAACAAAGTTCAGATAAATGCTATAGAAAATCTACCAATAAAATATTTGGAATTAACTACTAAGTTTATTGTGATATTGATACAATTTTGAAATGTCCTTTCTGATTAAAAGTCTGGATTTAAGTCTCTACCTGTGTTACCAAACAGCACCTGCAAATGATCAAAACTGCCAGGATATTTAAATATGTATTTTTATCATTTGTATTGCTTCTTAAACTCTTGTATTTCTCAGCTCAAGCAGTGCAAATAGACTAGTAAAAAATTTGAGTAGTTTTTTTCTTCATGCATTAAGATATCACTGCTGCATCTGGGATAGAGGGGAATGCTTGTTCAATAACTTTTACCAGAACTTTTATGTAACCTTTATCAGCCCCAGATTTTATGGAAGGTTGTTTAAAGCTTTTGTCTTGGGTTATTTGACATCACCCTGCCTGGTTATCTGCACTAAGTTAAACAGAGCATGATTAAAAATTATGTAATATAGCAATCAAATGCAGTATTGTAAAATATTTTAAAGAAGGGTGGTGACCAATATGAGCAAAGTTGATGCTGGGTCTTAGGTCAGAAGTTCAAGTCATGACTGAAAAGTATAAGCATCTTCAGTGGTCTCTGTAAATTGAGGTAACGGGTTCAATCAATAACATATCAACATTTTTTTAAAAGTTGATCTATTGCTTTGTGAACATTGCCAAGGAGACAAGAATGGAATAGACTGTAGAACCTGAATCATCCTGCTCTTCTGTCTCTTTGGATATGTAAGGGAGGTTGCTGTCAATCTCCCTGTTGTGTGTGCACATTGTGTCAAGTAGAATATTTCATTTTCGAGGGCCAATGGCTGGACTAGTATAGGACATTTTAAGGATTAAAATGTGATACTAATGGGCTATTTGTGCTACCATTGACAATGTGAGTCCATATTTCTGTGAATTCTTAGTCTTTATACATCTCTAAAGCAAAGCACACATGCTGGTTGGGAAATGATTAATAGGGCTGTGCAATGCTTCAGACAGAGCTTTGGGTCTGGAGAAGCTTTGGATGCTTCAGGGTCCAGAGCAGCAGATCCAGGTTGAAGCGCTGCCTCGTTGGGTTTCCCGAAGCACTTTGGAGCCGTCTAGGAGATCCAACCATAGCATATCATAGGGAAACAATAAAATATCTATAACTTTGTTTTTTGTCCAATTTGGATGAAATTTTCAGGGGTGGTAGACTCTGCAGAGAGGATGAAGCCTGCTAAGGTTCAAGAAGATCAGGGCAGGGGTTTGGGGGGAACAGCACCCCAAATTCTTGAAAGCAAAACTCATGTCACATCTAGGTGTTACAACATAGCAGGGTGAAAACTGCAGGAGTGGTAGCTCTTACTGAGGCCACAAAGTCTGCCAAGTTTCAAGAAGATTGGTGCAAGGGTTTGGGGGAACTGCCCCTCAAGCTGTGGACAAGCAAAACTCATGCTGTGGGTGCTTGTGGGTGACTGTGTCTGTCTTGGGGCAGGAGAGAGACACTGCTGTAGGCCTGGCTGCTAAGCTGCTGTGCTCCTAGTTATCAATCAGTCATGATTCACTCAGGGACCAGCTCAATACACAGGACCTAGCTACTACATAGGGACTTAACGAGCATCAATTAGCACCTACAAAACCAGGCTAAGGAGAGGAAACAATCAATACAGACAATCAACTGCCCCAAGACTGAGACAGTCTCAGCAGGAGTTTTGCCTGTCAACAGCTCGGGGTGCAGGGCCCCAGAACCCAGAAGCCCCTGCACCCATCTCCTTCACAGCCGGCAGGCATCACAGCAGGAGCTACCATCTGCAGCTGTCACCCTGCTGCCCCTTAACACACACAGTGTCACCCATGGCACAACTTTTGCTTGTCCACAGCTTGAGGTCCAGTTCCCCTAAAACACCTGCACCAATCTCCTTGAACTTGGCACACTTTGTGGCCTAAGTAAAGGCTACCACCTCTGCAGTTTTCATTCCCCTGTGGTGTGACACACAGCTGTGACATGAGTTTGGCTTTCAAGAATTTGGGGTACAGTTACCCCTAAACCCCTGCACTGATATTCTTGAAACTTGTCAGGTTTCATGTGCTTATCATAGGCTACAATCCCTGCAAGTTTCATCCAAATTAGACAAGAAACAACAAAGTTATAGCTATTTCATTTATTCCCCCTTGTACCCCATGGTTGGGTTGCCGAGACAGCTCTGAAGCTTTGGAGCCGCTTTGGCCGGATTAAGGTGGAAGCCTGGTCCAGATCGTATCACAGCCGGCCGGTTCTGAAGCTGGATCAGATTGCTGCTGATTCACACAGGCCTAATGATTAATATAGAAAACTACTGAGAACTAAGCTGGCAGCAGGTGCAGAAAATGACAGTTCCAGGGTGCTGAACAATTTGGAATTTCAAAATTTGTTTGATTTCCATGAATGAAAATAAAAGTGACATTTTTAAACCATCCAGGAAACAGCCTTGGAAAACCTGACACTTAAGAAGACTTAAGACATTTCAGTAATTTCTAGTGGGTTTTTTTTCTTCAGACTGAAAGGTAGTCTTATGTAGAGTTTAGATGATAGTTTGTATAGGGATGATCCTACCTCAGGCAGGGGGTTAGACTAGATGACCTCTGGCACTCCTTTCCAGACTGACTTCTCTATGATTGTGTGACATCCGTGCTGCTAGAGTCTTGTCTGTCAGGCTGCTGGACAGGTGAGGTGGTTGGAGCTCAGTGACAGTTTGCTGCAGGATCTTTGTTGACGTCAAACAGACTCTGCACAACACGGCAAACCTGTGTTCACTAGTGAAAGTTATCATGTCAGGGAATTTTTGAGACCCTCTTTAATAAATTGTGGTTTGTAGCTGGAGCATCCAAGAGCAATTCTGGATAAATCTACTAGAATGTGTGATGATGTTTCTAGGGTATACATACTGTAGTGGCAGCCACATCATCTTTAAAGAAAGCACAACAGCCATGTACAGGCATTGTGTTTCTACCAGAATTGCCATTTGCCTAGTAGAAACTGAACGTGCAGATGTTCATTCAATTTCTCCAGGGTGAAATATACCCCCTCAGGGAGAAAGATCTTCCAGTGTAACACCGGGAGGGACTGGATCAGCTGCTAAAGCTGTTCCTCACACCAGTGACTGGCAGCTGGCAACACAGCAGTAAAGGGAAACTGGAGTCACGGGGAAGTGTGCTTGGGAAACTTCTCCCCAAGCCTGGTTCCTGCCCCCATCCCTGACTGAAATCCAGTTGGGCAGTACACCCCAAAATTTCAAAGCCTGTGGGGCTGGGAATGGAGTCTGGGCAGCTCTCCCCACGTTGGTTCCCAGCTCTGCAGTTTTGAATGCCTCCTGCACTGCTCTGCTGGGCAGCATGGGTGTTATTTAAAGCCTACATGGCCAAGTATCCAGGTAAGCAGAATTTCTGCAGGGCCAGGAACCAGGGTCAGGGAAGCTCTCCCCACCCCAGTTCCCAGTCCATGGGCTATAACTGTCATCTGTATTGCCCAACTAGGTGGCACATGTGGCAACTTAATAGCTCCAAGCCAAGAATCAGGGTTGGGGAGACTCTCTTTGGTTCTGCCTTCCCCCACCCCCAGCAGCCAGGGGGCTTGCATATTGACAACTTCTCCTCCCTTCCCAGACGGGAGAGAACAGGCTATCAAGTAAGGTGCTCCTCTAAAGGTGGCAGTGGCCCAGGAAGCCATCCTCTAGTGTCCCCTGGCTGGATAGCTTACCTTTCTGGCTGCTGCAGAGGAAGCAGTGTGGCTATTACCACACGTGGCTCACTTGCTTCTCTCCCCTCTTACGATGCCTTGCTTCACTGGGGGAGCTGGCCAATCGCAGGCAATTTCTCCTCTAAGGAACTATACTTTTTAAGAGGCTCTAGCATGAGCTAGTTGGAACTGGCTCTTTTTATGTAGAGATTCATGTTACATAATGGTGATGTGTTAGAACTGTGGCACTGAATGAAACAGACCTCTGTTGGATATTTTCATCCAAAATAATTGCGGACCCATGCATGGTAGCAGGAATAAAATTAATAAAAAATACGCTAAGTAAAAGAATGGAGCAGTTATTAGCCCCCACTAGCATTGAAACTCTGGAATATGCCAGACAACTGGAAGACATTTAATCAGCAATTCATTGTGCATCTGCAAGCAGCAAGTACCAACAGCAATGAAAACTGCCAAAAGCCTTATTTCTGACCATAGCTAGTTCTGAAACACTTGATTTTTTTATTATTATTATTTTCCAGTTAACTTGGGCAGGAGAGGCTGACTGTAGCATAGTATTACACAAAAGTGAATAAAATGAAAGATGTAATTTTAAATGGGCTACAAAGAAGATGATAACATAAGGGTTTTGGGAGATTTAACCTTAGATCATTCACCTTGTAGGTCTGGGGAGGTAAAACCAAAAGCTGCCCATCTGGATCATAATCAAATATGATTGCAAACCCCCAGAATAACCGTTAATAAAGCAACTGGAATTTACAAAGGAAGTCAGCCAGTCCAGACTGAAGTTTATGGAATACTGTTGCTCTGACACTGGACATGATAGAAATCCAAATTCTGCAAGAAAAGTCTTGAAGCAGAAAGACATGCAGAACTCAAGCACGGTTCACAAAAACAGCCAAGGAGCAGCAAATGCTGTGTGAAAGAACACCAAGCCAAGAAAATGCCCAGCACCACTAACTCAGACAGATTCTTTGTAAAAAGTGGAGGCAGGGACAATGTTGCATCAGAAGATTAATAAGTTATCACCCTGTAAGTGACTGAAACATTGATTAATTTTAAAGTTGAATACAGGTCCACAAACAGAAAACTGGGAACAAGATAACCAGTATTGTCAGAGTTGGAAAATGATGCCAGAATCATTGGGAACTTGCAGATTTATCTAGCATCAGGTAAAAACAAAATATATAATTTTTACCCTGAGAACTGCCACAGTCTCTTAAGAATGACACTGTCCATATCTGGGAAGCAATGAGCACAAACAACAGTAGTGTAACCCCTTAGTTGTATGAGATTGTTACTCTAAATGAAGCCAAACCAAGGAGGAGTGTGTCGTATCTTCTCCAAATCCCAGAAGAGAGGGTGCTAAAGCACATGTCATGGTTGTTTTACCTAAGAAGGCCTTGGGGAACTAGAGCAGTCCAGGTGGCTGAGCCTCAGGAACTGGTACAACTAGAAGTCCTGGATCTAACAGTTACCTGCAGGTTGAAACAGGAGTTGTAGGAAGGACAGTTTGGAGGGTGACACTAGTAAGCTTTCAGGAGGTTCAATGTGCTTGGAGACTGCACAAAATGAGTGCACAACATAGCTGCAGGGGGTCCAGGGCAGCAGCCCTGTGTGCCACCTTTTGCGGGGGGAGGGTGGAGACATGAAAGCACCCATTATCATGAAAGCAGCAGAACACACCATCACAATTGGCACAGCAGCAGCTGCTGATGTCTTGCTACATTTCTGCATATACCCAAAAACAGAGAGTGTGCTTCTATATCCTGTACCTGGCTATTGTCAGACCCCATCACCCAGTACAGTACACCAGGATCCCATTTCTCATAATTATATTTTGGGCGCTCATAACACAGTCTGTAGTTCTTCTGATCTTTAAAGATACAGAGTGTGCTGGCTACTGGCCATAAAGGCATAATAAAGAAGAAAGTTAAGTTGTCTAAAATTACTCTGGCTAACTACAAGTTTTGAAATGCTAGGAGTTAGGCATTTGTTTCTGGCTTAGATCAATTGTAGCTGTGCTGGACATACATGTATTGTAGATCGTGCCTTGATAGAAAGTAAAAGGGTGTCTAGACATCAGTTGTCCCAGACTGCAGCATGTTACAAACACACTGATGTCCGGAATTCCATTCCTCTTGCATGCATAGCCATGTCAAGAAGAAATCAGACAGTATTCTGGGCACTGATGTAAATTAATTATTGTTTCTCCAGGTTGATGGCAGGTCTATTAAATAATATTTGTTTTCAAAATACATCTGTCTCTCTAATAATTTTTTTTTAATTTTACAAGAAGAAGGAAGTAAAGTAAAATCTGTAAAGTGAGAATTGTCTGGAACTTAATTTTCAAAGTGGAAAGAGAAAATTCACATTTTCAGTGGGTGACATGAGTATATTATATTTCAGCGCAAGGAAGCTGAACAGGAATCAACAGTGTGGTGCTGCTTCAGGAAAAGAAAGGCAAATGTCATTCCTGGATGTATTAATAATGTCAGATATGAGGTAATTATTCCCCTCTGCTGCGGTACTTGTAAGGCTTCAGTTGGAGTACTGTATCCAGTTTTGGGCACTAACATTTTTTTTGAAAAGGCAAATTTGGAGAGAGAGAAGAGAGCAACAAGAGTGAACAAAGGTTTGGAAAACATGACCAGTGAGAAAAGTGTGAAGGAATGGAGTTTGTTTAGTCTAGAGAAGAGAAGATTGAGACACAGATACAAGCCTTCCAACGCATAAATGGCTATTACATTGTTATTGATCAATTACTTTCCACTGAGGATTGGACAAAAAGAATTTGGTTTAACTGGAAGCAAAGAAGTGTTAGTTTTGCCCTTGCTTTTATGCTGTCTCATGCTATTGCACACCTGCTTACTCATCAGTTAATTTCAATTCTTTTTACAAGTCCTTTTTATGTATTCAGGAAGACAGTATATAGTGCAAGATGAGAAAAAAATCAATGGTGGAAGTTGCCTCTGTTCATAGTCTGCAGCTCAGTTGCAGTCAGGATGAGATTTACTTCTTTTAAAAGTTCTATGAAATTATTGCTTTCACTAGCACAACCCAAATGTTATGTCTTAAGCAATTTGTCTAATTCCCTTTTTGCAAATTCTGTTTGTTCTACCCCATCTCCTCCCCCCTTGTCAAGATATTAGTACACTACTCGTGGCACTCGCAGGGTGTCACTATAAATATTTGTAAGGAACAGAACAAATCTCCCTCAAAGTTGTCCCTTCTATCTCATCACTGTGGACATTGCTATCCTGTCTGTCCCTAAGACTAGGGACAGGCATTACACATAAACCAGTTTAAGTGATCAGAAACTGGTTTAAACCTGTAACAGAACAGACATCCAATGCACATCAACCAGTTTCAAAATGGCCAAAACCAGTTTGAGATAAACCTGGTTGAATCAGACTTAACTGATTCAGCTCAAACCAGTTTAAGCAATGTCTGTCCCAGACCCCTTCCTGGTTTAACTTAAACCATACTCCCTCACCATTGCTGTATGCTTTCTGGGCTGGGGTCTCTGCTCCAGCCCAGCAGAGCTGGCCCTGCTCCTAGGGGTGTGTCGCAGCGGCACTTTTGTGCCCTGCTTCTATGAAGAGATACAGGTGCCGGTTGCCGGGGCAACCGCAGTTGGTCAGCTGACTGGAAGGGGGCAGGGCCTGAACTATATAAATGTAGTCCAGGCTGAGGCCAGAGAAGCAGTTCCCCTCTGGCAGCTGAGGAAGAAGGAGCTCTGCTGGAGCAAGCAGAGTAGGGAAGCCTGATGGCCTGAGCAGCTTCTGGTCAAGGATACTGGGTGGAGGAAGCCTTGGTAGGGAGTTGAATGAAGGTTAGCCAGTTGGCTTAGAGTTTATGTTGTAGCCCAGGGGCTTGAGTTTTCTGTTTGTAGTTTTATAAGACTGAAGGACCGGGTGAGGCTAATAGGGTTGGAGGAGGCCTCAGAGGGGCTCCACAGTGGTGGGGACCCCAGTGCCAGTGAGGGTACCGCATTTAGGGGAGCACTGCCCCAGCCCTGAAGGAGGGGCATAGTGCATTTTGGGGGGGGAGGCAGGCATGGCAATGGCCACCTGAGCCCCAAGCGCAGAGAAAGGCCCTAGTGTGGGTGGAGCCCCAGGGAGGGGTGCACAGGCAAGAAGCCCAGAGAGGGCACAACGTTCAGGGGGCACTGACCCCAGCCCTGAGAAGGGGTGCAGGGGACTGGGGGCCAGGTAAGGACGAGGCTGCCTGAGTCCCATAGGAACTGGTGACCCAAGGAGGGAAGGCACAGCTACGGCCACCTGAGCCCCAATTGTGAGAAGCCCCAGGGTGGGCGCTGGCGAGAAACCCCAGAGTGGGCACTCGCTTTAAGACCCGAGGAGGGGATTTGGGGGCCACACATGGCTATGGCCACCTGAGCCCCAATTGTGAGAGGTGCCAGTGAGGGGCGCCAGCTGCGTGACAAGCCTGAGGGCGCCAGTGAGGGTGCAGAAAGGAAACTGACCAGACAACATCCGGTACATCTGCGGGCTTGGGGGGTGGTACAGGGGAGGTTGGAGCCACGCATATCCCATAAGGCTGGGGTATACCAAGTCAATCCATACAGAACAGGGGCCATGATAAACAAGAGCACCGTGTCCAAGGGGACAAAAGGCAGCCTCCATTATAAAAATAGATAACATCAAAGACGTGGCGGGCAAGAACGGGGGTGCTTGATCACCAGCTTGGCATGGTAGGGGGTGTTGGAGAGATCACGGCCACTCCTGGGGCCCCGCACCGTGACAGGGTGATACATAGGGGGCGCACGTGGGAGCATTTGCACCCCTGAGCGTGGCAGTACACCCCCTACGAAAACGCGCCACTGACACAGTTGGTGGTGCCTCCAGGTGGTTGCCACTTGCCACCCCACCAGCAGCATCTGTAGGAGCTCTGCGACCCCCCCCCAGCCACTACCAACAGCTGCAGGTGGTTGTCGAACCTTGGTCAGTGCTCGCCACTGCCCCCACCAGCTGCTAACAGCACCAGTGGCATCTGTGGGAGCTCCCCTGCTTCCTGCCACTGAGCTCCCACCACTGCCACCATGCTCCTGCTGTTGCCATGCCCAGCCAGCTGCCAGGAGCACAAGTCATTCATACCTGCTTGATTCATGCCTGCTCCCAAGCCTGAGCAGAAACAAGCAGGGGTGGGGGGTCTGGCCAGAGAGGAGTTTAATTCCCCCCTTGCTGTCCCACCAGCAGGGACCCAAGCCAGGTCTGTTAGGTGCTCCCCCCTTGCTGCTGCAGCAGCAGGCACCATGGCCCCTGAGGCAGAAGGGGGCAAGGAGAAGGGTTAGTCTTCCCTCTACCCCACTGACAGCTGGGTCTGCCTGCCTTTGCCATCGTGCTCACTTCCTGTGGTGGAATAAACCCTCTTCTGTCCCCTCTGCTGGATGCTGGAGGGAGGGGAAATAACCCCTGTCCCTCCCCCACACTCCAAATCCCCAAGGGGCCCTGTTAGCCAGCATCTAGCTGTGCCCCCATCTAGCTGCTGCAGTGGGTGGGGGTAGGGCCCTTGACTGGGGCAGAAGTCCCTGCCATAATATTGGAGAGCACAGTCCCTTCCTGGTGGGACGCTGCACTGTGGAGCGGGCAGAGCAGCAGTGGGCTGCACACAGCAGCTTTGGGGCCTGGAGGGGACCAGAGCACCCCCAACCCTCCCACAGTGTCACTGCAACAGCTTTCCTCACCCTGCAGTGCAGCAGCCTGGGAAGAAGCTCGCGCTTGGGGAAAACCATGATGAGGGCTCCTCCCCCATCATGTTCACTCCCCCCACACCACTCCAGCGGCTGGGTGGGGGCACAGCCAGATGCTGCTGGTAGGGCTACTGGGGAGGGCAGGGAGTGGTGTTATTCCTCACTCTGCCCCCAGGGCACCGCAGAGGGGTCTGCCTGGCCTGTGGCTTGGTCTAGGCACTGGGGCCTAGGCTTAGTAGCAGCGGTATGGGAGACCAGCTGCTGCTCAGCATATGGCAAAAGTAATCTCCCCTGCTCCTGCTGCCAGCACTTCCTGCTGCAGCCACCCAGAGCCAGCACCAGGCTGCCCTGTGTCTGCTCTGTGCTGCCACTGCTGCCTCGCAGGGCAGCCCAGAGGTGGTGGTGAGGTGGCAGTCAGGGCAGCCCCGTGAAGTCCCTGGGCAGCTGCACCTGAAAGAGGCAGCAGCAGGTTGGGGAGGGGACATCCCCCCCACGAGCAACAGTTTCTCTCCCGTGCCACCACTGCTCAGCCTGAGCAGGCGAGCCTAGACCCAATGCAGGGTCAACGCTGTGTGCACTGGCCCCACCTATACAATGGGGATGAGGCCACCGGCAGCAGCAAAGGAGCTGCTGCAGCCAGGCTGCCTAGAAAGGCAGTCCCACCACAGAGCAGCCCCAGCCCAGCTGTGTGCCCAGCAGGGCTGTGCAGAGCAGGTAATATTCGATTTGACAGCCATGCTGAATATTAAAACGGGTCCCGCTTCGATTTGCTGCCCGCTGCGAGTCGAGGTCAAAGCTCAGTCGAATATTTGAGCTGCTTCGACTTCCCCATAGGCTATAATGGGGAAGGTTGAAGCACGCTATAACTTTGGCATTTTTTGTCTGATCTTGATGAAACTTGCAGGAATGGTAGCTCCTGAGGAGCCCACAAAGCCTGCCAACTTTCAACAAGATAGGTTTGGAGAAACAGCACCCCAAATTCTTGAGAGAAAACCTCCTGTGACTTCTGTGTGGAAAGCCACAGGGAGCTCAAAACTGCAGGCTTGCTAGCCCTTGAGGAGCCCACAAAGCCTGCCAACTTTCACAGTTATAGGTGCAGGGGTTTGGGGGAAACTACACCTTAGGCTGCTGACAAACAAAACTCATGATCCAGATGGAATGAGGAGGGTGGCATTCGCTCCGTCTGCACCTGGCGCTTGGGGACCCCCAGCAGTGGGAGGTTCACCTTGAGGAATACCAGCTGCTCCCCCAAACCAGCATCCAAGCAGGTGTGGTGGGGTGTGTGTGGAGCAAGCAGGGGAGCTTGTGGCAAAGGGGTGGTACCTGCGGAGATGATTCAGCATCCCCGAGGTGGTCATGCACTTTGTTCTCTTGCCCCGGCTGATTTTGGCTCAGCAGTGCACGCAGATAGCAAACGTGGGATCACCTGCCAGCTCATAATGATCCCAGACCATGCTAGTGCTGGGCCTTTCCCTCTGGCGTGCGGGTGCATCTGTGAATGCTGCTGAACTCTCCCCCCCTTCAGCAGTCAGAGGCACAGCAAGAGAAAGAGCGGACTCAGCTGAGCTGCTTGCCTTCACCTGTACAGAGGCACCTTCTGAAGTAAGCCTTCTGGGAAAGACCTCGTGGCTTGAAAGGAAAAAACCTGAAGGGTGTCGAGCACAAACTCGACTGATCCCCCCTCCTTCCCCAGAACTTCCCTTGCCAGGGCACTGAGATCCAGATCCAGCGCCAGCTCTTCTTCTGGTGCGGGAAGGCTCAGCATAGGCAGTGACACAGGGGTGGACTGTGCTGCTGTGCTGGTTGCAGTTATGGTTGGGAGAGGTTGTGGCTGCCGTGTCTGGACATGAGAGAGTCTCAGGCACAGGCAGTGGCTCTGGTGGCACTGCTGCTCCCCTCTCTTTACTGCTTGTAGCAGCCTAATCCCTTGTAGCGCGAGGAAAGAGACTGCATCTGAGTTTGGTGGGGGGAGAAACTGCAGCTCTCCTGCTTGCAACCCCCATTGCTCCCCTACATGCAGGCTGGCCAGTGTGGACACCTGCCTTTCCACCCTGCTTCATAATGTGTCCCTTTGTATGTAAACTGGAACCTCTAAGTGTGCTATGCGCTGCGGATTAGATTTCTGGATGTTATGTAAATGTGTTTGTGTGTGCAGATAATATATTGAGAAGCATTGGTGTGGTGGAAAGAATGAATGATGTATAAAAA
>NW_017728947.1:88776853-88796592 GCF_001723895.1 Crocodylus porosus | reverse complement strand
CTAGGCTACTAGTAACCCTATCCAATATAAGCGTAAACTAATATGAAAAGTAGTTATAAAATAAAAGCACCAAGTTCTCAGAAATCCCTGTTGCTAGTGTTGCAAGCAGGGAATCTGGTGAAGATCAGGGCTTCCAGCCGTCGTGGTCTGACGCAGAGGTGCTGGAGAATACCAGCAGCTCAGAAACTGACCCCAAGGCAGAAAGCAGAGAGCTGAAAAACTGCTGCCTTGTATGCATTTTCTCTGGCCCTCCCCCAGAGCACTGGGATTGGAAGGGACCTCACAGAATGCTGATAGGTCACTGGCCAGCCACACGTCAGTCATGAAAGCACTCCTTTCCCTTCTCCCCCTCCCTCCCCTTACTTTCCTTTTTCCCACCCCCTCCACATGGCGAATCCAGTTTAGACAAGTCAAATATTCGACCCTTGTCGAATATTTGACCCACGCTGTTAATATTTGACTCGCGCTGTTAATATTCAATTTGACAGCTATTCAACCAGCTGCTATTCCATTCAACTTTCACTTTTCAAGGTCAAATATGTCAAATATTTGTTGAATTGAATATTAAGTCAAAAATTTGCACAGCCCTAGTCCCCAGGGGGTGGTGCTTGGGCCAGGTGGGACTGAGGGACCTGCCGGGGGCCAGACAAAGCCCTTCTGTGGGCTGGACACGCCCAGCCAGTGGCTGGCCATATTCCTGCCTGATTGTTGGAACAGCAAGAGGGGAACCCCATCATGGTTTTCTTGAGTGCAAGACTCTTCCCAGCAGGAGAGCTGAGCTGCAGGTTAAGGAAAGCTGCTGTAGGCCACAGTGGCACTGCAGGAGGCTTGAAGGGCTTTGGTCCCCTCCAGGCCCTGGCGCTGCCACATGCAGCCTGCCACAGCTCATAGCCTGTCCTGCAGCAGAGCGTTCCCACCGGGAAGGGGCTCATGCTCCCTGACATTATGACAGGGGCTGCTTCTCCCATCAAAGGCCCTGCTCCCTCCCACTGCAGAGGGCAGTCAGGGTTGGGAGTTATTCCCCCTCCCTTTGGAGTCCAGTTGAGGGGACAGCAGGGGGCTTACTCCACCACAGGGAGTGAAAGCAGTGGCGATGGCAGGCTGACCTGGCTGCCAGTGGGGTAGAAAGGAAATGAACCCTCCTCCCTGCCCCCTTCTGTCTCAGGGACCCTGCAGTGAAGAGGGAGCACCCAGCAGACCTGGCTTGCATCCCTGCCATTGGGAGAATTAAACTCCTCCCTGGACAGGTCAGCCCAGACTGGTCACACCCCAGGCCACC
Source organism: Crocodylus porosus (assembly GCF_001723895.1). NCBI lineage: Eukaryota > Metazoa > Chordata > Crocodylia > Crocodylidae > Crocodylus > Crocodylus porosus. Next base: position 88,795,313 of record NW_017728947.1, on the reverse strand, counting down.
ACAGCTTCCCTGAAGCCGAGGACGCATTCTAGCACCTCCCGGCTCATGGCCCGACTACCTGCAGGCATGTAGGCATTCAGTCCAGAGGGCATGTCTGTCCTGTTACAAACCAGTTCAACCTAGGCAGGTTAGACTAATCTGCAAAGGTTGAATCAATTCAGGGTCCGGCTTTTTGAATGTCTGTCCCTAGCCTCAGGCTCATAACCTGGGCATCATCTTCAACCCTGACTTCATTCTAAGTCCTTGTAGCCAATATATGTGTCTGCCTATGTCTTGCAGATTCTTCCTGCATAATCTAAGAGATGCACGTTTCTATCCATCCACAGAGTTAAAATTCTGATCCAGTCTTTCATTACTTTGTGTCTTGATTACTGTGATTGTCAAGGGCAGAGAAAGAATGTTGAAATGTTACTTCTCTTACATGTCTTTAGAAGGCAGTTGCAAAGATCACTTTCCTAGCCCATCACTTTGAGCATGTTTATCTTTCTCTTTGCCTTCCTCCATTGGTGCTTTGTAACGTATCATATCAAGCATAACATTTTTGTTTTTACTCTCTAGGTCTTTCATAGACTATTCTCTTCTTACCTTTCAGTTCTGATAGCCTACCCAGCTGTTGATTTCCACCTCCTGCCAGTCCATGTTGCCAACCTCCTTCAGCCAGTATTAGATTTTCAGACAAGCACTTTCATGTTTCTCTCATGTTGGTACCCTCTCATGCTTGGGAGAAAGTCCCCATACATGTCTGCAAAACTCTGTCATTGTCATCATTCAAATCCTTTTTAAAAACTTTCCTGTCATGATGCCTACAAAAACCTAACAAGCAGGCTAATGATGAGCTGTGTTTATTACCTGGCATTCTGACCAACAGTCATCACACTCTCTTCTTTGCATCCGTTTGCTCTCTGTATTGAGTCATAAGCTCTTTGGCAGAAGGTCCACTTTTTTTTGTTTTATGCTTGTAGAGTCCCTAGCTCAAAGGTATCCTGGTATCTCATGTGCTACATTAATACAAAAAGTGAATGATAATTAATCTTTTTAAAAGAAAATTCTTATATAATAAAAGGGCTTAGTTCATCTGTAATGCTCTTGGAGCACTCCAATTGATTAGTGAAACAATCAATCAGGGTGTGGAGCACCACCATGATGTTCCACTGCCTCCAAGGAGCAGGGCCAGGAGGGGAGGCGTGGAAGTAGGCCAGTGGCACTGGAGGTGGCGTCAGTGTGGGGTGCTGGCAGAGGGGGATGGAGGGGCAAGCTTCCTCTCCCTGCTCCTGGGAGGCAGTGGTGGCACGGGGTGGTGGATGGTGGCACTCCATCACCCCATTCCCTGTTCTTGATGGACAATTCGCTAGTATAGACATAAGAAACCAACTTCAAACAAAACAACTACAGCAATGCTTATCACCCTTAAAATCATTAAGGCCAATGAGGTATGTTTTTATTGGCCATTGCAGATCTGTAGATCAGGTCTTTTTCTGAGGTGTCTGTATAAGTTTAGGTGCCAAACTTTAAACTCAAAAGTATAAAAATTGAGGTGTAATAGATTTGCCATACACCAATTATAAGAAGCTGGATCCAAAATACAGTATTTATTGGCACCTTACACTGTGTGATTATCTAGACCATGCTACCACTAATTGAGAAAAATTCATCCCCACATTCCCATAAATGTACATTTGAAATCTATTTATTATTATATAAACATCGAACATATAGTGTGTTACATAGCAGTATAATTTCATACAGAAGTGCAAAGCTATCAACACCCATGTAACCACCTCCTTAAAGGTCATCACATGATTTACTGCAAAATTCCAAGATACATCACAGAAAACAAGAAAGTTCTTTAGAAATACATCAGTGATTGAAATATATGTATACATGGTGCAAAACTTTTGGGAAGAATTTACACAAGGAAGTCTGGAATTCTGGAGTCTTTTATGATATTCAGTGGAGGGCAGCATGTGCTGCTGTTGAGCTTTAACTCTGTTAAAGTAAAAGGAAGAACGAGTACATGTTTGATTTGCTTCTATTTTTAACTGTTTTAGAGTTTTAACTATCTTGTAACTCTTCTGATTGATTTTTGGGTAATTATATAAGTGAAACATGTGAACATTCCCTTCAAAAGGATGACAATGAAACATTGTGACTTTGGAATATGTGACAGGTGGTAACTCTCAGGGCCGGGTCTCATGTCAGCCTGCCCACCTGTCTCTACGAGGCAATCCACCCAATCCCACCTGCCATAACTGTTGTTCCCATATATGGATGGTACTCACAGGAGAATGCCCTTAACTGCCCCAATTCCAAGGCGTGCTATCTGTAACTGATCTCCCCTACACTGCAGCCCATGCCTCGCAGATGGCATCCAGATTAATATTACTCCCAGTCTGATACCAGAGCAAACTGAGCCCAAAGTTGGGACACAGACAGATGGACGTTCTTCCACTCCGCTCCTCTCTCACTGGGGCCTCTGGCATACAGCCCATTACTGGGCCACACTCCACTGCCCTGCTCCTCCTTGAGCGGCCCTTCTTGGGCCATAATACTTCGCTACTCTCATACTGGCCTTGCCACACAGAACCTTTTGTTCCCGTGAGTTCCCCTACTCTACATGGTCCGGTCTTATGCCAAATCCTGGGCTAATTCTGCCCCAAGCCCCTCACTGGGCACAACTTCTCATGGGGCTGGCCCTTGCACTGTCCTTCAAATTTACTCTCATTTGACCCTACTCAGCATCCCCCTTGGGCTGTCCTTCAGGCCTACTCCAACTTCAGCCCTACTCATCCCCCTCACATGCACAGCCTTTCAGGCCTACTTGCACTTGAGCCCTACTCTGTGAGGGGCCTCCCAATGCTTTCCATACTACCCCCCTCTGCAGTCTCTGGGACCTCGTATCCTTGCTCGGCTCAGGTGCTTATATGTGGGCATACCTGGCCCCCACTACTTCCCCAGCTGCCTCCAAAACTCACCTGAAGATCGGGGCTGGGGTTAAGGCGCCCCTCCTCACCTTTCACCAGGGAGGTCACTGGGCTGGCATTTCCTGGGGACTCCCACACCACTAGGAGCCCCACCAGGCTACCCTTCCACAGCAGGGTAGTTTTAGGTCATGCCCAGGACCAGGAGACTCCAACCCATCCCCATAAGCTCCTGCCCTTACCTCCAAGGCTGTTCCTGCTGCAGCTCAGCTAAGCAATGTTTCTGCCTCCCCTGGACATAGGGAACTGTAGCATTTATATGCCTTGTTCAAAACAGCTGCCCTCGTCAGGCACTTGGTAGCTGCTTGCCTCTGCCCTTAAAGTGGCAAGCACCCAAAGGTGCCCTGTCACAGTATATTTTTACCCATTTGGCCAAAACTATTTGCCATATTTAAATAAAAGTTGCAAATAGTTTAAATCCCTTCAAAACTGCATTTTTTTTTGGGGGGGGGGGGGGACGGAATATCCTTGCCCTACTTATGAGAAATTAAATAAAATGCTTTAATCTCTTTGTACACTTTTTATATAGTACAACAAGTAAGTATCTGCCTATTAGGTAACTAGAATGCTGCCTTGAGCATAAATATATGATAGCACACAGAAGACCAGGATCTGCATCCTGTGTCTAATCTATTCATTCCCAGTTCTCGGCTTCTGACCTATATGTGGCTTGTAAGAGGTTTTCATCATGAAAGAAATTGAAAACTATAAAAAAGAATACACACCCCTTCATTGCAGAGGGACATTGGGGTATACAAGGAGTGCATTTTTTTGACCATTTAGGCACAATATGCATTCACAAAAAACTAGTGAATGTTTTTTAAAACATTTTTTCAGTGACATTTTGAACTTTCTTTGGAAGCTCCTGTGTAGATTTCCACTGAACATATCCATCCTCATTGGCTTAGCTGATGACAATGATGTTTAATGAAAGAGGATAGCTATGCCTACAGTAAAGCTGTAGTGGAATGCAGTTGAAGTGAGATTTGTTCCAGTGCAATTTCTATCTGCTCCTGCATCCTGGAGACAGCCAGCCCTGCATGGAAATCAGTGAGAATGCTTGTCTTTTTTCCTTTAAAGACAGAATGTCTCAATCCACACAATACTATTATTTTCTCCTCTTACTTAACAGCTGGAATCTAAAATTCCAGGAGAGAGGGGAGGGAGAAAGGGGAAGGGGAGGTCGCAACTATTAGTCATGGAGACAAAGTTAATAATGTGGAACAAAATACAGACAATAACAAAAATGGTTTTGAATTCAAAACAGGAGCAAGAGAAAAGAATTTGTTTTAGTATGGTGAATTGTTTGTAGGTTGAAATACGTAAGTGTATTTGCTTATTAGAGTTTGGCAAAAAGCAAGGCAGTGTGGCATCTTAGACTAACTGCGTTAGAGACACATAAGCTTTAGGTAACAGCATCTGATGAAGTAGGCAGTCACCTAGGAATGCTTATGCCTCTTTGAACCAGTTATCCCCTCAGGGTGCAAACAAGTGTTCATTGCACCTGGTCTAGGTGTAAGTGGCTGAAAGTAAGCACAAGAGTGGGAGTGGGTGCATGCAGGAGTTTGCTACTGCCACAAACAACATGTGCAACAAGCATTCACTGTTCCTGGGAGCCACATGGGAGCTCAATGCAAGTAACTCAGGATTGGAGGAAGGTGGGGGGGGTCTAGCGGGTCCGTGGGAGGAGCTGGTGGGTCAGCAGGAGGGTGGGTGGGCAGGATCAGGGTGGGGGTAGCAGATCCACAGGGAAATGAGGTTGTGGGTCTGCAGGGGGAAAGGGGTTGCCCAATTGGGAGGGAATGTCAGGCGGGGAAGAGGGTTGGGGGAAGTGGGGCAGTTGGTGTAGTCTTGGGGCCAGAGCCAATTGCCTGGGCTTTCTCAGCCCCAAAAGTGCTCTCCAAACACATAGAAGCCTTCTGAAGATTGCGCTAACCCTTTCTCTATTCTATATATGTAGTGCACCTACTCAGGTGAACTGGTATGCTATTTTTGGGGGTGATTTAAACCTTCTGCATGCCTATACAACTGGACATGTAGATTGATTGACTTAACACTGGTTAGGGTGATCTAAAGGTAATGAATGTACATACCTTAAGATGCCACCCTGCTCTGCCTTCTGCCTGACTTCCAGCTAACAGAGTTAATTATGTCCCTTACTAAAGTTGAAAGGGTTGTTCTTGGTTAAGCAATATCCTGAATTTCAGGATTTAAAAAAAATTAAATTCTAATATAAATTGGGACATTTTAATTAAATGAATGTCAATGTCAAACATTTTATTGAAATAAGATGTTTTTATTGAAGCTGAGCCCATGTCACAGAAGCATAATACACTGTAATATTGAGCCAAGCAATTAATTTTTATTATGCATTTCTTATTTCTTGTTCAAACTCAATAAATATGTTTTTGAATTGTAAAGCTATTGTTAAACTAGTCTGAATGTCTTTTAATGCATATTTTCTCAGACCTGGTACTGTAGTCTTTACCCTGGCAAGCCATCTTCCCTTCATCTAGCAATTCAAGGGCTCTAAGACTGGGCCCAAAGTGTCATTTATGGACTTGCTATTGTGGCTTTATTGCATTCATTTGACACATGGAATTCTAGTTCCTGTACAGAGCTTCCTGCTGGCAGTGTGAGTTCTCTGAATGATAAATAATCTTGATTTTTTTATGCAATATTGTTTGGTCTAGTGCCAGATCATTGTTTAAAAAGGGTGTGAAAGGATTTGACCTATGAGATGGTGATGCTAAATGTAAATGGCAGGTGTATGAATGACGCTGCTGCATGAATAATCCCGGATCCTCACAGACGTATAAGATTACTGAAATCTTTTTAGCAACTTAAACATGAAGCTAGTCATAAAAATCACATGGTTTCATTTAACTTTTAGTTATTATGTTGAGTAAAAGCTCATTTTTGTTTTATGAACCAAGCATTAAAAGGAATTTTTAGTGGGAACTCAGTACTTTCATGCTTTAAATTCTGTGTTCTAGACTAATTCCAACTACAGAAATTAAATTTTGCATGTTTAAATTGTTTGTTTCATTTAGTTATGGTAATGTTCTTTTCCCCTCTCGCTACTAGGTGTTGCCAATTATGATTCATCTCAGGGGCAGTTTTAAAGAGTTGGTTATGTTACAACAATGCAAAATCATTTGTGCTGGGTAACAGATGAACGTGTGCGTGTCTATACCTGGCTCTGGCTGCGTAATACCTGCTGGTACTGCACAGCCTCAGCTGCACACAGGTCATTTTTGACCCTCCTGTGCAATAGCAACAGGTCAGTTAAAACCCTATCGTACAGTAGCAGCAGCATCACGGTTAGTGCCACCAATGCTATGTAGCATCTCGTGTAGATGTGCGCTGTCTGTATTACTCTATTGAAGATGCATTTGGCCCAACAAGTATATATCAGCTTTTGTAAATTTATGTTCTAAAATCACTAATTTAGGAATTCACTGTCAATTTTTTCACTGACTGAGTTGTTTTCTAAAGGTACATTTTAAATCTGAATGGAGGAAGGAACTTAACAAAGCACTGACTAAAATTAAATCTCCATTGCTTACTGTATTGGGTATACTGGAAAACACGGGCTATATGCATGTACTGATGATGGGTCAAAACAGATAAAAAATGAAGACGGACTAAAACATGCACCTAACTTTTTTGTGTGAGTGCCTAAGTGAACATATAAATTGAAGCACCACTCCCTGCTCCCTTGTTAAGGATAGTTGATTTAACATTGAACAAAGCAGGTGAATCTGTTTTATACAGTAAAATGAATCTTCCTTAAAAGTGCAGCTCTTTCAGAGTATTAAAAGAACTTGATGAGAATTGACAATAATTTAGCTAAGTAGAGTTATCAGTAGTTACAGAATGGTTCTTTTAGTGCTTAGTGTCAGTTCTTTCCATTCTCAAATTATGCTAATTGTAAAACTAAACTAATGCTTCAAATTCTTAGTCTTAATTCTCACTGGAGGCTGCATTGGCGAGTGCATATGGAGCGTATATACATATAGATTAATAATATATATATTTTTTATTATTCATTAGTAATTAATCATTAGGCATTTTTTTTAGCCAAGCTTCTATTTTGTAAAGACTGCCCTCTTTCAAAATGACCACATTTCCCATTGTTTATGTAACCCTTCTGCCAGGCCCTGGTGGCTGTACAAGGGCCAGATTCAAATTTGGGGGGTTTGGCTCAAGCCCTTATCCAGCCACCTGGAAAAACCTAACCTACTGAAAAAACAGCTTCCCTGCATGCAAACAATTTGAACAAATAGACTGGTTTATTAAAAGTAATTAATTAATAAGAATAATCAATCCTTGTCTAATCCTCCCTATTAACGCCCCCCCCCCCTATTATAACCCCAAATAGCTAATAGCCCAAATTCCAAACACTAAACTCAGTGAGTTTAAGGGTTTTGGTCACTGTTTTAACTGTAAAATCCCTACCCCAGGACTTGCCACCTTGCCCCACCCAGAGGGAAAGAGAAGCCTTTTCCAGGGTCATGGAGGAAGATTTTTGTCACTGCCTACTGCTGCTTTGACAAGCGTGGCTCAGGTCTCCACCGCCTGCTACTCAGGGTGGCTCAGGCCCCATCCCTCTTGCCACTCTGGGATGCCACTGCTACTTAAAGAGTGCCACCTGGGATTGCTGTTGCTGCTCTGTGCATCCTGCTTAGAGTCTCTGCTGCTGTGGTGCTCGGGGTCAAGGCTGAATGCACCCCCTTGGACATGTCAGCTCTGAGTCTCACTAGTAAGACCACTTCAGCTGCCTCACACCATTAAGGGTTTACCAGCCTCCGTGAGATTGTTCTCAGCAGGGGACTCTGCACTCGAGTCTCCTTGGGTTCTCCAGTCACAGCCCTAAAGCTGCCCTTCCTTGGGCTTGCCTTCCTTGGCCCTTCAGAGGCCTCAGTGCTCCCACCGCCATCCCTTCTGGTCCTCACAACTGCCACGGAAGCCTCCTGTCCCCCATGCAACTGCCCCTGGGGATCCCAAACAGGGCATAGGCACATACAGGCCCTCACCCTTTGGACCCTGCGTACCACATGGAAGCGAGCCAAGCCACTGTGGGACAGAGTTTGAGTACCAGAGCCCCAGTCATAAACATGCCATGCCAATTAGATGGAATTCCGTTTTGCTCCTCAGGTGCGTGGCCATTGCGAGAAGACCATTTGGTCTTCTCAAAAAGGAATGTGAGGCCACAGAGTGCTCTTAAAGACAGCAACTGGCTTCACTCAGTGGAAGTGAAGGGAAACGGAGGCCATTTTGAGAGAGGGCATCTGGCTTCTGCGAACAGTGGGAGGTGGCAGCCATGTTGGAAAAGGGTGGGTCTCCTCAGGTTTCTGTGAAGGAGGAGACCACTGGAATCTGACTGCCATCATGAGGTGAGCTTTGAGTTATGGAAAATAGCAACAACATGAAAAAAACATTACTCCCAGACATGTATTTTGCAAAACTTTGCATCAAATCTTCCCAGCACAGCAGGTCAAGGGAACTGGGGTGTGGGTAAAAGATGGCCAGGGAGGAGGAGGACGGGGAACTGGTGTGTGTGTGCACACACATGTGTATGTGCTCGCATAGGCACACACAGAGAATTGTGAGGGGCAGTGGGATGCATGTGCAGACAGTCATCTACGCACCTGCTACACTGCTCTTCTCTTGTTTAGTAGCCGCTCGTGATAAAGTTTCCTTGCTCTTTCTTTACAGCCCTCCTCATTCCTTTGAGTGAACTGTTTTCACTTCATGTTTAAATTTTGCCTGAAAAAATTGCTTGATTTCTCTCTTCTCTCCTTCCCCATAATTGTAAGCTGCAATGTAAGTGGAGTTGTGAACTTCATTTCATTTTTCTCTCTTCTCACCACCTCCCCTCTTTTCTTAGATAATGTATTCTCTAAAATTGTAATTGGCCTCCACCCTCTTTTTATACATTTTACATTTTTAAGTAAAAGAGACTTCTGTAGGGTTGGTGTCATGAGTACTTGGCACCTTTCAGAGTTGGTGCCAGTATTTCCATCTAGTCATAACTCCAGTTGACAATTAACTTTGTTAATGAAAAAGAAACCTTTCTGAAGGTTTGATTTTTCTTTGTAATAGTTAGAAGTTATACAGTACTTTACATGTTCAGAATAGTGCACAAATAATAACTGTAAAACCCCCTCTCAGTGGTAAGTAAAGAAACAATCTTATCTTCATTTTACACCATCATCTTAACTTTCCAGTCAATCATATTCAGCATATGGTTTCATTTTGAAAGATCAAACTAAAAAATAAACTCTTGCATCACTTGACTGGTAAATCATATAATTTATTACAGTACATCCGTCCAGGAGAGACTCCCATGTTTGATGATGAATGGTTAATAGGCTACAGTGATACTTATTTCATTTATATATTCCTTTCCTGGTGTAATTAATATATATGAATATAGAAAAGAAACCAAGAAGCACAAAATCTCCCAAAATATTTAGTTTTCAATTCTTTATTAGCACAGCCTATCTTCTTATTGATATATCAGCGAAACTATAACAGAGGTTCCATGTGTTAAGACACCAACTGAATCTTGATTCTCTAGCAATATCCCTGAATACTGCTGTACCATTAAAAGACACAAACATTTGAATTTTAAATGCAGCATCTTTTGAATTTTAAAATTTATAGTATTTTAAATTTAACAGTATTGTAGAAAAACGAGGATGGAAAGGGGATCAAGAGATAATTTAGTCCAAACACTTGCTTGTCTTCTCTATTTAAACCTTACCAGCTAAATATTTGTCTAATCTGTTCTTTAAAACTTCCACCAATGGAGACTTCATGGCCTAATTAGCTAATCTGTCTTAACACTTAACTGCCTCATAGTTACGAAGCTCTTCCTAATAGCAAACCTAAATTTCTCTTGTTGCAATATATTTCTTGTCCTCTCCCTTGCAGCCAGAGTATGATCCTCCACTTCATATATTTGAACTGAAATTTTAAAATAAATACGAAACAAGAATGTACTTATACAGATTTATCATACTCTACAATTCTGGAGGCAAAGACCTTGCCATACAATCTGCTCATTGGTGCAATATAAATATTGCAATGAAATATATATATATATTGCGCCAATGAGTAGATTGTATGGCAAGGTCTTTGCCTCCAGAATTGTGGAGTATGGTAAATCTGTACGAGTTACATTCTCCTGACATCAGAATTTACACAAATTGCTAACAATTAAAAAAAAAAGTTAATAGAACAAATGAATTGAAAGATCCCTATCCATCCTTTTTATGTCCTTGTGACAAGGTATTTAGCAGAATTCACAGATTTATTGGAATCTGACATGGCCGCAACATGAATACTCCTGCTGTGGCCTTGAGCTTGCAACTTTGGGTGGTCAACTGTGCACCTTAGCACCTGTACTCCCCCAACCCACAAGAGCCCTGTGCAGAAATTTAAATTGTCATTTTTTTTCAAGTTTTATATATTATATTTATTCCATTTGAAAATACACAATTCTCTGCAGAATATCATTAATTCCATTTTCACATATCCTGTATACCCAAGACTCTCCTTTAGAGCTAGCAGGTGATTTGGGTACACAAGGAATGAAAGTCCAGATCCAAAATTAATAGGGAATTTTGTTTTTAATACGTAAGTGTATGCATAAATCTTAACTTCACCTAGATATTTTTTGGCCGTCTCTGCCTTCCTTTTGTTTCATTGATTAGTCATTGTTCTGCTGCCCAGTTTGTTATCTATTTAATTTGTAGCTTTTCTTGGAAAGTAGAATGTAATGCAGATTTTAAAAGTGATATTGGTATTCAAGAAAGTGAGAAACCAGTAACATAATGTAGTGCCTGCATCCTGCTAGGGGCTCACAATTTTGGCTGCAAGTCATCAAATCACTTTAAGCAAGTGAGTAACTCTGCTGAAATAAGTGCAACTATTCACCTGCTTAAAATTAAGCATTTATTTAAATGATCTAAAGAATTAAGGTCAGAGTGTTTGCTTCTTTGTAGGATTCAGATCTTACTGCTCCAAGAATGAATTGTTTCTTCAGAAAAAGGCTGAAGAAAAGAGTTTTGGTCAGTAAAACACCGCTCAGCTTGGAAGGACATGGTGGTAATCTTCCCCCTATCCCCTCCCCACCCCCATCTTCCCCCCTCTCAATCTTATAACCAAGTCGGAAAGCACAGGCATCCTAGTAAATGCTACCTGTTTAGCAATCAGGCACAAAGCAGGATTGCTATGTGTATTACTAGTCAAAATAATAATCATGAGTGTTGCTGTGGTGAAATGAAGAATTGCCCTAGGTTTGCTCAACATTTGGACCATGTTTACTGAGCTGTTTGCAAATTCAGATTAATTCTGTGTTTGCAGTAAAACTTAAAGCCAGGTGGTTCTGCTTGGTTTGGGATTTTATCAGCCTTTGCAATAGCTCTGCTCAACGCTGTCCTATTTTTACTGTGAAATGTACATGAGCAATGGCTTCTGTCTAGGAAAAGTAGAGATTTTTTCCTTGTTTAAATAGCAACATCATGTTCTGTGACAACTGCTTGCTACACTAGCCATCACCTCCCCTATTACCTCATCTTTCCCCATGTCCATCTATGATAGCTTTCTAGTTGACCTCTGGTTTTTAGGAAAAGGGCCATATTTTCTTCAAATATTAGTCCATGATATCTAGCACAATAGGGCCCTGATTCATAGCTACTTTCCCTTTTATTTAAGCATTATTTTACCAGAACAGATGTAAAATACCTGAAGACCTTTTATCCCATTTCAAATAAACATGGGGAATATCTTATTTGAATCAGGGCTATTCAACTGCAGCCTTTGAAGGTTTAAACTGCAGACCATAAGGCTTATCAACATGTCTGAAGGAGCCACTGCATTGGCCCAGCTCCCTCATCCCCTTGCCCACTACTGCATTCAGGGTCTTTGATTACCACTGGTGGCTCAAATTGGCAGAGGTGAAAGGAGGTAAGAGTTAACAGTGACAGTGTTACACCAACACAGTGACTCCAACAGATGCACCAACAAACTACCACTTTTTTATACTATAATTTTTTTTTTACTACACCTCATTTTTTTTACTCTATGAAACAGAAGTGCACACCCTGGCACTTCTGGCCTGCTCCAGATCTGGCCTATGAGAAATTTTGTTTAAATAACTACAGGTGTATTTAATAGGATGTGTTCTTGTTACTATATCTGGGGATAACTGCTATATGAATAATGGACTTTCTGAAACTCAAAAATAAATTTGATTCAGGTTCATACAAATGTTGGGTTCAACTCAGAACAAACTAGTCCATTCCTTTTCTGATTATTTTATGCCCTTTTTAAAAAAAAAAAAAATCTTTAAACATATTTTGGTCAGTTGTAAAATGAAAATGGCATTTGAAAATTAAATGTCAAAATATTTTGGCTGGAAAATATAGAAACAAAACTTTTACATTTTTTAATTTTTCCCCTTTTTGGATAAAACCTAGCTGGAATTAACTCAAATTCACAAATAATTTGAACCCCTTTCAAAACCATACCTTTCAGTGAATTCTCAAAGAAATTTTCTCTCATGTGATCTATGAGTATGGATCAGAATATTGTTTTCCTTTGAGGAAATGGCTTTTCTCCCCTAGACTCCAGAAATTAATTTTATTCTTCGATTGAATTTATTGGTTTTTTTTTTTAATTAATTTTTTAAATCTGACCTTCACACTCACTTTAATGTTCCTTTTAGTTTTTAGCTCCATCAGCTGGGTTTCAGCTTTTCTCCCCAAGGTCCAGTGTAAGACCCAGTTGTTTATAACTGATTATCATAAAAGGCAACAATGTCTTCTCCTCCCTTCCTTGCTGTAAAGCTCAAGACATACATGCAGCTGTGTTGGCTAAGTTAGCAAAAACTTGTCTTTAGCCTCTGCTTCCCATGCTTTTTGTTAGTCCTCTCTTGTTATTAGTGATGCATTACTATTTTGCTGATACTTGCATGTTTGAATCAGGGCCCAGTTATGCTAGGGACTATATACAGCATCCCTTGCACATGTGCACACACAAAATGAAAGATGGTCCCTGCCTAGACAGCTAACAATCTATAAAAAGGTATGAGTACTGCCATGTGCAAGATGTCTCTCCCTGTTGAAATGTTGGCCTTGTAATAAGAATACTGTTGTGCTCTACTGCCACAGTGTGACTGTTGTGCAGAAAGCAGGAAAGCTGTTAAGTCTTGTCAGCTCTACTGGGGCCTCTGACACATTCATTTAAAGGCACAATGGTATCTGATTCTCAAAACCAACAGTTGCACCTCCTGCTATACCACACATCTGTGGAAGGAAGCATGATTGTGGGATCAGGCATCAAATCCCAATTGTTCCTTATTGTCAGTGAAAGGGAAGCCTAGGATCATGATCCTGGCTCCCCCAGCATCAGCAAGTAGCAAGCTGGGTGCCTGGTATGCCCATAGCTGGGAATGCCAGTCAGCTGATCAGTGCTCCCAGCCTTGAAAGACCAATTTGGTGTGCTGCTGCAGCTGGGAGCACCAGTCTGCTGATAGACACTCCCAGCTTTGAAAGGCTCTGGTTCATTCCCTAGGCTAGGAGTGCCAATCAGCAGACTGGTGCTCCCAGCTATAGGAGTACCAATCAGAGGCCTGGCTCTCCCAGCCACAGGAGAGCCCTTCAAGGCTCCTGAGGCTGGGAGTGCCAATCAGCTCACTGGCACAACCCATCACAGCACACATGCGCTCCTGAGGCTAGGAGTGCTGATCAGCTGATTGGCACTCCCTGCCTTGGGCATGCACTGGCCACCTGTTCCATTTAAGGTGTGATGGGAATCAGCCACAAAATCATTAAACATATTTCATGTAATCATTTTGTGGTTTATTCCCTGTTTTATTATACCATTAATTGTATGAACACAAAGCTGGATTAATCACATCCAAAGTGCAATTTTGGCCAGGGGTCTGACTGACTGCCAGATCAGTAACTGAAGACCTATCATGAGGTTTTAGTCTAAAAACAGTCCCAAGAAATCTGAGTGGACTTTTAGCCTCTGACTATGGGACTGTGAGGGCGTGGGGCCTAGGAGTGGCCGTGTACTCCCTAGTGCCCCCTACCATCACTCAAGGTGATTCAGCACCCTCTGGTTCTCATCCACCACGACTTTGATGACAATTAGTTCAGAAGGGAGGCTGCCTTTATCCCCTGGTGAACGGTGTGAGTGTTACTACCCCTACTCCATATGGGGTGCCTCAGTGCACCCCTGCCTTAAGGGCAATGTGTGCCTCCTACCTCCCCTTTAGCACGCCCCAAGCCTCACAGCTGTTCCTTAGATGTTGTTTGGGTCCCTTGCCCTTCGGCACCCTCTCCGGTGCCCCTTGGGCTCGTCCTGCCCTAGTGCCCCTTTCCGGCACCCCGGGCTTGTCACCCTCCTGGCGCCCCTGGGGCTTGTTACTCCCCGGCGCCCCCTCCAATCTTCCTGGGCCTGTCCCGCCAACCAGCAGTCCCCCTGCCGACGCCCCTGGGTCAGTTACGCACCTATCGCCCCTTTACCGGCGCCCCCGGGCCGGTTAAGCAACCTGCACCCTGATACCGGTGCCCCTAGGCTGCTGCTGCAACCTGTACCCCGATACTGTCGCCCCTGGACCTGCCGTGCCCAGGCCTCACCCCACTGGGCCTGCCTTGCGGCTTCTTCCACCACTCCTCGCCCTCTCTGGAGCCTCTCGCCCCCTCCCGGGCCTTTGCCACACTTCCTGGGCTTCTTGCCCCCTCTGGGGCCTTGTGCCGCGCCTCTCGCGCCCGCTGCCCCACTCTGGGGCTTGTGCCGCGCCTCTCAGCACAAACCGTTGTGCCACACTGGCACTGGGAACCCCCAAGCTACCTCACACCCCTACAGCCTCACCCAGTCCTCCAGCATAACCATAAACAGCCCAAGCAGTGAGCCAGCCGGCTACAACATAAGGCCTACCAGCTTACAGTCGCCTCTGCTATTCTCTCTTTCTCTCTTTCTTTCTTTCTTTCTCTCTCTCTCTCTCTCTCTCTCTCTCATTGCCACCAGCCAACCACCATCATTAGCCCTGCTGCTCAGCTCTCCCACAGAGCTACAGCTGCCAGAGGGGAACTGCTCCTGGGCCCAGGCCTGAGCTGTTATAAAGGGCCCGGCCCTGCCCCCTTCCGGTCACCTGACCGGCTGGTTACCACAGCAACCCACAGCTGGGCTGACAGCTGTCCATTTCCTTTACTTAAGGCACAGGACACCTCAGTGCTCCTGTGACAGGGACTGCATGAAGAAAGGCCCTCCTACCTCTGGTTCTAGAATTCCTATATGCAGAGCCCAATTTAGGTGGTGCCCTGAGTGAACTTGTATTTTGCCACCCTTCCCCCTGCTTCAGAAATAAAGCTGTAATCTCAAAAGTTTTCTATAAAGTACAAAAAAATTGCAAAACAGGAAATGACACAAAATTCAATTAAATTCTATTTTATTCAAATAATAAAGAACATAAGTCATAAAAAATAATATTATGGTTAAGTGACAAATAAGTTAAACATTAAATTAAACACTAAACTAATCAATAACAATAACAAATAAAAACCTTTCTTGACCAAGATTCCAAGACTCAGAAGATGATTTTGCTGATATTGCTTGTTATAGTTCTCTATTTTGAGCTACAGCATTCTTGATAGACAGGATGGCCAGCAAAGGTAGCGTGTCATTTCCCATGACTGATTGCAAATATGTTTTTATGAGCTTCAGATTTGAGAAGCTCAGTTCTCAGCTTGCTACCCATACAAGCTTAGTTAATAGGATCCTGAGTGCTGTCCATGGGCACATCCAGACAAGTGTACACATGTAGTTTGCGGCACTGCAGAACTGTCTGCAGCACCACAAACCACACACACCTCACATACAGGCTTTCACTATGCTGCTAACTTGCAGTGCACCAGGTTTTTTGACAGTGGGAGACTGACTGCTAGCCAGGCTCTGTACACCTGGATTGCTGCCACTGGTGCTGCAGGAGACTCCCAAGATCCCAGATAAGGCTACTGGGGCCAGCCCAGGTGCTGGCTCCAGCCTCCCATACCCCACCCAGGGCAACTTGCCACGCGCCAAAACATGTATGCATGGGCATTCCCCGGAGACAAGTAGCAGCCACACAACTATGTGTGGGACAGAATATTGGAGCGAAAGGAGGGCTTTGTGTTTGTCTCCCATCTAATGTTGGATGTTAGTTATAGAGGGGTATTAACTGGAATGACATTGAAATGTATGTATCAATTTTCCTGCTCTACTGCTTTCTGCATTGCCTTTGCTAATTCTGGAAATGTGTTTTTATCCTCCAGTTTCTCCTTTTCTTGTGAAAATAGTTTTTCTGCATTCTACACCTGCAAAATGGCTTTCATTATTACAGTTTTACTGAAGAAACAGGTATGGATGATAAAATATTGGTTGAAAGAAAACTAAGGCCTTGCTTGGTGTTTTCTGTATCATAGACATCCTTAGTATTTAGCCAGCTTGGGGCACTGGATGGTTCAAGGGATTAGTTATTAATCGTTTCATCTTTAAATTATCAGTTCAAATCTAGCCCAGGCAATTGCAAAGTATTACACCTAGTTTATTTGTTTACATGAAATAAGTTTGGTAGTTGCAATTCATTTCCTATTAAATCGATATTCATATCACAAAAGCACATACCAAAATGGCTACTGGTTGATCCATAGTAGATACCAGTGCCTGGTGTGAGCCTGTAGAAACAGTCCCTACTAGTTAAAGTTGTGGGACAATGTAGGAAAAGCTTATGTTGCTGTTACATCCCTTCTGTCTCTAAAAGACTAAAAGAACTTCCAGCCACCAGGAAATACAGGAACAGGGGCAAATCTGGGGGAGATGGGGAATGCAGTGCTGCATTTAAACCCCAAAAGCAAGAAGTATTAGTCTTAGATCCTGTTACCAGGGGCAGATCCAGGGGGATGCACTGATGCTTTACACCCCCCCCCCCCTTTGATTCCTGTTCTTTTAAAATCAACTGCCTGGAAAAGGCAGTGGCATTTCTATTCAGGCAGCACTGAGAGAGTTAATTGACTTCATGGCTCATTATGATTTACCTGATTCCTTCTAATCTCTCCTCATTCCATAGGTGTTAATGACCCTGTGTTCTTGTTAATGGTCTTGATGTTCCACTATTGTTAAAAGAAAAAATCTCTGTTGTTAACAACTGGTGGAACAGGTGCAGTTATAAGGCATGATGTTCAGGTTTCATAGCAGAGAATAGCCTGGAGAAAAGAAGGCTCAGGGGGGACTTGGTGGCAGCCTACAAGTATGTAAGGGGGGTGCATCAGTGGTTTACCAAGCCTGCTCAAAGGATAACAAGGTCTAATGGCCACAAACTTCTGGAAGGATGATTTAGACTGGACATAAGAAAAAACTTCTTTACAGTCCATGTGCCCAGGGCCTGAAACAGACTCCCCCCCCGCCCTTCCCCACCCCCCGAAGGGGTGGTGCAAGCACCTACTCTGGACTTATGCGAAAGATGTCTGGATGTTTATCTTGCTGGGATCATTTGACCCCAGCAGACTTCCTGCCTATGGTAGGGTGGCTGGACTCAATGATCTTGCAAGGTCCCTTCCAGCTCCTAATGTCTATGAAGTCTATAAACTAAAACAAGTGTCTCAGCTATAATTGACCCTCAGCAAGTCAAGACCACTTGCTTTGAGGCCTGAGATCTGCCAGGGCAGTGGTGGCCAAGAGCCCACAGACCTTGCATGGAATGCATTGGCCTGCAAAGCTGAGAGTTCTGGGTTTGAGATCCAAAAGGGACACAAGTAGGACTGTTGGCCAGGGCAGGGAGGAATCTTGCAGGCAGCAAGGGGGAGGCCCTGGAAGGATACCTGAGCCCACTTAGTGGCAGCGATGCGGATATAGATAAGGCAATGATGCCGGGCTTTAAATCTACCCCACCTGCCTCCCCAAATTATTCAACATCAAGGTATAGGGAGCGGGGGGAAGCGAATGGAGCCAGCCAGGCATGGGAGCCCCAGTGGCACCCTGTAACATCCCCACACATTATAACCCTTGTATGCTTTCTTCTGATCTTTGTCCTTCTGCTGCTCTTGTTTTCAATGGTTTACTTTCTGAATTGCACTGTACTTGGCAGAACACTCTTACATTTCCTACCTTTTCTTATTGGGATTTAAATAGTCCGCTGTAATATTGTTATTTCCTTTGGTTCTGTTTTTTCTCCACGGGATGCTTTTGCTTTTACATTAGTATCACAAAACTTGATCAGGGGACAACAGGGCAGGCCCTATGAGGACAGGATGCGGGACCTGAACCTGTTCAGCCTCCAAAAGAGAAGGCTGAAGGGGGATCTTGTGGCCTGTTATAAACTAGTCAAGGGGGATCAGCAGGCATTGGGGAAGTCACTGTTTCCCCGAGCACCGCCAGGAGTGACCAGGAATAACGGTCACAAGCTGGCAGAGGGTAGGTTTAGG
>NW_017728947.1:88771704-88776753 GCF_001723895.1 Crocodylus porosus | reverse complement strand
TGGCAGGGGGTCGGACTAGATGATCTGCTCAGGTCCCTTCCAACCCTAGAAACTATGAAACTATGAAACCTTGATCTTGGGGATCCCCTAGAATCCCAAATTTCTCCCTACTGTTCTGCTGTCTCTCTTAAGGAACATATTGCCCCAGGACAACAACTCATTGCTGCAAGCCTTAGTTCCACCTTCCTGACACCACACTTTGGGGAAACTGCTAGCTCCAGGGTTTTCACCCCTGGCTTGTATAAAATTTATAGATTTCCACCCCCATTTCCCTCAGCCCCTGAAGAAGAGGCTGGCCTGAAGTTATTAATTTTCCTGAAAATTGTCTTCATCATAGGCAATCTCTGAACTGTAATAGAGAACCAGAGGCTCCTGTTACTTAAAGGTGAAGGAGCAGCAGGGAGAGCCCCAGATGGGGGAAAGCTACCTATTATGAGCAGCCAGGGAACAAGCACCTGGGGATTTACCTACTTCAAGTCATTATTATAGCAGAGACCAGCAGTACTAAGTTTCTCTGGGGCTGAGCTGGCAAGTTAAATCAGAAATCACCTGGGGCAGCTCAGGGAGTCACATGACCAAAATGGGGTGTGGCTTCTAGCCCTATAAACCGAGGACGTGAGCTTGAGTAGTTAGTCTGTCTCTATGAGCTGTTGATGGAAGAGGTCTAGGGCAGGAGAGACAGAGAAACTCCTGGTTGATGTCTGGACTGCCTTGGGAGAAGAGTAAGTAGAAATGCTGCTGACTTGCAGGAGAATAGGACTCAGGGTAGGGGGGAATTGAGGGATATAGCTATGGAGCTGGGGCTTAGGCTTAGATCCAGTTGAGGATTTGTGTTATAGCCAGAGGGTTTATTTTGGATTAGAGTTTGATACTGGTGGTTTGGGTGGGAGTGTGAGGGGTGGTTTCAGAGGTCCCATAGTGCCTAAGAGGCATGTGACTGCTAGGCTTGTGCAAATAGAGAACTATTGGATTCAGATTCAGCTGATTCAGAGGCCAGTGATTCAATTCAGATTGCTTTTCTGAAACGAATTGGCTTTGGAAGATTCAGCACTGATTTGGAGAGCTTCAGAGATTTGGCCATAGAGTATAATGGGGAACCAATGAAATATCTGTAACTTTGTCATTTTTTTTTGGCTGCTTCATATGAAACTTGCAAGGATGGTAGCCCCTGCTGAGGCCACAGTTTCTGCCAAGCTTTAAGGAGATGAGTACAGGGGTTTCTGGGAAATTGCACCTCAAGCTGCTGACAAGCAAAACTCGTGATATGTATGTGTGTGAAGGTGTGCCTTGATTGGTGCTGGGGCCTCTACACAACACGGTACTGTGCCCCAATGAGTTTGCCTCCTCCCCTACAGCCTCAGCCCAATCCACTACTTTATATGACAGCAGGTAAGATAATGTAGTGTCTTTTTAGTACAGCAACTGTATACTTAGAAAAATGTATTTTAGCAAGCTTTTGCGTTGAAAAACCCTTTGTCAGGCTGAGGAAGCACCTGCAGTTGTGTGTCTTCTGGTCCTGGGTGAAAGGAATAGTAAAGAAGCCAGAGGCTGGCCTGGCATGAAATGCAGGCAAGAAAGCCAGTCAATGAAAATGGACATGGAAGTGTCAGGGGGTGAGGAACAGGCTGGGGTAGGAGAGAAAGGAAGATGGATTAGTGCAGGTAAAAGTGCAGAAGTACCTCGGGAATCAAAATGTCCAGCAGGTTGTAGTATGTGTCAGAATTCCACTATCTAATCTATATTGAGTCCATGAGTTTCTGTACCTAGGAGGCTGATGAAGTGCAGTTCATAGGCCCAGCTCTGAAAAGTGGTCTGAAAATTCAAACAAGCACCTAATCTCATCACCAGAACTGAAGCCAACTTCCTATAGCTCAAAACACAAAACCTGCCAATAATCTCTAGTACCCCAATAAACTGCACAGCAGAATCTAATCAAAGATGACAGTACCCAACTACTTGTGGGGGCACATTCCTCACCAAAAAACGCTCTGCCTCTAGTCTCTCAGGCCTGATCCTGAGAGGGAACCGTTTACAAACCACCTTTCGCTTTTACAAACCCCAGCCAGGATTGTGTGTGTGCGCGGGTGTGGAGGTCTTGGCATTTCCTACCCGCCTTTCACCTAGGGGATCATTGATCCTAGCATTTTATTGGGCTGCTGCGCTGCCAGCAGTCCCACCAGGCTTCTCTACTTTGGCAGGGTGCAGTTTTAGTGGTCATGCCTAGGACCTGGGGCCTCTTCCTTCTCCATAGCCCCAACTCATACCTCCAAGTTTGTCCTGACATGGGAGAGAGCTCAGCAGGGACATGTTCTTCCCGTGCTGGCTGGTGATGCAGAGAGTGCCCCCTCCAGATGAGGGCAGGGCACTAACTGTTTTTTAACAAATGAGAAAAGGAACTAGGTACAGATGGAGTGAGGAGGGTGGTACTCAGTCCATCTGCAGGTAGAGCTTGGGGAACCCCAGCAGGGGGAGGTTCACCTTCAGGAACACCAGCTGCTCCCCCAAACCAGCATCCAAGCAGGTACAGAGGGGTGTTGCAACATCCTCAGCAATGCTGAACACCCTCTTGCTTGGAACACTGTTAACGGACAGGACAGGTGTTGCTGGGCAACTGTGGCCAGATCCTGCTACATCTGGCTGCAGCTTGCCCAGTAGGCCAACGGGTCACAGTCTAGTGGCTCCACGTACTTGGCAAGATAGGTAGCCACCAAAGCCTTGGCACTACCTGCCCAAGGCTGGGGTCTGGTGCATTTGGAACCCAGCATTTGAACCCATGCCCTTGGCCCACATTGGCAGTGACTGGTGTGGAGGAAACATGCTGGTACCAGTGCTGGTGCTGGGAGTGCTGTCACAGACAAGTGGATCCCCCTCTTCCACTCCCCCTCACTTCTGCCCTTTTGCCTTCCTGACTCTGTTGACCAGCACCTGCATCCAGTGATCGAGGATGTTGGTGCTGCCAGTGCACATGCTCCCGTTCATCCTTGGGTCACACATGCCTGCCAGCATATGGACTGTACTGGACTGCAAGGGATCCAGGCATCTCCTGATGCCCTTCTTCAGCCACCTCACCAGTGGCTGCATGTCTGGTGACAGCGGCTTGCCCCAACCAGGAATATTGATCCCCTTGGAACTTCTCCATTTGGTTCTCCAGTTCCCTCACTATGGGTAGTCACCTAGCTACGGAGGGCATCAGCAGTGCTGAGGGTCTCGGTGGCCTCAAGGAAGGGCTTGAGGACCACCAAGATCTGGGAGATGGTATTCCACTCAGTTCTGTTAAGGGGACCCCTGAACCTGATCTCTCTGGCAAGGTCATCTCATGGATGGCCTTCTGTTGCTTCACCAGCCTCTCGAGCTTCAGGTATGTGGAGTTCCACTGAGTCTCCACATCCTGCATGATTTTGTGCTGTAGGATGTTCAGCTTTGCCTGTTTCTCCCACAGCATCTTGCCCTCCTTGATGCTTCAGTGGAAGTAGCCCATCACCTTCCTGCATTTTGAAATCAGTTGGCTGGTAGTGGTAGTGGTGGCGCCATCACAGGCAGCACTGTCTGCTTTCAAGGTGTCCCTGACTATGAGGTGCAGCCTGTGTGACACACAGTGGATGCCAGCAAAGTTGGCATCTTGGACAGCCTTCACCATATTGTCCTTGTTGTCGGTTACCCTGAACCCAAAGGTGAGCTCCACCTGCCCAATGAGCAACCTGTACCATGTGGTTCATGGCTACTATGATCTCCCTTGCCACATGGGACTCATCCAGCACCTTTGCTTGGAGGACAGCCCACTGATGGCCTGACTGATTGCATCAGTGCCCTGTGAGGAGAGGTAGGTATGATTGCCACCCTGGCTGCTCCAGATGTCAGAGGTGCAGTGCAAGCCTACCTGTAGTCCTGCCTTGTGCAGCTCCTCCCTCAAGTACTCCCTGCATGCCTCATACAGGGAGGGCACCACTGTCCTGCTAAAGGTGGTGCATGCGGGTACTTGGTAAGATGGAGCCATGGGTGGCGTGACCCACCTGATACCCTGGTCTCTCAGCTAAGGAGAAGGGCTGGCTGTCCAGAGCAAGCATCTCCCCAGTGGCCTGGGTAATCTTGCTTGTCTTGGAGAAAGCTGCAGATAGAGGGGGACATATTCCCCACTGCTCCAGGGTGGCTTGCCTCTGCTTTGGGGGGACAGGGGTTTTGGAGTGAGCAGGGGACTTTCCTTTGGGCATGCTCACACTGGTGCCAGGCTGAGCAGGAAGAAGGGCAAGGGGGTACTGCCTCCTGAGATGCAGCAGCATTGCCGTGGTAGTGCCTCCTTGCCCCGGCTGATCTGGCTTAAGCAGTGCTGGCAGATAGCATACTTGGGGTCATCTGCCACCTCAAAATGATCCCACACTACCCTACTCCCCCAATTCTGGGTTGAGGGTGGGGATCCTGCCTTATCCCACTCCTGAGCAGGCTGAGGCACAACAGCAGAAGGAGCTGACTCAGCTGAGCCACTTGCAACCTCCTCAACCTCTACAACCTCCTCAAGCAACTCTGAGATGCTTTCCAGAGAAGGAAACATGGATCTGGGGAACTGTGAGAGGTGTGGAGCACAAATTCAGATTCCTCCTCGCTCCCCAGAATTGCTTTAGCCAGGGTGCTCAGGTCCACAGGTTCCAGCTGCAGCTCCTCCTCCGGCAGTGGGAGGCTCACACTGGGAGATGAAATTGGGGTGGAGGAGACTATCATTCTGCTGCTAGTGCCTATTTCTGGAGTTAGGCAAGCTGGTGCTGGGAAATCAGGTACTTCTCTCACCTTCTTGCTTCCACTGGCAGCAGAAGCCTTATGGCTGCTCGGGAAGAAGAAGTGTCTATGTTTTGGGGTGGGGGGTGGAGGACTTGCAGCTCTAGCTCTCCCCCTACCTTCTCTAGCCCCTCTCCCTCCCCTGCCAGAAGACCTGGCATCTGCCTTTCCAGCATGCTTCATATTAATCTTTCATAGATTTCATAGACATTAGGGCTGGAAGGGACCTCGGGAGATCATCGAGTCCAGCCCCCTGCCCAAAGGGCAGGAAGTCAGCTGGGG
>NW_017728947.1:88725623-88733260 GCF_001723895.1 Crocodylus porosus | reverse complement strand
CAAGAGAAGTGGTGCTGGCTCCTACCCTGGGGGTCTTTAAGAGGAGGTTAGATGAACACCTTGCTGGGGTCATTTGACCCCAGTAATCTTTCCTACCAGGGCAGGGGGTCGGACTAGATGATCTACTCAGGTCTCTTCCGACCCTAGAAACTGTGAAACTATGAATGTCTGTCCCTAGTCCAGAGGTGTACTGTCCAGTTTTTCATGCTAGACATGGTGCTGGAGCAGTAATGAGAGTTTTGCTGCTGGAAGGGTAGAGGGGTCACCTCTTCTTTTGCTGTCAACGTATGTGTCAAGCAACCATTTAAACCCTGATCTTCAATAGCAAAAAAAAGGCAATGACATTTCCCCCAACAGTAGCAAACCTCTTGCCACAGCTCCTGCACCATATGCCATATTGGTCCAGGACACTGTGCACTGCTACTACTACTCTGCCCTCCCTGCTAACAAAGCTGGAGCCACTGCAGAGACAATGCAGGGTGGAAGACAGGATGTAGGGTGAAGCACCCACCAGCTCCATTCTGGCACCCTCTCTTTGGCAGTATTCAATGCTTTTTCTCCAATTGTTACACTACAGGGTCACAGACCCAAACCCAGATGCAACATGGTCCACTGAAATGCTGACCTGAAATTACAGGGGAAATCCTTCTCAGCCTCAGGCTGAAGCAAGCCGATGTGAACATATTTGTCAGGGTTTTCAGCTACTAAAATTAAAGTCTGTATTGATTGTGTGCAAAGTACTGTTTTACTAAGACTCATAACATGGGCAGGTTTTGGTGGATTCTTGTAGGGTACATTCTTGGCACAAAGGAAATCCTTCTGCTAAGTATCAAGTCTCTGATAAAAACATGGAGCCATTAGAACATTTCAGGGAAAAGGTAATTGAAATCCTTTAGTATAGGCAAACATGGCTGCATCTACCTGAGATGCTGATTGCTCAGTCATTACTGTGCAGTCATAAATAAGTACATTAGTACTTATTTATACAAGTACTAAGTAACTGCACAGTAACCGGAGTTTCCACGCAGTAGTGTCGCCAAATGGCTTATTCATGACACTGGCTGTGCAATAGCCTGAGACAACTGTGCAGTAACATCACATCATGCTTCCTGCCACATGATGCTACTGCTCAGTAGTCACAGGCTACTGCGCAGTCAGTGTCTCATGTAGACACAGCCAGAATGTATTTTCTCCTATCCCTGTTATCAAAAATAGCTGAAATATTTTGGTGGAAATTTCCAAAAAGTTCTTTCTGAGGCAGATATCCAGCATGGAAAATTTCAGACCAAATTGTTGCAGTTCAGCAATGTTTAATTAACAATAAAGGAAAATATCAGGAAACCTTAATAATAGGCAATGCTACTAGCCTTGAGCATGGGTTCCATGCAGCCTCCTTCTGGGATTACAAAGTACTCTCATAAAATATGTGGCTGATAGCAGTACACTTACTTCTTCATATACTGTGCATACTTTCGTGCAAACTATTGTTCAGTCTTTTACAAATATGCTTTGCAAGTAAAGGTCTGATTATCCTAAATCTATTAGAATTATTATAGAATTAGTATTTATTGATTTTTGTATTCTATTTTTATTCTCTTTTCCTAGTTTACAAAGCCAACGTTCTGTGGATTTGAATCGGTAAGAAACATAGATTTTTATGCTTGTTTTCAGTGTTCACATTATAAAACCATTTTATACCAGTAAATAAGCATTAAAAAGTATTTGAATTCTTTTGGTTAAAACATGAGAGATGCTTAACAGTTTATAGAAATATTTTAAAGTTTGAATCTGCAGAGAGAATTCCAGGTAGGTAGAATAAGATTTCTCAGGTATAGATTTGGCTGTGATAGTAACAAAGAAAGTATCTTTTCCATTGTTTACAGAAAATATATATTGCCAGGAAATGTTATTATTTTACTAATTTATTTCCCTCCAATTTTCCTAGGATGATTATTTCAGTGCAGATACATGGTATAATGTCCAATGTTTAGCTAACCAAGAAAGTTATGAAGGTGAGAAGTTCAGACTTGAAAATGTTTAATTTATGAAATGAGAAGGAGAAAAGTCAGAATCAAGCATGATTATGAATTGAGTTGTGTTCAGGTTACTTGCTTAACAATAGATTTTTCAAGGATTAAAAGGTGTAAGACTTGCAAATCCTGCTGAATTTCCAAGGAATTGGGACACCAAACTCCCATAGATTTTTGGGAGTGTACTAGCCTTACTTACAGAGATTGTCTCATTTAGAGGCAGATCCTGCCTCCCAGCAACATTCTTTCACTAGTGTACCGGTAAAAAATGCAAAAAGCTGATGAAAAGCTACTGTTCTGATATATCAAGGACAGACAGTGTAGAAGCTACATAGAAGAGAAACCTGTGCCTCCTCAATACTACACAGTACCACTCTACAAGATAATGCAAAGAGTCTTTTGGGATGGGCAACATGTCTATAAACTATACATACCACAGATCAGAACATGGACAGAAAGCAATCAGTAGTCACTACTACAACCCAGGGTTGCTGACATAGCCAAACAGTGGCTACTGTGGAGCTTAACTCCAGGGTAAGGGTCAAGCTTCTTCCCCAGCTACAATGAAAAGCCCATTTATTCAAACCTAAAAAATAGATCAATCATTTAAACCAAGATAATTAAACACAGGCTTAATGAATTTAAACCCTATATTTGTGTACATGTTTAACAAGAGGTCTCCTTACAAACCTATCCTTTGCATAAGCACTAGTGTTAATAGTTATTAGTTTTGATGTATATATGTACTCAGGTGCAAATACCTATTTCAGATCTGCAGATTACAGTTAGCATTGCAAAAATCCTAATCACATACTCTTTATTTAAAAGAAAAAATAAAGCTCATAAACTGTTTTAGAATGGTATATATGCACCTTTTAGCTTTAATTATCTTGTTAGGCTTGTTATAATTTCCCAGGCCATTGGTTTCTTTTTCATTGTGAACCACTTTGTACAGGGGAGATAGGGAAAAGAAGTAATAGATTAGGAAGTGTGGACTGGAATACAGATATCTTCTTATAGAGTCCTTTCCCTTCCAAAACTCTAGAGCAAAAGAAAAGAAAGAGGTGTTCTAACACTTCTCCCGAGTACCCAAATGTCTTTTCAGTAGTACTGAGGTTAGGAAAGCCATCAACCAGATGAAGAATGACAAGGTATCTGAACTTGATGGAAATCCCACTAAAACATTCAAGCAGGGGAGTGCGAAACTCACATCACAGCTCCATGCCCTCATTTTAAGGATTTGGAATGATGAGGAAATTCCAGGTGACTCCAGGGATGCCTTGATTGTGACAATCTTCAAGAAAGTAGACAGGTCTGACTGTGGAAATTACAGAGGGATTAATCACTTTGCTGTTCACCACAGGAAAGATCATTGCAAAAATCCTCCCAAATTGTCTCCCTCCACTTGCTGAAGAGTTTCTCCCAGAATCTCAATATGGGTTTAAGGCAGGGGTGGGCAAAATACAGCCTGCACACGGGATAGAGAGCTACACCCTTGCTGTTTCTCACAACACAATCCCTCCCTTAGAAGGTATAGCCATCTATACCTGTGGTCCAGTCATAGGTGGAGTCCCATGTCCCAGGTCTCCATTATCCCTATGAGTTCGTATTCATTTTCACTTAGCAAAAGGGCCAGTTCCTCCTGTTTGTTCCCCATTCTCCTGGCATTTGTGTACAGGCAGCTAAGTTTGCCATTGGAAGCCCTGGGCTTCCCTGTGCTCTTAGAAGAGTCCTGTCCTTGAGCTGAGGTTGGAGTAAGTTCCTTTGTGTTACCTGACCTGCTGATTCTGTGGTTGTCACTTCCTGGGCTTGCACTGGTGATAGTCCGCCCATCCCCTGGTGATCTTAGTTTAAAGCCCTGTTGAGCAGGTCAGCCATCCTGGCCAGGAGAAGCTGCTTTCCCATCAGAGTGAGGCGGAGGCTGTCCGTTCCCAACAAACTGCTGCTTCTCTCTCTGAAGTGGACTGTGATCAAAGAAGCCAAAGCCTTCATGATGGCACCAATGCTGCAGTCTTCTGTTAACTTCTTCAGTACATCTCTACCTCCTGTGCCTGTGACCCATAACTGGGAGGATCGAGGAGAAAACTACCTGTGCCCCCAACCCTCGGAGCCCAGTCCCCAGAGTTCTGTAGTCACTCGACGTGGCCAGGTTTGCTCTGTGCCGTGTCATTTGTCCCCACATGGATGAGGAGTATGGGGTAGTGGTCAGAGGGCCAGATGATTTTAAGGATCCTCTCAGCTACATCCTTTGGGCCTCTGGGAAGCAGCAGACCTCACGGGCTCAGGCCCAGAGCCTGAGGAAGGGAGGACCAGAAAGTGTTTGCTGAATTCAGTCTGCTCCTTTTCAATTCCAGGAACCCTCCTTTGAGTAGTCACATGCTGCCACTTTTCCTCATTGCCCTTTGGCCCCTGAAGTACCAGTACCTTGTAACTCAGCTGGGACTGTCTCTCGGTGGAGATGCACGGGTGGAAATCTGTCATGCTCCCAGGAACTTAAGACTCCTTACAGACCCCCTGGCGGGCCCCACCCAACCAGCGTTGAGCCAGGAAGTAAGCAGAGAGACCATGGTGAGTAGGCAGTGGTGGGAGGCAGCTGAGTAGAGCCAAAGAGGGTCATGCCCCCTCCCAGCCCCTACTTGGCCAAGCCCCCAAGGGAGCCGTGTGAATAGAGAAAGCATGCAAACAGTCACTCTCTGGGCCCCAACACATGAGTTAGCGTGGGAGTTTGTGCAGGAGGGGCATGAGGCTCTAGGCAGTGAGCCTGATGAGAAGGGTCAGCACAGTAGTAGCCTAGACTACCACCTGTACAATGGTGGGGAGTCATCACACCCTGAAGATCCCCACCACAGCTGGAGCCTCCCCCTCTGGTACCACTGGGGCCTCCACCCAGATGGAGCCCATGGTTCTGGCCTCCACTCAGATGGAGCACCTGGTTCCCAGCTGTGCAGGCTGCCTGGCTCATATGCAGGCACCTGGGAACAGGAGAAATGACACCTCCCCTTGTGGAGTATGCTCCACAATAGAGTCTCTAGGGTGCCAAATAAGGGAGCTTCAGGCTGTAGTGCAGAGGCTGAGTACCATCAGGGATGGCAAAGAGGAGATACTGCCAGGCTCTTCACCAGAAAAATGAAGAGGGAAGAGGAAGGATGGCTGGTAGGACAAGGGTGGACAAGAGGAGCTACTGCAAAGTCCAGCCAGGGGACACTTGGACAAAGGTCATCTCTGGCCCCAAGACATGCTGTGCCAGGGTCACCACCCCCCTGGAATTTCACAACAAATATGAACTCCTTGCAGCATCAGTAGAGCCAGCAGAGCCACCAGCTCCAGCACTTGAGGAAGGAAGGCAACCACCCCTAAGAAGAGACGCAGAGTGGTCATCGTGGGAGACTCTCTCAAGAGGGGCAGAGGGAGCCTTGATTAGAATGGCCACCCACCTTAGGTGTAAATAGAGATTGGCAGGCTTGTGGTGGAAACAGAGGGTCAGGTGACCTAAGGAGAAGCTTATAAGCTCAGGACCTGGTCCAGAAGGGACAGTCTTACCATAGAAGCCAGTACTCCAGGGGAGAGCACACCTGGGCCGCCTACAGAGAAAGGACTCTCTGCCTCAGAGGGACAGAAGAAACCCTGCACCAGGAACAGCGAGAGTTAAGTACCTCTAACTTCTGTATATGTGCTACTGTGGAGTGAAATTAACCCTGCCAGGGAAGCCTTGCGTTTTGGTGAACTTTATGTTTTGAGAGCAGATACTTATACTTTTGATATATGTTTAAGCCAGAGGACCAGGGTGGCTGTAAGGGTCAGATTGTAGGCCACTGTGGTGCAGCAGGGGCACCCAGTTCAGAGCACTCCTAGGGCCTGGAGCCCACAGTATTGAATACAGGCAGATACCCAAATGCATTTCAGAAAGAGGACTTTGACATGTCAGAAAACTAGGTATCAGGGTATCTGGAGGGAACAAGCCCTGCACCCACAGGGGACATGTCGAGGGGCTGAGTGGCTGAGAGACTAAGGAAGGGAAAGCCTGAGATGGAGCTTGAGCTGGAACCCAAGAGTCTAGGGTCCTGATACAGTGGACCTTGGACAGCAGGACCCAGCCAGAGTAGAAGTGAACTGAGGTCAGGAAGCTTGGACAAGGACCTACCCCAAGCCTGCATCTGCCTCTGAGCAGCCTCCCTATGAAACTGGAACACCAAGATGTGATAACCACAGGGGAGAAGGACCCTGAGCATCCAGAAGCAAGAGTGAGGAGGCCGGAGCCCCTTGACAAGTCGGATCAGGACTCTGGTGTCCAACCACCCAACCCTTTTTGTTACACCTAATACAGATCCTCGTTTTTCAAAAGTTCTCAGTATATTTTATACTGAACTGGCCCATGCGGCTGATAACCTCTGTCTTATTATACAGTTGTGCAACACCTATTTAATTCTAGTCTGAAATGTTAGAAACACAGTTGATGGCAAGCAGATAATACGTTTTGCATTTTTTCTAGTGGATTATATTAGCCTCTCTTTCAAACAAGATAAGACATTGAGCCAGGTAAGATAATGCACTAATCTAACCCATTTCTTTTAATCATAGTTGTAGTAGTGATGTGATATGTTCAGTCATGTCAGTTTGCACAAGTAGAAGGTTTTATCTTTTTAAATTCTGATTTCGTTGCCATTTTTCTGTTGGAATGTGTAAAGGCTTGATATCATTGCTAATTAGTAAATAATTGGCACATTTTATGTCTTTTTAGTCTTGTAACTTTAAAATTGCTTTCTAGATTTATTCAATAATTTCAGGTTAACAATATGGCTCTGGTAATCTTACCATTAGATTGGAACCAGGGAACACCAATGCCAATATAGGAGGAAGCTAATCCAAAACCTTCACCTGGATGCCAGGGGTTGTCTATGCAGATTTAATTGTAGACCATGGGTGCTTGTACATAAGATGAAAATTCCTGTTTTTGTGGTTTAATTGCATTACACTTTACATATCTGTGGCTTTTTGCCATCTAAATGAGTTTGCTACATTGCAAACTAAACCACAGCTGCACGTAGTTTAGTTTGCAATGTCACTACTTGTAACTTGCAGACTTTAATATGATAGCTGACCACCCCCCACCCCCAATTCCCTGGGCTGTGGAAAAGCCAGGCTGAAGGCAGAAGTGATGAGGGACCTGATCTTTTTTTTTTCCATGGGGCAGGCCTGCCTGCCTCTCTCATGACCCCAGTTTGGAGGCAGCACCTGTTGGATCCAACCCCACCCAGGAAGCAGTAGCCCATTCACTATCCCCGCCACCTTCCCACCACCTGGAACTGCCTGGGAATGGGCTGGCTTCCCCCTAGGGCAGCATGGAGAAGCTGCAGGAGGGTGGCTGTGTTTGCTGGCAGCTAGAAAAGGCAGCAGGAATGGTGCATGGCGCACTGAAAGCTGGGTAGGCTGAGGGAAGAGTTGGATCCAGTGGGTTCTGCAAGCTGAGGCAGCACTCAGCCCACTAGCTGCCTGCCCAGGCAGCCTACTGCCACAAAGGGAAGGACCGGGGGCCCCCACCGCTCAGGGGCCACTTAGCCAGCTGGCAGCTCACATGGGCAGGCTCCACTGCAAAAAAAAAAAAAAAAA
>NW_017728947.1:88722977-88725571 GCF_001723895.1 Crocodylus porosus | reverse complement strand
AAAAAAAAAAAAAAAAAAAGTGGCAAGGGGCCCAGCCTTTTTTTTTTTTTTCCACAGATCCTGCCTGTGACCAGGGGGCAAGATGCCAGTGGCCCCTGAGCTGGGGGAGACCCCAGACCTTCCCTTTCCCAAGTGGGCTGCTGGTGGGCTGGGGGCTGCCCCAGCTCAGAGGCAGCACCCACCCTGATCTAAATGTTGCCCGAGCTGGCCCACTCGCAGCCCCTGGCCCGCTAGCAGCCCACTTGGGCAGCCCTGGGGGGGCACTGCCACTATGGGAGGAAGCACCAGGGCCCCCCCCCCAGCTCAGGGGCCACTTGACCCACTGGCAGCTCACCCCACAGCCTCTGGAGAGGCAGCCAGGCATTGTAGGTGTGGGGGAAGGAATGGGCCCCTTGCCATAACAGTGATGGAAGCTCCTACATTGAAACAGTGGGTTTTTAATTGTCATAATTAAAAATCCACTGTTTCAACTTAGAGGACTAAACCCCTGTCACATGTACAAGCACGCCATAGGACCCAAAGTCACAACTGTTTATCTAAACCACTTCTGTAATACTCCAGGAAAACTTCTGCAATTTCAGTTTCCCAGCTAGTTCCTATTTGTTCATATCACAACTCCAATTTAGCATTTGGTTCGTTTCCAAATGGTTTTCAGTTTCTGTCCAAGAGAAGTCCAGAACCTGAGTAAAACTGAGGCATTAACCTGAGTAAGATTGAGGTATTACTTAGAGAGTTGTGGAGAGGCTTTTCCAGTTCTGTTAATTTCACTCTCCTACACACTCCACTGAAGCTAGTAGACCTGAGGTACTTTACACCAGCTGAGGATCTGATCAGAATTATAATGCAGATGCACAGACCTATTAAAAACTTCAAGATACTGAATTTCTAACATACTCCTTTCTCTTAGGTATCCACCTGTTTCTATAGCTATGATCCATTTAAAGAATGGTACAGTTGTCTGCCCTATAGAACTCAGGATACAAAAAAATTTTCTGGGCGAGTGCTGGCATTTCTTATTGACTATCAACAGGACACTGCAGTAGCTCTTATAACTATTCAGGTACAGTATGAAACCAGGGACAGTATTTGCTATTTTGAGCCTCTGAACTTTAGTTATTTTGATTCAGTTGCCCAACCTTCTTTGTCACGTTGTTATTCTGTTAAGGAAAACAGTTTTTGAGACAGGATCCTGCACAGTGTTGATGAGTAGTTAAAGCAGGGGACAGAAAAAGAAGAGATATTGGTTGTATTCCTGACTCCAGCTTCTCCGTCTTCTCCATCAGTTTTAAAAAAAGGGGTGGAGAATCTGATAATTTATAGGAGTGTAGCAAGGATGAAGTCCTTCTGTGAAATACACCCCAATACAGAAGTCCAGAACAAGCTTATTGGGAATAAGTGGTTTACAGGCTTTATGCTGCATTTCAGGGTAAGGGTGAGTTTTACCCTAAGCATTTGGAGATCTAGACTGGGATGTGCTACTGAAGTGGAACATAGAAGAAAAAATACTGCTAGTGTGTTTTTCTCTATTTTTCTTTCTATTAAAATGGGTTCTTCCCTGGCACTGAAAAGATTATCTCAGCAAATGCCTTTTCATAAGCACCAATATTCCAAAGAAGAAAATACATTTAATTCAAATTTTCAGGCTGTCTTGAAACCCTGCTAGAAACACCTCACAGCTATTCTTACTCCCAGCTCCTTTTCCCTGCATCAGAGCTAGTTCTTCATCTTGCAAATATCATAAAAAGCCTTTCCCTTAGATTACTAGTAAAAAAAAAAATTGTATTTGATCAATCAGTTGAAAACAAAAATATGTTCCCAGGCACATTATAATATGCTTGTTATTTTATTCAAGTTCTATGTATTAGCTGCTGTCTCCAGATGTAAAATTCATTATCAGCTTAAATGTGCTGAACATTCTTTCTTTTCTACTACTTTGCATGCTAGTGGTTCTGTTAGCTATTGTTAATAATATTGTTATTCATTTTTAGAATAAGGCAAAGGTCTCGGTATACAAGATAACAGACCACAAATTGCACACACGGACAAAATTTCCATCATTTTGGTTTCCAGATACTACATTTTTTCCAACTGGAATGTTTTTCCATCCAAACAGTCACTTTCTTTATGCTTATGGAAACCAGGTGAGTATGCGTGGGAATCAGACACAAGGTTGATGACTTGAGGAGGAAATTCTAATTTTGTTTTCCTTGAAGTAATTTTATCAAACTCTTACTAACATCAGTGAAAGCACCCCAAAATATCACAGATTTTTGTAAATGTTTAAAAAAAACTACTTTACTTGATAGTGCTAACTCTGCATCCCTTACTTGCGCTGAATGGTTTCTGTGAATGCTCGCAGTCAGTCACAGTGGATGTGTCTACACAAGAAGCTAACTGCTCAGTAGCCTAGTAACATTCTGCAGTAGCATGCAGGACAAAAACCATGCTAATACACTATTGCGCAGTAGTATTAGGCTATTGTTCAGTTAGCATCACTAAAAAGCTGTGTGCTGGTGCTATTT
This sequence comes from Crocodylus porosus, assembly GCF_001723895.1. NCBI lineage: Eukaryota > Metazoa > Chordata > Crocodylia > Crocodylidae > Crocodylus > Crocodylus porosus. The sequence goes on along the minus strand of NW_017728947.1, from coordinate 88,723,049 downwards.
TGCAGTAGCACCAGTTACTGTGCATTGATTTAGTACTTGGTTATACAAGTATTAAGCGTAACGCACAGTAAC
>NW_017728947.1:88717106-88722342 GCF_001723895.1 Crocodylus porosus | reverse complement strand
TAATGTAGGCCCAGCACTCTTTCCTGCTTATGCAGGGGGTCGGACTCGATGATCTATTGAGGTCCCTTCCGACCCTAGTATCTATGAATCTATGACCTGGAGGTGGCACGTAGTGGTAGCAACACCAAAGTAAGCCTGCCTGGCCTGGTGCACTGCATACAAGCTATCCATCACCAAGAGAACTGGCAACCTCCAATATTTCCATTTCTTGGTCCAGTCATGTATCACACATGAATTTGGACAGTTAACTTTGCAACAAAATGTTTATATTGCACTGGACCATTGAGGGTGCATTCTGCAACATGAAAGATGAATAGTTAGTCTTGAATATGTAACTCCATAAAAGGCATGAAGGAGGGGATTTTAGTCTCTGGTAATTTAGTGTTTTTGATGCTTACCATTCAGAAAACTAAGGGCCTCCATCAATAAGCTCTTAATGACCAGATCCCAGACCCAGTAATTCAGATTCAGGGTGAGACTGGAGAAGGTTGAGTATTTCCATACGTCAGAGGCCACCTCTCACAGAAGGCTGACATTGACAAAGAAATTGAACATCACCTCAGATGTGCAAGTGTAACAAGTGGAAACAAGTGTTTGAAGATCACAGCATCAGATCCTAAACCAAGCTCATGGTTTATCAAGCAGTTGAGATCACCATGAGCATCAAGACAATGATCATCCAACATTAACTTCACTGGGCTGGCCACCTCATCTGGAGAACTGACTCCAGACTTCTGAAGCAAGTTTTATTCTCCCAGCTCAGTCAAGGTATACACTTAAAAGGAGGTCAGAGAAAGTACTTCAAAGATATCCTCAATGCCGACTTGAAAAAATGCACCATCAATATCAACTCTTGGGAGACTATCATCCAGGACTGCCTGAAATAGAGGAAGAGTCTAATGCAAGGATCTCAATACTCTGAAACCTTACAGGAGACAGAAAAACAGAAGTGGAAGAAACAGTGTGTTGTAGACTGAACCAAGAACTCAAAGCCACCCACCCACAGAGAAACATGTGCCTGAGCTGCAAGAATCTGTCGATCCCAGATAGGCCTCATCAGCCATCTTCACACCCAGAAATAAAGCAAGCATGAAAGATAATCATCCTTGACTGCAAGGGATTGCCGATGATGATGATAAGCGTTTTTGTTGCTGACAAGTGTTTCATGCTTGGCCCCTAGGAGGGGGGCACACCGTTTTTGCACTTCCAGCCTTTTAAAATATTTTTATAATAATGGATTAAAAGCAAAAGTTTTTCTTATGCCATGCATTCTTCTTAAATTACGTATGTACAAATTATACAGGAAATCTGCTATCAGGAAATCTGCTATCATCAGATAGGATCTAATATCTAGAAACATCAACTCCTGGATTTTGGGTTAGCTTCGTGTATCTGTTGTATATTTGTTGCATCTCTGTCTTAATAAGAAAGTATATTTTTGTAATTTGGGGGCTGGTGTCTCTGCCTTGAGTATACCAATATTCAATCAGAAGAGTATCTGTAGTTAATTTGTCTCTAATTTAAGTGAAGGCAGTAAATTAAGAGTGCTATTTGGTTTTTTTCCCTAGGTATGGTTTTCTGATGATGGAGGCAACACTTTTGTGCTATTATTGAGCCTGAAGAATGAAATAGTTGTGAATATGAATGCAGGTGTTTACAGTCAGTCAGTTACTTTTGTAACTCATCAGGGAAGTATCTTCTATACTAAGGCAGGTAAGGCATTCATAATTAGCTCTCCAAGGGTCAAACCAAACCAGGCTTGGAAAGGTTTCTCATTGAAGTTAATGGGATTAAGAGATCCACCCCAGTGCGCAGTGCAGGATTAGGATGTTAAATGTTACATCTTTTAGGAGCTGATCATGTCAGTAAATGTATTTGTTGTGTTGTTTCAAATGGCTGATATTTATTAACTTTATAAAGCTTGTTTAAGATTTTTCAGAGTAAGGGCATTAAGACCTCCCTACTCCCACTAGGAGCTGCCAGTAGGAACAGCAACACTCTTCAGTCATACTACTATAGTTGCTAGTGCGCCTGACCCATTTTAAACTTACTGTCCTCTGTCTTTTCTCTGTAGGTTTTGAAAGATATGCAAAACTTGCGACTTCACAACACAATGTTTTTACTTTGTACTTTGACCACTTGGGAGATTTACATCTAATTGTTCTGAATGAGTCAGACCCTGATAGTGTGGGTATACATCAACTCGATTTTATTTCTTTACTTCAGGTCAGTTATCTAACAAAATGTAATAAACTTGTAGAATATTCTTAAAACCCACAGAGAGATGCTTTTTAGGAGTGTGCAAAATGGTCCCTATTCAATTAGGATTCAGATTTGGCCCAAACTGGGGACAGTGATTCAATGTGTTGATTTGGACCACTGTCCCTGATTCAATTCAGCTGAATCTGAAGATTTGATGCTGGTTTAGAGACCACAGACACAGCTTTAACTGTTTTTTCTACATACCTCGAAATACCAAGTGCAGCTCATGAACGCTGCAATGCTGGGGTGGATCGAGCATCCCACAGGAGGACGGGGGTGGGCTCCCACATGATTGGCGGCAAACCCAGAAGTGCACAAGAAGTACTTCCAGGTCTGCTGGGGAGCGCACTGGGGGGCTCCCCGACATCCCCCTCCCCCACATCGGCTTGACGATTGGCCACAGGGGGAACTCCTGGGGGCCCCCCCAGACCCAGGAGGCACCAGTCACCAAGCTGGGGAAGTGCATGGGGGGGGCCCCAGCACAATCCCTGACAGACCCAGAAGTGGACTGGTAGTACTTCTGGTACACTTCTGGGTCTGCTGCCCAGCATGCTGCAGAGCCCCCTGCGCTCCTGTGGGATGCTTCATCCACCCCAGCATTGCAGCATTCACGAGTCACCTGCTACCTAAAGGTATGTAGAAAAAACATTTAAAGCTGTGCCTATGTCCAAATCGTCAAATTTCTCAGAATTGATTTGGAGGGTTCCGATTCAATTTGGAGAGAGTAAAGGGTCCTCTGATTTGATTCAGGTTCAGAGATTCGGCCACCAAATTGGGCCAAATCTCCACCAGATTGAATCAGGGACTGAAGCTTTGCACAGCCCTAATGCTTTTCCTTTCCCATAAACAAAATACAAGAAAAGGATGGGCTCCATCCTCAGCCCCAGACAAGTGTAAAGTGACAGTACAGTCCCTGTGTGTGCATTTTCGGTCCATGAGAAGGAGTAAGGAGCAGTCTTTTTGCACCATTTTGCAGAGTACAAAGAAGTGCAGATCCTTTAGTTCCTCTCTCCTTCCTAAAGGAAACAATCATAATTTGATTATCTTCCCTCTAAAGTAAGCAGGCTCACAAACGCCACCTTTCACTGGCTGGTGAGGTCATGCTGTACTTAGCTGTTGTGGAGGGGTTTGAATGTATGCTTTGTCCATGATGATTTTCACCTTAAGGAAAGGAAAGAGAGATTAGCAAAACTGCTACATGCTAATGATGCAGTAGGAAACTGGTATTATACTGTTAAATCAAAATCTCTCAAATTAAGAAGGCATCAGTACAATTGTATTTTATATTATTTAACCAAAGAAGAATGAAGATAACCATCTCTCTCTCATTCTAGGAGACTGACTTAGGTTTTGATAACCCGCTGGTTGTACAATACATTACTGAAGAGCAAGTGATACTTTTTCAACATATTGCCTTGAATAACAGCTCAAGTGATAGACAAGAGCCCAGATTTACTCATGTACATAAAGACCAAATACTAAAGCAAGGGTAAATATTAATGACGTATCTAAAGTTAATATAGCAGGTATTAATCAGCTAAAATGACATTGCTAAATTCTTTATCGTAGTTTTTATTTTAAAGCATTTAAAATACTATTTTAGGAACTTGGAAATAATTGGCAAAACTCCGCCCTCCATAAAATGAGCAAACCCTTTGGTTTCTGTAGGATTGCATAAGTAGATTAATATAGATTTTTTTTGTCAATTATTACTTTTTCTATTCTATAAATGATGGGTCCAGTCTTGCAGTCCTAGTTCAAGCAAAGCATATATTAAAGACTTGTGGATGCCTTGTGACCACTGAAAAGCTTTTATTTGCCAATTGCTAACAGCAAACTTCAAAAATTTGATTTGCTTGCTAGCCCCCCAGACTGAAACAGACTGTCAGGGGCTTCCCAATCAACCAGTCAATTGTGATAAACTGGTTGGTGACCACTGCTGTAGAGGTGTCTTATTCAGAATTGGATAAAGCCATGATGAAGGCAATGTTTTGCTATTCACCAAGCACTCTCCTGTTCGTTAATCACTAGAAGTGGAGCACACAATGGCAAACACTGAAAGAATTCCTGGCACAATACAGGTAAGTATTTTCCCTTTGCTTGTCTCAGAAGACAGACAAAAAAGTTTATAGTTAACAAAGCCAAACTGCATCCATGCTGTGTATATGTTAGTTACTTCCATTAACAGTTTAGTCTAATAATGAATATGTGCTTCTGTTAATGTAGGTCAGTAGGATCAGGTGTGATAATCAATATTTTCCAACATGACCATCATCCATACTATTTATCTTCAATCATCCTAGACATTCTGACAAAGTTTCACATTGAATCTGAAGAAGACAGTCCTTGCGCAGTGAATGTGTTAACTATTTTTAAGGAGTCAGACAGCAACATAGTTAGGCTTCAGATTTCAAAATCTGGTAAGTATCAGATATGGTAAGATATTGACTGTAATGGGGATAGTTTAAGAAACTCATATGTGAACTTTTACAGAAGTCTCCCACCCTAGTTGCATCAGTGTATGCTACATTTAACCTCCATAAAAAGGACTTCATGTGTCAGGTGTATCGGTTCTAACTGTTTTTTCCCCCTATTTCATTATGGCTAGATTTTTTTCACATTTCATTTCCAGGACATATGGTTTTTGAATATCAGACAGATGTGCCGGGGGCTACGTCAAACTGCGGCTTTTGAAGGCCGCGGTTTGAAATTCCCTCCGCTGCCCCAACAGCCAATCAGGCGCTCTGGTCTTCCCATGCTGGTTCCCGCTCGGTTTAGTGGTCCAAGGCTTCCTCCGCCCTCATGTGGGGGGGTGTGAGCACGCTAGAAGGGAGGAATAGGCTTCAGTCAGACCTAGACAGGTTACAGGGGTGGGCGGATGACAACAGGATGGGTTTCAACACTGACATGTGCAAGGTGATGCACCTGGGGAGGAAGAACCAGCAGCATACCTACAGGCTGGGGAACTCCCTTC
>NW_017728947.1:88710136-88716621 GCF_001723895.1 Crocodylus porosus | reverse complement strand
GTCAGGGCAGCTAGGATCTGGAACCAACTTCCAAGCAAAGTGGTTCTGGCTCCTACCCTGGGGGTCTTTAAGAGGAAGCTAGACAAACACCTTGCTGGGGTCATTTGACCCCAGTACTTTTTCCTGCCATGGCAGGAGGTTGGACTTGATGATCTGCTCAGGTCCCTTCCAACCCTACCAACTATGAAGCTATGACTATTTCAAAGTTTGGGTTTTTTCTTTCTTTTCCCTAAAATTGTATATGCTTATTGTTTCCAAATAGTTTATATTACTGTATTTTCTTACATACCACACACTCTCCAGTAAGACCTTGCTTTGGGAAGGTAAAATGACAAACAAGATTTTTCCATAGCTGAATGATTACTGCAGGGGATCCAGACTTCAGTGGCTGTGAGAGGGGTAATGCTGTAGTTCTGTCCCTGGGGGATGACCTCCACCCTCTCCCTTACTGAGGATGGCAAGGGAAAAAGCACAGCCAGTAGCAAAACAAAGTAGGGAGGGCAATCAGGCCTGCTCATGGTCAGACAAGTTGCCATATTTGAGGTCAGGAAGAAATTTTACCCTATGGTCAGACTAGTATAGACTGTGGGGTTTTGCCTTCCTCTGTAGCAGGAGTGTGGCCCTCTTCCTGGCATCTCTTAAGAATATATTAACCCTAAAAGCAGAAAGACATCATCAGTATTGCCAAAAATCTTTTGGTGCTGTTCTTAAAGTCTACACTTTGGGAATGTGAAAAACTAAGCTTTTTCTTTTAAAATATATATAAAAGAAAGAGCTAAGTTTTTTCACATTCCCAAAGTGTAGACTTTAAGAACAATGCCAAAAATCATGAGAGTTGGCAATACTGCATCATCTACTGTGGTCCCCCTGTTTTACCTATAGCAGGTTAGGGTGTTATGTCTTGTGTTGTGTAAAGGTTGATTGTGTAGTTTTGCTAAGAGGTTAGTGTAACTTGGGCTATGGACAGGCATTCAAAAAACCTGAGCCTGAATTGATTCAACCTTTGTAGGTTAGTCTAACCTGGCTAGGCTAAGCCAGTTTGTAATCACACAGACATCCCCTCTGGACTGAAAAAATGCAGGCATGTGCCTTCAGAGGCTCAGGCTTAGAAGCCAGGGGGTGCTAGAGCAGCCTTCCATGCCCTTCCACAGTGCAGAGCTGAGGTGGGGGGGGTGGCCAAGCCCTGGCAGGACACTCTGATAAGGGAAGGGTTCCCCCTGCCCCCTGAGCAGCCCAGCAGGGAGTTGTTAACAGTGTTTATCACCCCTAATTCAGTGTTTATCAGGTCATAAAAAACAACAGCCTCTTTCCATTAGTTCAAGCCCTTCTTAAACAACTTTTCCAAGGAAGGAATGGAGGAACATTATCAGCTACCTGTTGATTAGCTCCAAAAGGCCCTAGGCCAACACAGTCTTGCCTGCCTTTGTCCTGTCTGCCACAGCACGGACCATAGCCAGCATGTGGTATGCTAGCTAATGCTGAAAGGTGTCTGTGTAAGGCAGAGGGGAGAGGGGAATCCCTGCTTCAGCAGGGAGTGGTGAGGGGGAGGGGAGGGGCAGGAGGAAGCCAGGCAGACCCTTCTGTACATGTAGTCTCTGTCAGAGCTGCAGCCAGGGAGCAGAGGGGAGAGGCCAGCCCAGCTCTCTGGAGCAGAGAGCCCTGCCCAGCCCTGAGAGCATGCCAGGATGCTGGGGGATTCTGATTTAACATAAACCAGGAAGGGGTCTGGGGCATACATTGCATAAACTGGTTTGACCAGTTAAGTCCGATACTACATTCAACCAGGTTTATCTCAAACCAGTTTCAGGTATTTTCAAACTTCTGTTCTGTTACAAGTTAAAAGCAGTTTCTAGTGATCACTTAAACTGGTTTATGTGTAATGTCTGTCCCTAGCCAGGGCACCAGAGGGCTCCTGTTACTGGATGAAAGAAGTAGCAGCAGGGAGACCCCAAGTGGGTGGGAAGACTGCTTGTACTTTCATGACTGGCTGCAGGGGAACAGAGAGCCAGTGACTCACAGGCTGCAAGCACATTTTGGGCTAGCTACCCAGCTATAGGTCAATAGAGCAGAGCCCTACTGATAATAGGACAGAGTCCTACCATCCTTTGGCAGCCAGAGTAGCACCAGTAAGCTGCTCATTAGAATGAAAGAGAGGCAGCTGTGCAAGAGCTAGTAAGCCACCTGACTAGAAGGGGGCAAGGCTTGGGAGATATATAAATCCAGGGCCTGAGCCAGAACTCTGTGAGTACCCTTCTTAAGCTGGCCCTGCAGGTGGCAAGCGAGGAGAAGAGCTTCTGAACAGGATGGCTGCCAGAGAGTAACTGGCTGAGACCTGAGCTGTCCTGGAAACTACAAGTAAGGCATTGATGGCTTGCAGAGAAATGTGACCCAGCACAGGGGAAAATTTTGTTGTGCTGCCAGTGAGCTGGTATTCATGTTTGAACACAGTGTGGAGATAATTTACCACTCTGGGCTTGTATTTTGGTTTAAGGTTTATACCGTCAGATCAGGTGTAGCTATAAATAGGGACCTACCTAAATCACAGGGAGACAAAGGGATTTTCATGGGTCACTTGTGACACCCAGAGCTGATTTTGTAATCTTTTTGCAGTGAGCCCTCCCTCACTGCTGATTGGTTGAGGGGGCCTGGCAGCCCTGCTCCTCACCACTGATTGGCCAAGAGGCAAAAACCACAGCATAAATAAATGCTGATCAATGCGATTTTTTTCCTCAATACATTCAGAGTCACAGTGCACAATAAACAAAACAATTTACCACTATCTGCATATAAGGTTCCTACGGGGAAATGCCTTACATGATCCTGAGCTGAAATGTATTTAGCTTTCTTGGATTTCTTTTCACTCATCATTTTCACACTGCAGCACTGCTGTAGCATTGTATCTGGCTTCTTAAAAGATGGCGCCAAAACCCTTTCACTTTCCTGACTGGTACTTCATTGTGTCTGTGTCACTAGCTCAGCCTTTAGTAGCTCTCTCTCAAACCACTTGCTGTATGACTGCAAGTATTGCCACACTTTGTATTCCAGAAAGCTTTATTGGCACGGATGGGCAATTCCACAGAAAATTGCAGGAAATGCCATTTTTCATATTGATTGTGGAAACTACCATTTTTCACGGTTTCTGCAAAAATTGCAAAACCATGATTTAATAGGTTCATAGGGAGCACTGAAGTTTAGCCCATAGTATGGTGCCTGAGGGGCACATCATGTGCATATTGGAGCTCAAGAGGCATGTGAAATTTTGCACCTGGGGACCCAGGGATTTTTGCCAGGGGGCAGGGCTCAAGACTAGGCAGGCAGAAAATGGAGAAGGGCAAAGTCTGCAAGGTCAGGGACCCACAGCCCAAGAGGGGTGCAACCTAAGAGGGGCATGACCAGACCCCAAACCCAGAAACCAGGTCCAGTGCATGGGCCTAGGCTGAGAGGGGCCAGAGCCCAGAAACCAGGTCTGACATAGTGAGCCTAGGCTAAGAGGGGAAGCCATATAAAAAGAGGCCAAAGCCAGGAAGGCAGAAGCTCCACCAAGGGCATAGAGGCCTGAGGAAGCCTAAAGTGATAACTGGTAACATCTGTGAGGCGTGGACATGGCTGTAGGGATGGAAGAAGAACACGAATAACCCTCAAGGCCACTGGTACCCTGGGGTGTAGACAGGCCAGAAGAGCCCACCTAGTGCTCAAGAGGTAGTACTGTGACCAGCTGGGTCCAGGGGGCCTCTGCTGGCTGACAGACAGACAAGGGCTGGCTCTGGGACCCTAGAGCAGCCTTCCTTTTTACAAATTAACTAACTGCATCAAGGCATAGCGGATGAGAGAAAGGGAAAGTACCTACAGAGCCAGAGCGGGGCACCATCATCACAGTTTTTCCTGGGGTCCAAAGCTACTACAGTTAGACAATAGATTTATATAAGATATTCTGGATAGGGATGATCCTGCCTCAGGCAGCAGATTGGTCTATATGACCTCTCAAGGTGCCTTCCAGCCCTACTTCTCTGTAACTATAATTCTCAATGATTCTATGATTCCCCAGTTATCTCTCTCCCTTAGATTATATATTGATAACATCTAACATCTGTCAAGAGGTACAGTTACCAGAGACTGCACCCTTGGCAGCTGGGGCTGGGCTGTAATGTTAGCTTCCATTCTTTTGCTCCCCTAATTGGGTGCTCAGGACTAGTGCTCCAGTCATCCACCCCTCATTACAGTACTGCCTGTTCCTGAAAGCCAACTACAGTTCTTTTGATGAATCCAAGAAAAATCCAAGAATAACCCCAAGAGGGGTTACAAAGACATCTCTGATGTTTTGGCAAAGAATGAACAAGCTAAGAGTCACAATGTAGCTGAATCTCTCCAGAAGTGCAGAAGGAGACTGGAAGAGATTCAGGCAAATATTTGCAGGATTCTTGGAAGCAAGTAGAGCTATGGAAAAAGATGAGGAACAGAGGGCAACCATTTTTCTGAATAGGGGCATGTAAGCAGGTCCTTTATGGGCACTGAACAGAAGTGATATTTGTTGTGCAATTGGCCCCCTGAAAATACTCTACAGCCATGCCTTGACAGAAGTGCACAGCTGCAAGAGCACTTTAGAAGTGCCCAATCACACAACAAATTAACCCTCATTTAATGAATGTTCAGATTTAATAAGGGTTCAGATGAAGGTGCTCCAAAGTGGAGCACTTTCATTAACTTTTGTTTATCCCTGCCTGTGAGCAGGGCTGGGCTGCATCAGCCCTGCTCCTGGTACTGTCTTTAGGATGGGAGGGGGAGGGAGCTTGGTTTGGGGATAGGGCAGGTGGATTGGACCTTCCATATTTAGGCTGAACAAACCCCAGACAAGATCTCCCTCCTCTGCTTTCTCTCCCCTCCCATCCTGAAGACAGCACTGGAGCTGGAAGTGAAGGGCAGGGCAAAGGGAGAGAAACTGCAGACACATAGCATCTCTCCACTGTATTGGTTCCAAAGTGGAGCTCGATTTCCTCTCTCCTCTCCTCCCCACCAGCTAAACAGTGAACGTCTGTTGGGTCTGGGAGGGAATGGGCATTGCTGTAATTCATGACACTTTCAGTGAAGCATCATGAGTTATAGTGGGGAGCTGCATGTCTGTCAGTGCCTGAAGTTGCTGCCTACCAGCCAGTTAGCTCAGCTGTTGATCCTACCAAATAAACTTCAGTCTCAGTAGAGCAAACCAAATCCTCTATCCTCTCTGGACATTAAGAGAAAAGCCACTTTCCACTCTGGGTTTCCCCAGCACAGCAGTCTATCTTCTCCTCCTTGCAAACTGTTCTCTCACAGTCTGCCACATCTGCTCTCTCCTCTGGGTTTTAACATCCCAGTGGGACACTCGTTTATTATCTCCTTTCTGAAGGTCCTTACCAGAATTGACTGCCCCTTTCTAAAGGGACAGGCCACCCTGTTACAGGCAGATACAGAGGCAGTAACTATGTTCAATAGTTTTGCTCTGCTTGCAAGCAAGTAACCCAGTTTTGAGACAATAATGACTATATTTAAAGAATATTGTATGACTAAAACAAATGAGGATTTGGGGATGCATTGGTTTCAAGACATCAAAGAGAAGGAGAGACTTTTGATTATTTGCTAAGTCAAGAATGCAGTTTCAAAGACCAGACTTAAATTTGGTTCAAGTACTTTGAATCTGCCAGGCTGCTGAGCTAAAACAGCACAGAACACAAGTTTTGGATAGCAAACAAAACTCGGCTACTGTTGAGCTGATTACAAAGCAAATGAAGTTGCAAACAATAGAAAATAAGCATGAAGTTTCAGGCAAGGAAAGCTGCTATTGTTGCTAAAAGCATGTTAACTGCAAGCAAAGAGTGCAAGCAGCTATTAGCAACATGAAGGACTGAAGACAGTAGGCGCGTCTACATACGATGCACTATGGCGACACTGCAGTCATGTGGGTCTCCATATGATTTCCTGTTATACTGCCGTAGCAGCACACTCCCTGTGTATAGTGCACTGCTATGGTGATGTAGCAGGGAAATCTAAGCATGCTCTGCCTGCACGGTGCAGTAACCGCCTATACTGCGCCATGCTTTAGTACTTCCTTTCAGAAGTACTAAAGCACAGCACCATAGCAACATCACCTGATGGTGATATGTAGATAAATCCACAATGGAAGAAAATACAGACCCAGACAGTATTCTGACTACAGACAGAAATGTCATGCAGGAAGGTTCTCTTAGCCCTTAGAAATGAAAAGAAAGTGTTGGTGTCACTGGGCATAACCCTAGGTAACTCAGAGGGATGGAAGACCACGAGTGTCGATGAAGCCCCTCTGCTCTAGGCCCAGGCGAGCCAGGGCCTGCTCCCTCCTGAACCTTTGTAACCCTTTCCTTGAACTTTTTGTAACCTCCTGTAATACTGGAAAAACAGGATGAGTAGCAGGCAAGCTGAAACTCCCTAAAACTGTTATCTGTGGAATGCAAGGATACCGCTCAGAGAGAGAAGGG
>NW_017728947.1:88708246-88710036 GCF_001723895.1 Crocodylus porosus | reverse complement strand
GGGAGAGTGGAAGCCAACTAGTGGAAAATTACTGCTGGAAGTGACTGGGGTATAAAAATACACTGTTGCAGGGCTAGGGGCGCAGGATTTGAGACCATACAGTCTCCCTGTGCCTTTTACTTGAGCTCAAATAAACTCTTGTCTACTTCTCCCCCCAGTATGTTTATTGGCGCGACGCACACCGGGCAACGAACCCAATTGTTGCCTCCCTTGGGCACCTTGTGCTGGCAACAAAAGGAAGAGATTTTGCTGCAAATGGCAGATGCTAAATATTTCTTCACACTAGATGCCTCGTATTGCTTCTTAGGTACCTCAAGAAAAAGAAAGCAACTAAGGTGGCTACATGCCTACAAGCCTCTTAAAGGGCCAATATTTTTAAATCTGTATATTGCTTTAATTCCCTTTTTGAAGTCTCCAGCTGCTTTAGATTTTGTTTTACTTTATTTTGGGCATCTTTGACTTATGTGAACATCTCCATTATCTGTTCCCATATTGGTCCACCAAAAGACAAATTATATCTTCTCTGCCTGGAAACTTCATGTAGTTCCTGATGTTTGTTATTCTTTTTCCTACCAGAATATTCCATTAAATCTGCAAGTTCACTTACCCAAAAATACTTTACATTAAATCTAGGACCAGTTGTTAGTTCCTGCTGCAGTGCACAAAGAAACTTCAAAGTAGACTTAAGTAGCTTTCTGAGGATTTTCCTACCCAATGTGAAATATTGTTCATAAACTCTTACTGTTGAATATTCTTTTATTCATACAGACAGATTCTGCGACTGTCATTCATGTCGAGTAATAACTTAATTCATACATGTTTATATGAGTAGAGGGATAAAATACCAGTACTGTCAGGGTGCAGTCAGGTGCCCTGGCACGAAGTGGAAGTGGGGATTTCAGTTTCATATTGCAAATACAGAGCTGCCAGCAGCAGCCGTTTTTTCACACCTCTCCTTCCCAGTCAGCATCCAAGTCAGTTGCCCCTATCACCCCCACTAGTTATTCCACTGAAAAATACAACTCAAAATAAGTAAGGGTGCCATAACTTGATCCAAGATTTGCATGCTAAAAATTAATAAACAGAAAATGTAACTATTGTATTTGCTTCATTTTAGAGGAGGGCAAAAATTCCTCTATCAGTAATATATTCAGACAGTCTGATATAGAGAAGAGTGTGGTGATTCCAGGCTATAGCAGTTTCTTGATCATTGATATTGAAGATGATCTGAATGCTTTGGCTCATCCTACAATGCCTAACCAAGTGCCTTTCAACAAAAGTTTCCAACCATATACATGGTTCTTATATGACTTTGGTACTAAGAATCAAAGAAAATGGAAGATTAAAGTAGATGACTGTAGGTACCGGATACAAGAAGTTAGTGATCTACCAAAGAATGCCATTAAATACATGGATCTTGGAGAAATGAATACATTTACATTCAGAGTAACTCCTGTTGATATAGGTAAGAAATTTGAAATGTATTGTTTATTTTTGAGCTCTAGTTTCCTTTCTAGAAGGTGAAAAAGATGGGCTTGAACCACCTCAGGTTGATGAGACCATTTAGCCTGGTTCTCCCATGTCCTAGGTGAGTTCTCTAGCTAGTATGTTATTCTACCAAGGGCAGGCAATCATTTTGGGTGGAGGGTGGCTTACAATGTTTAGGCAAGCTGTCAACGGCCATAGGTAGCCCTGCCCCTTGACAGGGGCCCATTCCCCTGGTCACCATCTTGTGATCAGAAATCCCACCCCCCCAACCCCTGACTTTTGCCACCAGAAGGCCCTCCCTT
>NW_017728947.1:88654480-88708146 GCF_001723895.1 Crocodylus porosus | reverse complement strand
TACTCCTTTCAGCAAGGGGTTTTGCCATCTCAGAACCAGAACAATACCAAATTATACTCTAAAAATTGAACATCTACTTAATTTGATTTTAAAAAATATTTTTGTCCTGATTTACATGTGTTTGTGTAATGGACATAGAAGTAATTGCACAATAGCTTAAAACGAAGTCTTACTTTTGTAGGGGGTGGGAGACATGGAAGGGTGGGTATAGGTTTGTTGGGGGGCTGTTGGGGTGTGGGTATGTGGGGTGTGGGAGGCTGTGTGGGGGAAGGGTGGCTGGGGTGTGTGATGAGGTGTGGCCTGGGGGCCTGCATGTATAGCAATGCAAGGGAGGGGTGCATGTGTATGGTGGGGTGTGCATGGGACTCACCTGATGAACACATACACACACACACACTCTCTCTCTCCCCTCCCTCACTACACACACACACGCACACGCATGTGCACACACTGTGTCTGCCTCTCTCCCTCATTGCACACACACACACATACACACAGTCTCTCCCTCCCTCATTGCTCTCTCTGTCTGTCCCCCTTTCTCACTGCAGGGATGCATGTGCATGCAGACATTCACACGCACACACACGTGTGAGCACATGCGCACACATGCACACACACCCTCCTGCTCTTGGTTCTGGGGTACTGGCATAGGCCCTCTTCTCCTGCGATCTGGTGATGCAGCCATGGGCCATGTGGTGCTGGAGCTGCTGACTGGTGGGCAGGGAAGCAGTGAAAGCTGTGGCAGGCAGAGGCTTCCAGTTTGGGGGGGTGGCGGTGGGAGGGGGCTGGAGGCCGGGCGGGGCTGGGCTGGCCTCGCTACTGTTAGCTTTCCCTAGCTCCTGTCATTTTTTACAGGAACCAGGGACAGAAAAATAAAATTTTTAAAAATTTTTAGGGTTCCTGTGGGCCGGATGGAATGGACTGATGGGCTGAATCCAGCCCACAGGCCATGTTTTGCCCACCCCTGTAATAGGGAATGGGTAGTGCTATCACTACCAGTACCACCACCTCTGTTTTAAAAATGAAATAGCTATAAATAAGTTTGTTGGGGACCTATCTTGTTATGGGGGAGTGAGGCATGTTCTAAGCACACCAACCAGATCAAGTCTCTGAGAGGACCAATTCAAAGTCAGATGCAGAGAAGAGAGTGAGATGATCAATTAGGTGGTTAGCTATGTTACACTTAAGTCAGGCAGAAGGTAGGACAGGGTATCAAGGTGTGACTAACCAGAGAGGCATGAGCTTTTGTAAGCAACAACTTACTTTGTCAAAGGTTATGGTAGAAAGAAATGGTTTTACGTGGAAGAGAAAGGGACAGGGAGGAGACCATGTTAAGAGATGTAAAAGTAGGTTGACTGGATCAACTGAGATAAACAAGACAATTAATATCTTGAGGGCCACTGGAGTTAACAGCAAGTTCAGGTAATGTGATAAGAATTCATAGTCCCGTGTGGGACTATAGTTAAGTCAAGTCTGTAGATGATTTATTCTGCCATTTTGCATTCAGGCTGCTTTTTGAAGATCATTTAAGGACAGTCAGTGATGGTCAGTGACAGACTATCTGGGGAGGTTAAAATGCTCTGCTGCAGACTTTTGTGTGTTTCTGGAATTAATTTTGAATCAGTGCTCATTAATTCTTTTACTTAGAGGTTGCCCCTTTTAGCCAACATAGAAGAGAGGCACTGTAAGCGAATGATTACATATATGATGTTGATGGAAGAGCATGAATGTGGAGGAAACTTACCAGAGGCAGGAGAAAGGTGGCGGGATGCTGTGCCAGTGTCTGGCAGCAGTGAAAGTGAAACGATGGCAGCAGGAGCCACCGTGGACCAAGATCAAAAGGAAAACCCGCAGCAGAGCTAGGAGGAGCCAGGAATGGCTCCATGTCTGTTTGGGCACACTGTGTAAGAGCGTGCCAAGGGTGATTGACCAGGCGGCCACCCAGTGCCAGGATAAAAGGCAGGAAGGAAGCCAGGGGGGCTGGAAGTAGTGTCCCCAACTGGCCCAGAGAGGCCAGAGTGCCAAGGATCCTATGGAGGAGGAGACATGGTGGGACCCCAGAGGGGTCAAGCAAGTTGGGCCAGCAAGGACCCAACAAGTCACCTATGAGGCCAGAATGGGCGGAGGCTGGCAGCAGCAGGAGCTGGGACACCAGCAAAGCCAATGGAGCCAGAACACAGACACGGATGCCAGATAACAGGTACCAAATCTGGGGTGGGAGTGAAGTGCAAAGGGCCGTTCTGAGACCCAGGCAGAATCAGGCACTGTGTGAACCAGGTGACATTGAAGGGTGGTGGTGGGCACTCAATGCAAGTACCACCTGTAGCCCACAGCTGCAGCCCCTAAGTAACCGAGCATCAGTGAGGGCCAGAACACCAGCTCCAGTGGACAACATCATGATTGGCATTAGGCAGGGTGTAGGGGAGGTGGAGCCCCAAGAAGCAATAGCCACAAGGACAACCGAGGAGGAGTACCAGGGGAGACGGGACCAGTCACCATCCTCCCACAAGAAAACCAATCATCATCAAAGACATGGCAGGTGAGACCCCTGAGGAGCTGACCCAAGGACACTCCCAATAGCCTGGCTGTGCAGCTCAGAAGGTGACAGCAAGGTTCAAAAGAAACCCAGATGCGTGACACTCAGGGGGAGAGGCAAGGAAAGCTACAACTTGGTGCATTGGTCAGGAAAGACGAAGCCAGGGATACCCTGGAGACCAATACGATTACGGAAGTGAACCTAAACCCCCAGATCAAGTTGTTAGGCCAGACATTGCATGTGGTGTCAAAAGTGCTTAAGGTCCAACAACAACAAGCCATCCAACAATAGGAATGGATGGACTGAAACTGGACCGCTTTCCAAATGCATCATATGACATTAGAGGATGATGTAGAGGCCTACATTGAATCTTTTGAGAGAACGGTGAACTGGCTGCAATGGGCCAGCCAGCTCAGGTCCCTAGTAGTGGGCAAGGCGCAGGCCGCTTATAGGACCTTACTGCAGGAAGAGGCTTACGATTATGAAAAAGTTAAGGCGGAGATATTACAGTGGTTGGAACTCACCCCAAACCACTATCGCAGGCTGTTCTGGGCCTGAAAAAGCAAGGAAGACTGCAGGCCCCAAAACTTGAGGCAGTTATTGAAAGATCTCTTAGATAAATGGGTGCCACCAGAAAAGGTTGATCGAATGGCCCTAGCTGACCAGATCCTACTGGAATATCTTCCTTGGATGACTGCTGAAGCCTTAAGGGTTGTAGAGGCTTTCACCACCTCAGAAGGGGAGCCGCTGTAGGAAAAGAACTACAGAAGTACAGGGGCAACTCTTAAGAGGGAGGACGAGTCCCAGTGGGGGCCTGTACGCTATAGCAGGTGAGGAATTGTATGTTACCAGTGTGGTAAGATGGGGTACGTGTCTTGGAAATGCACCTTAGGGGCCCCAGAGAAGTGGAGACCTGCCAGAGAGGCAACAGGGTTGAAGGAGCACCATAAGGCCCATGAACCGGTCAAGGAAATGGACTGTAGCTTCAGGCGTTGCCAAGGGATAGAGGGATGGGACCGCCCGATGGCGACGGCATGGGTGGCAGGCAAGCCACTATGGGCTACGCTGCTTTCAAACACTGATATGGGCTGGAGTGATCCCCCAGAGTGTTATTGAACAGTGCCCTCCAGTCTGGATGCACTGCATACACAGCAAAACCAAACAATACAAAAGGGGTTTTGTGGACGTGAAGATCGCCAGTCACAAGATCAGATTATGCATCAGTCTGGCCCCACAACTGGATGGCCAGATGATTGTGGAAAGAGATTGGCCACCCCTCTATGAAATATTAGAAGAAGTGCTTATGGAAGAACTAGGGCAGGGAAGACAGCCCCGAAGGGAAAGTTGGATAGCAGAAGAAGATTCTGATATATCCAATGAGGAAGAGTAGGTTAGCCTTGGGATGAGCACCAAGGACATGCACTTTCATATGGCCAAAGAGGACAGTAAACCACAGAGGATCCGGGAGATAGAGGTGGCCTGGGTGGAAGAAGAGACCGTATAGCCTGGGATGGATGTAAGTGACGCTTATTTTTGGATAAATCAGGGTTTTTTATACCAGGTGGCAAAATGCCCGGTCCGAGGGGAGTGGATCCAACAGCTAGTAGTCCCTAGGAGACTCCATGAGAAGGTATGGAGGTTGGCACATGCCAGCCTGTTGGGTGGCCACCTTAGGGCAGACAAGACCAGTAGGCACTGGGGGAATCCCTGTTCCCCCAAGCACTACCAGGAGTGACAAGAAATAATGGTCACAAGCTGGCAAAGGGTAGTTTTAGGCTAGATGTCAGGAGGTGCTACTTCACTGTCAGGGCAGCTAGGATCTGGAACCGACTTCCAGGAGAAGTGGTGCTGGCTCCTACCCTGGGAGTCTTTAAAAGGAGGCTGGATGAACACCTTTCTGGGGTCGTTTGACCCCAGTACTCTTTCCTGCCATGGCAGGGGGTCGGACTTGATGATCTGCTCAGGTCCCTTCCAACCCTATCAACTATGAAACTATGAAGACAGTGACCAGAGTGGGGCAGTGGTTTTTCTGGCCAGGAATGAGGGATGACATTATGCGGCGCTGTGAGATCTGCCCAGAAAGCCAGAAGGTCCAGGAAAAACCACATTGCAACCAATGCCCCCCATTGAGGTACCCTTCAATCGGATAATGCTAGATGTGGTGGGGCCCTTAATCAAGAGTAGCACCAGGCATCAATATATATTAGTCATCATTGACTATGCTACACACTACCCGGACGCTATACCACTGCGATCAGTGACAGCCCCTCCGATCTCAGAGGAATTATTAAAATGGGTGTCCCAGGTGGGAGTTCTGAGAGAGATAATCACGGACCAGGGGACAAACTTTATGTCTGGGGTCATCCAGGCTATGTGTCAGCTGTTGAAGATACGGCAACTCTGTACCTCGGTCTACCACCCACGACCAAAGGGCTGGTAGAATGCCTAAATGGCACAATTAAACACCTATTGCGGTGATGTGCCCAGGACAAACTGAGAAGGTGGGATTTGATCCTAATACCCCTCCTCTTTGCACTGAGGGATCCCCCATAGGTATCCATGTGGTTGTCCCCATTTGAGCTAATATATGGTCACAAGCCCCGGGGGCTGTTGCAAGGGGTAAAAGAGGAATGGGAAAATATGGGATGGCCCAAAGCTGGGGTACACCGCTACCAACAGGAAATGCTAGAGTGGTTAGTGAAGGTGAGGCAGCTAGCCCAGGAACACTTGGCCAAGGCCCAGTGGAAGCAGCAATGTGGGTGTGACAAAGAGGCCCGTGCCCAAGACTTCCAAGTTGGGGATAAGGTCCTCATACTACTCCCCACTACCGCAGACAAATTGCGGACACGGTGGCAAGGCCCGTTCAAAATTGTGCAGCAGGCAGGGCCAGTGGACTACGAAGTCCATAGCTCCAGACATAGAAAAGAACGGCAAATTTACCATGTCAACTTACTGAGGGGATGGCAGGAGCCGGAGATCTGGCTGTTGAGCCCAGAAGGCCCCCGGGAGGACCTAGGACCTGTGGCAGAAGAGCCATCAGAAGGGCCAGAACCAGGCGGTCCACCAATGTATGGATTCAAACTTGACACCCACCACCACGACCAGTTAGGAAGGATGGTGCTGACGTTCTGGGAAGTATTCAACGAGAGGCCTGGCCGGGCCCAAGGGATACAACACGAGATACATACACCAAAGAGGGTCATCGTACGAGAAAGGTGGAGGCCCATCCCCATCACTGGCGAGAGAAGATCTGGGAGGAGCTACAAAAGATGCTGACCCAAGGGATCATTGTGCCACTGTGTAGTCCCTGACGCGGTCCAAGAGTAATAGTGCCAAAGTGTGACGGTATGTTCCGACTATGCATTGATTCTCAGAAGGTTAATGAAGTTGCCAAATTCAATGCGTTCCCCATGCCGCATGTAAAAGAATTACTAGAGTGGATAGGGCAGGCTCAATACATCTCGACTATCAACATGGCAAAAGGATACTGGCAAATCTCCATGGCAGGAAGAGACCAGACAAAGAAGGCCTTTGGCACCCCCTGGAGGCTGTTTGAATTTACATGGAAGCCCTTTGGCCTGCATGGGGCCACTGCAACGTTCCAACGGCTGATGGACCACATGCTAGCCCCACGCACAATGTATGCAGCCACATACATCAATGATGTAGTAATTTACTCACAGACCTGGGAACAGCACTTATACCATGTAGGAGCAGTGCTGCAAGAAATACGCTGGGTAGGCCTGACAGTTAACCCAAAAAAATGTGCATTAGGCGTGCGAGAGACAAATTACTTGGGATTTAGAGTAGGGCAAGGTAAGTTATGCCCTCTAGTGAGTAAGATAAATACAATAAAAAGATACCTGACTCCACGGATAAAGCAACAGATGTGGGCTTTCCTGGGACTAGCGAACCATTACAGGCAATTCATTCCCTGCTTTGTGGAGAAAACCATAGTGCTAATGGAGGCTATAAGAGGGAAGGTACAGGGCCCCATAAAGTGGACACCTGAGATGAAGAAAAGGTTTGAAGACATCAGAAAAGTTTTGTGTAGTGAGGTGGTTGCCATAACACCTGACTTCTCAAAAACTTTCATTCTACAGACAGACGCCTCTGAGACAGCCATAGGGGCAGTGCTTTGCCAGGAACAAGGGAGTGTAGATAGCCCGATTGCCTATGCTAGCTGAAAGTTAAACAGCACAGAAACCAGGTATTCCACCATCAAAAGGGAGTGCCTAGCCATAAAGTGAACTATTTTAGATATTACTTAATGGGGCGAGCGTTCGACCAAGTTACTGATCATGCACCCCTACAATGGCTGAATAAATTTAAGCACAACAATGCCCAGATAACCCGATGGGCATTGTCACTACAGCCATTTAAGTTCAAAGTAAGATATCGACCAGGGTTGGCTAATCACGCTGCTGATTTCCTATCAAGGTGCGTCGAGAGGAGAGAAATGGACATTGAAACTCCCCAAACCAACCTAAACGGGGGGGGTGGGGCGCAGGGGAGCGTGGAGGAAACTTACTGGAGGCAGGAGAAAGGCAGCAGGATGCCACACCAGTGGCTGGCAGCAGTGAAAGTGAAACCATGGTGGCTCCAAGATCAAAAGGAAAACCTGCGCCAGAGCTGGGAGGAGCCAGGAACGGGTCCCGCATCTGTTTGGGCACGCTTTGTAAAAGCGTGCCAAGGGCAATTGGCCAGGCAGCCACCCAGTGCCAAGATAAAAGGCCCAGCAGGAAGGAAGCCGGGGGGACCGGAAGTAGTGTCCCCAACCAGCCTGAAGAGGCCAGAGAGTGCCAAGGATCCTACAGAGGAGGAGACATGGTGGCATCCCAGAGGGGGAACCACAGAAGGCAAGTTGGGCCAGTGAGGGCTCAAGGAATCACTTATGAGGCCGGTGTGGGTGGAGGCTGGCAACAGCAGGGGCTGGGACATGGGCGAACATGATGGAGCTAGAACCCAGACACAGACACCAGACAACAGGTACCAAACCTGAGGTGGGAACAACGCGCCAAAGGCTGTCCCGAGGCCCAGGCAGAGTCAGGCACTGCATGAACTGGGAGACACCAAAGGGCAGTGGCGGGCGCTCGGTGCAAGTACCACCTGTAGCCCACAGCTGCAGCCCCTAAGTAACCGAGTGTCAGGGAGGGCCAGAACACTGGCTCTGATGGACAACATCATAGTTGGTGTTAGGTGAGGTGTAAGGGAAGTGGAGCTCTGTGAAGCAATAACCACGAGGATGACCAAGGGGGAGTACCATGCGAGATGGGACCTGACACCATCCTCCCACTAGAAAACGAATCACCAAAGATGTGACAGGAAAGACCCCTGGGGAGCTGACCCAAGGCTGCTCCCAGTAGCCTGGCTGTGCAGCCCAGAAAGCAACAGTGAGGTTCAAAAGAAACCCAGATGCGCGACGCTCGTGGGGAGAGGCACAGAAAGCTACAGTGAATGAATCTCAGATGTTACAATTCATATTGTTTGATCCAGTGATGATGTGGTCTGTATTAATGAGAGGCACAGCAAATCCTTGAGGTTTAGTGAGAATTGGAGTTAGGTAGTCTTTTGCTGTAAAGATACCATTTGAGGTTGGGGAGATGCCAGTAAACCAGAACAGACTTTTTCCCCAATGCTACACTGAGATGGTCATCATTGTCCAAGAGAGGTTGGAAGTCATAAGTGGTGTGTTGCAGGTGTTCAAGCTGGGGGCTGTAAGTAATGACCCGAGGGATTCTCTTGTCCTTATTATGGGGTTGAGGGGGTCTTAGTCTGGCTCTTTTGATTTAAGTGACTATGGTTTTGGAATTGTACTGTAACCATAGGAATCCCTGTTCTAGAGTCCTCAGGTGTCAGTGGGATCAAAGCAAATATGGCTGTAATATAGAGCTTGGCTGTAAACAATGGCTCTAGTAATTATTTTGGTTGAAGACCTATAGCATCATCACTATAATAAAAGATAACAGGAAATATGATGATATGACTTTTGAACCCACCTTCTGCATAATCAATGGCAATGAGAGATCAAATAATAAATTCAGGCAAATGAAGAAGCAGTTACTGAAGATGAAGAGGACATGCTGAGCTGTGTGTAAGGAAAAGGCCATTCCTTTTCCTGTTCTTAGCCACAGAGCTTTCATTTTGAATAGAACTCCTTGCTTAAACGATTATTTCCTAAGTGTTTCTATAACAAGGAAATATAGGATTCCAAGTCATTATTTTCATTTTTATTCTTCATTTCACAGGCTTTCCAGTTTTTCACATTCCATTGATGAAGCTAGTGGTTGGAAATCCTTCCCTATTTGAAGTGAAAACAAAAGAATACTGGGATGATACTGATAGTTACATAATAGAATTCTCTGTTACAAGCAAGTTTAATAAACAAGTAAGAATATACAAATGATAAGTAATATCGTGTCTCCTACAATAGTATCTGTTTTATTTAGAAATGTTTTAATAATTGAAAGGCAGACCTGAAAATTATGCATGCATCAGGGACTGGTGTTATTGTAGTTTTGTTCCATATAGAATACATACATCCAGTCATATGAATTAACTAGTTAATTAACTAGTTAAAAAGTTAAAGAAATGGCTAAATTTTAACTTTAACTAGTTAAATTTTTCAGATGTCAACTTTTAACTTTAGTTAAAAAAAAGTTAACTTTAACCTTTTTTAAAGTATAAGTTAAAAGTTTTTAAAAAATTGAAATATGGTTTTCCCAGAGTTTTTCCTGACAGCCACTCTCTAGGACTTGCAAGGAACAATATTTCTTTATTGAAAGTCTCAGACTTCTTGACTGAGAGAGAGAGTAGTGTGCCTTCCTATGAGATATGGTCTCTTAAGAACTAGAAGTCCCAGAGTTCCTTAGTTCATGCTGGCATTTTCAGAAGTCAATAGGGCAGCCAGTTGGATGCAGGAAAGGGAACAAGCACAAGCCAGCAGAGACATTGATCCCAGTAAGAGTGGCAGCAAGTAGTGAAGGTGAAGCAGATGATGACTTCTTTAATTTTAATGAAGATCAGAACCAGCAGCCCAGGGCCCAAGAAGTTGAGCATTACTTCTCATCCATGAGAAACTTATCTGAGATGTCACCTACTATGAAAAAAAAATCATCTGTTATAACACAAGCATTCCTTCATCTGCCATGTAGAGTGATTGTTCAATAGTAGGGGCTTAGTTTTGCAAGACAGAAGAGGAAAATTGTCAGATGGAAATTTTGAAATGCAGCTTTTGCTGCAGTTCAATAAGCATGTTTAAACAGTTTCTGCTATGCAACTGAACATTCTTTTTCTCATTTAAACTGATTTTCTCATTTCAGTCTAATTTTGATTTTCAGACAATTCATTATTTCTAATTCAGATGTATTTCATACCCTTTTGTTACCTTTTGAGCAATAAAAATTGTAACAACAGAGGTTTTCTGTGGAACCAGCTTTCATTTGTCACCTGAATATCTTCTTTCTGTTATTCTGGTATACCTCTATGATGCACTGACTTTTACAATGTACTTCACATGGAGAGGGTGAGAAGGATCTAACATTACAGAGGTGTTGGTAAATTCTTATTCTGAAAACTGTATGACAAGTATAACATTGTTTTTAAGTAAAGCAGGGTGAGTTCTGAGTAAATCAGTGTGCTTCTGTGGACTTATGGAAAAGAAAACCACTTATTGCATTTGAAAATAAAAAATGATGCCAAGAGGCAATTCACCATATTTCATGCATTTCTCATGAATCAACTTCACTTTTAATTAGTTATTCTCTTTTTAACTTACCTATTAACTAGTTAAAAGTGGAAATATTTAACTTTTAACTTAAGTTAATTTTAAAGGCTGCTAACTTTTAACTTTAACTAGTTACGTTTTTCATAAACTTTTCCCATGACTGCATACATCCGATCAACATTTTACAGATAGTTATTGCTGTTGATTCTTTACCCTTGCATAGCTCTCATATAGATCTATGAGCATCACCAGTGGAATGAGTATTGCCCAAGACACATATACAGGCTGTTCTTGAAAATGAATATATAGTAGATATCCTTTGTCCCTGATGTTTTGTTCTTAATTCTTTCCCCTTGTGATCTATTGCAATTTGTTCATGTTATTTATTACCCTTGCAGTTTATTTTCTAATCTCAGAGTAGAGTCCTTTTCATGTTTGATTTATACATGGGTGTAGATGATCCAATTTGCTTCTAGGTGTACTAGTTTAAGATTAATATAGGCAGATTGATATATCCCTGTAATGTAGGGATATTTCATAGATTTCATAGACATTAGGGCTGGAAGGGACCTCGGGAGATCATCGAGTCCAGCCCCCTGCCCAAAGGGGCAGGAAGTCAGCTGGGGTCATAGGATCCCAGCAAGATAAGCATCCAATTTACTCTTGAAGGTGTTCAATGTAGGTGCTTGAACCACCTCCGCTGGCAGACTGTTCCAGACCTTGGGGGCTCGGACAGTAAAGAAATTCTTCCTTATGTCCAGCCTGAAACGGTCTTGCAGGAGTTTGTGACCGTTCGACCTCATCATCCCTTGGGGCGCTCTGGTGAACAGACGTTCCCCCAGATCCTGGTGGTCACCCCTGATAAACTTATAGGTGGCCATCAGATCACCCCTGAGCCTGCGCTTTTCCAGGCTAAAGAGTCCCATGGCTCTCAGCCTGTCATCGTAAGATCTGTTTTCCTGACCTCTGATCATGCGCGTGGCTCTCCTCTGGACTCTCTCAAGCTTCTCCACATCCTTTTTGAATTGAGGAGCCCAAAACTGGAAGCAGTACTCCAGCTGTGGCCTCACCAAGGCTGAGTACAAGGGAAGAATGACGTCCCAGGATTTGCTCGAGGGGGTCTTAGTCTGGCTCTTTTGGCTTTGATGGAGATAGTGAAAGAGTGAATTCCTGAGTTAAGAACCTCTCACAAAATACAGCCTGCTCCATATAAAACAGTATAATTTAAAACGTCAGGTTTATTTTACAGGATGAAATTAGTTTCTTGATAAACAGTCCCAAACTACATCAAAATCATCCTCTTGAACTCTTTCCTAAGGACCAGTAGGTCATGAAAGCAAATCATGAAGCACTACTATAATGTCGGTTACTATAAAACCATTTCTAGAGAAAATGTTATGATCAATAGGTCATTTTTAGTGAGGTTGCCTATGTTCATTTAACAGGCACTCTTTGTTTTGGGTGTACTAATATATTTTCACCATATGAAATTCCACAGGGTAAATCTTCAGTAGCTGTGATACTCACAAGAGCATCACTTATTTGTGATATATCAACTTTTGTCATAACACTAAAAACTGCCTGCTCGTATGGTAAATCTATGCACTACATCTCTCCTGTTTTAATCTCCCCTGAAAATTGGCTGCATGGAGATCCAAAAGATGACCATGGCTTCAAATTGTTAACACAGCTTCCGGTAAGAAAGCAAAGCATTTGTTACATAATATCTGCAAATCTGTATATAAAGAAAAAAATGGTCAAAAAGCCTCAAGATAGCCTTTCATTTTATACATCCACATAGAGGTATAACATGAGAAGAATACACCCTCACTCACCTTTCCCCAACTAGGCAGCACACAGAAACAGCCACATAAGCAATGTGGATCATGGATTGTAAGGTGCTTTGGGAACTGTAGTTCTCTAGAGTGACAGTGGAGTTTGGTGCTCCTGATAGGGGACTTTCATCCCATTTTTTGTCAACAAAACCTATGTAAAAAGGGGAAAGAGTTGCTGATTTTGATAGCAAAACTTTAGGTCAGCTCTTCCTCCAACAGCAACAAACTCCATTGCCACTCTGCATGACTATTATTCCCAGCACACCTTGCACCCATAACAGACACTGCCTGCATTGCTGCAATGTGCAGCTGGGGAGTGCGCTGCAGAGTGAGGCACCCCCCTCTCCTCCTTCTAGTGCGCCTCCCCTTAGGCCAGTGATTCTCATCCAGGTTGTCATGGCACCCTGGGGTACCTTGAGATCTTTTCAAGGATGCCACAGGGTGTCATGCAGTGTTAACATTGCTAAGTGTACAGATACGATTCACATAAAAAAGAGATTTCAAATAGGAATCCATAGTGTTAAATGCCTTTTTCCCTTTTGTGTATGGAGTTATTTGTAACAGAAGAATAGTTCTTTTATTTTCCTGTAGCCAAAAAACAGATGAAAACTAAGGGTTGGCATTTTCCTACGGGTGCCTTGAGTCTATTCAGGGGTGCCTTAAGTGTAAAAAGAAAGCCACTGCCTTAGGTGGTATCTGAGGCACATGTCCCCGGAGATATGGGTTTTCCAGAAAATTTTCCAGTTCCCTAAGTAGAGCGTCAGCTGATTTAACATGTTTATTTGACTTATATTTAGTAAACAAAACTAAATAAGTATCCCATGCTAATTTTATGTCCCAGTAGCCGTAAGTATTTGAACTGAAATATTTGATTAGGAAAAAAATACAGCACACTTAATATGGCTTAAATGGTATATTCAAACAAATGCAACGCTTTATGTGGAAAGAAAGTATTTTTATTGGAATACTTGTAAAAATGTAAAGACAATACACAATAATATGTACTTCCCTTACATTGTTTTTTTAAATTCAAGAAAAAAAAGAAGGCACTGAAAACTGTTGACACACTAATTTTAGCACACCCAAAGAAGTGCAGATATGCCGTGGTTGTCCATGCATCTACTTCAACAGAATTTATCTCTCTTCCACTGAGGTCATTGCGGCTCCTCCACTTTCACTGTTGCTATCTGTAGAATCACTTGCACTACTTATTAGTTCAAATCTGATTCAGAACTGCTTGAACCACATTCTCTTTCACTAAAGGACAGTTTTACCAATGAGTCTATGGGCAAGGGCAGCTTATCACAGTGCATCTTCTTCACTAATTGTTCTTCTGACTGATTCTCCAGAAGCAAAATTTTGAGAAATAGAAACAAGCTTAGTGGTGCATTCATTTGGTTTTGATTTGACCTGCACAGCCAATTAGGTGAATTTATAACTTGATTTTAGGTTGGATTTAGAGGTGCACCAATACATCAGTCCAATATCAGATCAGTACAAATATAAAGAAAACTGGCTGTATTGGGTATTGGCCTGATCGGACCAATAATTTGGCCGATAAATACCCATGCTGCATGCAGCCACAGCTCAGCACTCAGGCAGTGAGGAACACAGCCAGCAGCATGGAGAGCTGCCTCCAGCTGGTAAGTCCGGTGTGGTGGAAGGGGAGAGGGAGGGAAGGGGCATGGGCGGGGAAGATCAATGTCCTCCACAGTGAAGGAGGGCACAGGGGCAAGGGCAGGAGCTACTCAGGCAGGGTCGGGGGGAAAGGGCCAGAGCTGTGACTTGTGCGGGGGGAGGTGGCTCCCGCCACTGCTTGCACCCTGGGAGGGCACAGGGGTGGAGTATGTGGCTCCTGGATCTCTGTGGGCCAGGACAGGGCAGGCTGCAGTGAGGGCTGCATGGAGCTGTTCTCAGTGGAGGCTGGGCCCAGAGCAGGTGCTGGCAGAGGTGGGAGGATGCTGCATCCACCCCAAATTTCACCACTGCTCCACTCCCAGTGTCACTGCCACCAGCCTCCCAGCACAGCCCCAGCTCTTTCCAGCTGCACCGGGTGGCTGGGAGCAGAGCAGTGGCGAAATTTAGGGTGGATGCAGCATCCTCCCAGCACAGCCAGCACCTGCTCTGAGCCCAGCTCCTGCCAAGAAGAGCCTAGTGCAGCCCTAGCTGCAACCCACCCCACCCTGCCCTACACGCCCCCCTTCTTTGCCATCCCAGGGTGCAAGGAGTGGTGGCAGCCACCTCCCCTCCATGAGCCATGGCTTTGGTGTCATCCCACCCCGCCCTGCCTAGGCAGCCCCTACCCCTGCCCTTGCCCCTGCCCCTGCTCTGGCCCCTCCCTCACAACGGCAGGAGTTGATCTGCCCCCCACACACAGCCCTTCCCCCCCTTCCACAACACCAGACTTACCAGCTGGAGGTAGCTGTATTGGAAATCAGATCAGTACCAGCCAATATGCTTCCTTAAATATCAGCTATTGGTATCAGCACCAGAATTCTCTATCAATCCACCCCTAGTTGGATTGTTATGTGAGTGTATTTACCCTCCTGTTTACAAATCAATAAAACATATATATACTCTCTCACACACTTCCTAGGGATAATCATCTGAAAAACATTAATTACAACTTTGAAACTGCCAAGCTTGCCTAATATTGTATTGGCATCCATTCATTGTTACTAATGAATTTTATGAAACAATTACTTCTTAGAAATGGAAAAAGTTCCCAGAGAAAAATGAAGCACTGGAAAATTTTCTGCCCCACATCCCCTGCATGTCCCCCTTGCTCACATCACATTATATTACTGTATCCATTTTTGTAGACAATCCAGAAGGAATGCATACTTATTTTCACACTTAACTTGGGGAAGTGAATGTATAAAATGGGTCACCTTTTTGTGTAAGTGTAGTTGGTTGGACACTAAAATGCAAGTGTGCAAAACCAGAAGCCAAGGCTCAAATGTTGGGCACAAAATAAATCTACCATGTTACAAACATGTTGTAAGCATTTATCACATTTAAATTGAGAAAACTGAAATATTAAGTAATCATTTCAAGGGTGTTGGTTGTAGCTGTGTTGGTTTAAGGACATAGGTAGACAAGGCTGTTTGGATAAATGTAATATTTTTTCTAGGGACCAACTAAATAGTTGGAAAAATTGTTCTTTGCAAGCTTTTGGGCACAAACACCCTCGTTCAGGGATAGGGAGAATCTGCTGGTGTTTTGTTTCCCCCTGGATGGAATAGAAGTCAATATGCAAAATGCAGGTCTGTGAAAATGCAAATATATGGTAGTGAGGATCAGAGGCTATGAAAGACAATAGGTGTGAGACAGGTATGTGGGGGGAGGAAGGGGGCTTGTTGACCTGGTGATAGAATGTAGCTGGTAAAATGTAGAGAGGTTACCCGTGGTTATTGGATGGCAGGTAGGTTATAATGTACCATAAATCCAATGTCTATATTTAGTCCATGATTTTATGTATCCAGTAGGTTGATGAAGTGAAGTTCATAGGCTTATCTACAAAAGGTGTTTTGTAAATTCCCTTTGAGAATTAAAACTGAGAGATAGGAGAGAGAGTGGTTTTCTTGTGAGAAATGTGACCCACCAGTAATTGGGTATTTTGTCTTTGATAGATTTTCAGTGTGTGTTCATTCTGGTAGGCAGTTGTTTGGTTTCTCCTACATATTTTCCATCGGGGCATTTGGTGCACTGAATGAGATACATTACATTTATGGAGGTGCAGATGTAAGATCCAGTAATGGTGATGGTGCTGTTGTGGGTTGTAGTTATTGTGGAGTGGGGGAGATGTGTTGGCAGGTTTTACATTTTTGTCCTGGCATGGTCTGGATCCATTCATTTGTTTTGGGACATAGGAAGTTTGCTTCTGGTGATGAGGTTAGTGAAGTTCAGTGCCTATTTTCCGCATAGGTTCCAGGGAATAATGGTATGTCATCATTAGTTGTATGAGATTCATGGAGATTTTCTTTTTGTACTGCAACAATTCTTCATGTGGTATCTGGGTGGCTCTTTCAGAAGTGCAATCTGTCTCTCTGAAGAAGTGTCCTTATTGAGTGAAAGTCCTTTTGAGATTTGGAAGGTGATGATCAGGGTGTTCTCCTCAATGCAAATTCAGTAGTTACAGTGATGCAATTCTTGAGGAATTTTTTCCAAGTGGCCCATATTACTGAATTTGTACACTTCATCCTCACACACAATAACTTCAGTTTCAATAACCAACACTTGCTCCAGGCCAAGGGCACAGGTATGGGCACAAAAATTGCCCAACAATATGCTAAGCTTTTTATGGGACACCAGGAAGAAGAATTCCTCAAGAACTGCACCAAACTCATGCTAAAGCTAAGATCTATAGATGACATCTTCATCATTTGAATCGAAAACCTGCCATTTCTGATTGATTTCCATTACAAATTCAATAATGATCACCCTTCCATCAGACTATCTCTGGAATACTCCAATACCAACATTTCCTGTTCAGACACTATGATCAAGATTCAGAATTGTAAAATACAAACCATATACAAGAAACCCATGGACCAACATACGTATCTACACAGAATCAGCAATTATTCTAAACCAGGGGCAGCAATTATTTAGGCTTGGGGGCCACTTAATGAGTTTTGGTGAGCTGTTGAGGGTCACAAGGGTGGCCCTGCCCTCTGGTCTCCATCTTGGGACTGGAAGTCCCATCCCCTAATCTTCAACCTTTGCCACCAGAAGTCCTTCCCATTGCCCCTGTAAGTACTTCTTTTGGGAAGGGGGTTTGCCATTTTGGAACCAGGGAAAAAAACTTATTACATACTAAAAATAAAACACCCATAATAATATATTTTAATTTTATTTTTAAAAAATATTTTTGTCCTGATTTGTGTGTGTTTGTGCTGTATATATGGAAGTTATTGCAAAATAGCTCAAAATTAAGTCTTACTCTTGTATAGTATGAAGGGGTGTGAGGGGTATGGGTGGGTGGGTATGGGGTTTGTGGGGAACTGTGGGTATATGTGTGAATATGTGTGTGGATGTGGGGTGTGGTAGTTTGTGGGAATGGGGAATTATGGGGATGTGTGGGTGTGTATGGGGAGGGGGAGGGTGGCTAGGGGTGTGCATGGGTGAGTGTGTGGTGTGTGCATGTAGCAGCGAGTGGGGTTCCCCAAGAGGCATGCAGGTGTAACTGTAGGGGAATGAGTGGGAGGGTGTGGGTAGGTATGGTGTTTGTGGGGTATATGATTGTGTGTGGAGACGGGTATGGTTGGGGGGTTGGGGGGAAGGGTTAGAGGGTATGTGTGGTGTGAATGAGAGCCCCTTCCATATGCCCCCTGAGGCCATCAGCCCATCAGCCCCTGACCCTACCCCACAATCACCCAGAGCCCTGCAGGGCCTCCCCAACCACCGCCAAAAGCTCGCAGCCCCAGTGTGGCCTGCACCTGCTCCAAAACTCCTGGTCGTGTTGCATCCTGCTACCCCTGGGCATGCAGCACAGCTAAGTCAGCTCCTTCTGGCTGCTGCTGTGCTGTCCCCAGCCCCACAGTAGTGGTGGGTACCAGCAGTGGCAGCAGCCAGAAACAGCCACCCCAGCCCTTCTGCATGCACAGGGGGCAGCAAGATATGCCACAGCCGGGCAGTGTCTCGGCCGGGCAGGACCAAGGGACCTGCTGTGAGCTAGTCAAAGCCCCTTTGCAGGCAAGATCCATCCCATGGGCCATATTTTGACCAACCCTGCCCTAAACACACCAAGAAAGCTATAATATATAGCCAAGCCCTCCAATACTACTGAATTTGCCCTGTGAAGAGAACAACCACTCTCTCTCCAATCTCTCAGTTCTAATCCACAAAGGGAATTTAAAAAACACCTTTCATACCTGAGCCTATGAACTGCCCTTCATAAATCCACTGGATATAAAGAGTCATGGACTAAATATAGATGTTGGATTTATAGCACATTATAACTTACCTGCCATCTGATATTCTCAGGTAACCTCTCTACATTTTACCAGCTACATTCTATCACCAAGTCAACATTCCCTCTTTCCCCACCCCTGCACCTACCTGTCTCACACCTTTTCTCTCCCATCCCCTCTGATCCTCACTGCCATGCATTTGCAGTTTCACAGATCTGTTTTTTGCATATTGGCTTCTATTCCATCCAGAAGAAAACAACATACCAGCCGACTCTCCCTATGCCTGAAGAAGGGTCTTTGTGCTCAAACATTTGCAAAGAACAATTTTTCCAACTATTTAGTTGGTCTAATAAAAGATATTAGATATTTACCCAAAGAACCTTGTCTGTAATTATTTCAAGGGATTTATTTTGAAGCATGATATTTTGAAACAATAGGAACATTTTTTATGTTTTCTTCAGGATTGGTAGGTCCCACAGATATGGAAGATATGAAATGAAGCAGTGGGGGCAAGGCATAGAATAAAGTTACCCAATTGTAAAGTTATTAACTTGACCCTTAAATGGCTTTTCTCTTGCATTGGTGATCTTATAAACATTATCTATTTATGTGTGTGTAGGTGTGATGTGTGTGTGTGTACATAGATATACAGGGACTGTTTTTTGTTCCTATCTCATAGCTCAGTGTCAACAATAAGTAAGACAGGTGTGTGTGTGTGTCAATTAGGGGTGCTAGTGGAAACAGAAATGTTTGAGAAAGATAAATCATCAGATCTATTTGTGTCCTTTATGGTTTAAATATCATGTACATCTTGGTTTAAATATCATGTACGTTTCTTCTGTTATGTTATTCAGAAATTAAGAATTTCTTTTATCATCCCTTTGGTTATATCTGAACATATATTTATTCAGTATCCATCTGTCCTTTATGCATTTATATACAGGTAAATTATAGACCTCCATCCGTTCTGGGAATAGCAGTTCCACTCACTGATAACTTTTATAATGCAGATCCTAGCAAACCTAGAATGAGAGATTATTTTGAGAAATCAAAGGTAAGTCTTCTGCCATTGTTTTATTTGGTGTTGAAGTTGTTTAAGGAGCATGCATGCTTTAACATTATACATTTTATTCTATCCAATTTTCTATCACGCATCTTAAACAGCCAGTACAGTAAAAGTTCAAAGAAGGCAGAGGTTACAGACAGAGCAGGTACGTGATATGCCAGCTTTGCATCCTCTTCCATCTTGTTCAAGTTAAAATCCTCTTAGTTACATGCTAGATCTAGAATAGGGCTGAAAACTGATATTGCATTGTAAAATGGAACATTTTGCTACAATCAGGAAAATGGGCAGTGGAAAGGAATGAAAGTTGTGACATATTAGATAACTTGATTGTAAACTCCTAAGTCCCAGCCAGTCTTCTAGACTACCATCAGCAAGAAACTATCTGGCTGGCAGGTTCCCCTTTGTAATTTATTTCTGGCTGTGTTGCCAGAGGCATTGACAATGTGTCATGAATTAATATAAAAAGGTAAGATAGGTTCTACCTAGTTGGAATTAAAGCTGTCAGTTTTCCTAATACTACAGTCAAATGTGTTGCTATTAGCATAATTCAGGAGCATATTGCAGGAGTGATGAGTGTTTTGAAACCATACAACAATTAGAACTATTTTATTTATCTAGATTTTGAGCCTTTCAAACCGAACATTTTTGTCTGTGCTGATAGATTCTGAACAAGGTAACCTGGGAAGTCATGCTATGTCCCTACCAAAGGACTGCTAATAAAGCACTTACATTTCTTGGAAACCATGGCCAGATCCAGAAATGCAGGCATATACATTTTCATGGGGAGAAATAGCAGTGCCACAATATGTGCTGCTGCTACTCAATCCCCAGGGAATGCCCATGCACATGCAGTCTGGCACACAATACGCTACCTCAGGTGGGTCAGGGGAGGCTGGGACCTGCACCTCTTACCTGGGGTCTGGGGACTTCTTGGGCTCCAGCAGTGGCCCCTCCCCCAGTAGGGGAGGTACAGGGGGCACATGCCCCCCCTAAAATTGTCTTCTGCAGGCCAGGGAGCAGGGAGCACCGGTGACACTTCCAGTTTGCTGCCGGCACTTCTGGAGTCAGCAATCGGCTGCTGGAGAACACCCCCACCAGTCAGCAATCAGCCACTGAAGGACCCCCTCTCCAGTCAGCAATTGCCCTCTGGTGCCCACCCCCACAGGGCCAAGAGGCACCAGTCACCCATGAGCAGTAGTGATTTGGCAGCAGGGAGCCTGGCTGGCAACCAGAGCATAGCTCCAGCCAGCCAGGCTCCAATTTCAGGTGGTGCACACTGCTGCCATATGCACAGCCCCGCTTTTTCTGCTGCAGTTTTTTTTTGACACCAGGGTCTCTCAGTGTCAAAAAACTCATACGGAAAATTAGCACTGCATGTGTAACATGTGTGGTGTGCAGTAGGACTGTGTGTAATTTAATTTCAGAGGTGTTTTGGCCCATTTCAGTGCCCAAAACTCCAAATCCAAAATTAAATGAAAGGCTCCAAAACATCTCCAAAACTAAATGAAACCATCCAAAACATTTTGGAAATTTTCAGAAAATCTTGGAGTTTCAGAGCCAGGCTTGCAGGAAAACAGAAACTCAGAAGAGGGAGGGGGAAGAAGTGGGGGAGGGACTGCTCTGATATTGACATCTGGAGCTGGTCAGTGTCTGCGATTTGTCCCTGAGGTCCCTTCCAATCCCAGTGCTCTGGGGGAGGGATGAGAAACAGCATATAAGGCTCTGTGTGAAGTCTTTCTGTCCGTTTTGTGAGTTGACTCTCTGGATGCAACAGCGTGTGAAAGGTACTGTGGCTGGCTGCAGTGACTGGCTTCCTAGTCAGTCTCCTGCTAGTCTTTCTTTATGGAAGGGATTGGATACACCTTTCCAATATATTACACATGCAAGATATAGTAAGCAGATAGAAGAAAATATAGTAAATATAAGTTATAGTAAAATAAGCAGATAGAAGAAGATATAGTAAACACAGAGATATAGCAAAATAAACAGATAGAAGAAGATATAGTAAACACATAGAAGATATATTACACACACACACACACACACACACACACACACACACACACACACACACACACACACACACACACACACACACACACACACACACACACACACACACACACAACATTTTAAAGAGTGCTGGAAAGGCACCAGGTCTTCTAGCAGAGAAGCGAGAGGGGGCAGAGGGAGAGCTGTAAGTCCTTCTCCCCCCTGCCCCACACACAACTTAGGCACACGTTCTTCCCTAGCAGGCATAAGGCTTCTGCTGCTAGTTAGTGGCAGCAAGGAAGTGGGAGCAGTGCCTGCACCTGTCCCACCTCCATTAACACCAGCAATAATAATGACTCCCAGCACCACCAGTATGACAAGCACCAACATGACAGTCTCCTCCACCCTAATTTCAGTTCCCAGCATGAGCCTCCCAGTACCAGGGGAGGAGCTGGATCTGGAACCAGGGGAGCTCAGTGCTATAGCCAGGGAAATTCTGGGGAAGGAGGAGGAACCTGAGTTTCTGCTCTACACCCCTTAAAGTTCCCCTAGAGCCAGAAGGTACTGCAAAGGAGGTTATGGGAACAGGTGGTTCAGCTTCCCCTGTTGTTGTGCCTCTGTCTGCTGAGGAGGGGTATACGGCAGGATTCTTACCGCACCCCAGAAGCGAGGGGATAATGTAGTATGGGATCATTTTGAGGTGGCAGATGATCCCAAGTATGCTATTTGCCTGCACAGCTGATGCAAGACCAGCTGGGGCAAGGACAAGAATCACTTCAGCACCACGGGGATGCTGATGCACATCAGGAGATCCCACTCTCTTGCCACTGCTCCTCAGCCTGGCACCAGTGGAAGTGTGCCCAAAGGGAAGTCCTCCTCTCACTTCAAAGCCCCTGCCTGTCCCCCAGAAGCAGAGGCAGGCCACCCCGGACCAGTAGGGAAAAGGCAGAGGGAAAGGGGGGCATGTTCCCAAGGTGAGCGAGGTCACCCAGAGCATTGGGGAGATGCTTGCTCTGGAAGGCCCTTCTCCTTAGTTAAGCAGCTCCAGCCCTTCTCCTTAGTTGAGCGGCCAGGTTTCAGGTAGCTCATGGCGCTCATGGCACTCATGGCCCCATCATACCATGTGCCTGCACACACCACCTTCAGCAGGATGGTGGTGCCCTCCCTGTGTGAGGCACACAAAGAGAACTTGAGGGAGCAGCTGCACAAAGCAGGTCTGCAGGTGGCCTTACACTTCACCTCAGACATCTGGAGCAGCCGGGGTGGAGATCATGCCTCTCTCTCCTTCACAGGGCACTGGCACAATCAGTCAAGCTGGTGGTGGTCTCTCTTTCAACCGGAGGTGATGGATGAGTCCCACATGGCAACAAAGACCATGGGGGCCATGAGCCACATGGTGAAGGCGTGTTGGGCATGGAGAGCCCCTGACCATATTGGGCAAGGCGAGCTCACCCATGGGTTTGTGGTAACCAACAATGGAACCAAATTTGGTCAAGGCGGTCCATGATGCCAACATTGTTGGCATCCTCTTTGTCGCACACAAGTTCCACTTCATAGTCAGGGACACCTTGGAGGGGGCAGGGCTGCTTGTGATGGCACCGTCACTACCATGACCAGCCAGTTCATTTCAAAATGCAGGAAAATGGCAGGCTACTTGCACCAGAGCATCAAGGCAGACAAGATGCTGCGGGACAAACAGGCAGAGCTGAGCATCCCACAACACAAAATCGTGCAGGATGTGGAAACTCAGTGGTACCCCACATACCTGATGCTCGAAAGACCGGTCAAGCAACAGAAGGCCATCCATGAGATGGCCTTGCTCAGGGAGATTGGGATCAGTGGGACTGTGAAAAGTGGTTTGTAAATTCCCTTGAGGATCAGGCCTGAGAGACTGAAGACAGAGTGGGTTTCTTGTGAGAAATGTGACCACGCCGGTAGTTGGGTATTCTTGTCTGTAATAGACTGGATTAGTATGTTGGCAGGTTTTGCATTTCTTATCATGGCATGGTCTGGATCCATCTGGTGTGTTTTGGTTGTAGGAAGTTGGCTTCTGGTGATGAGGTTAGTGAGGTTCAGTGCTTGTTTAAATTTACAAACCACTTTTCACAGATGAGCCTATGAACTTCACTTCATCAACCTTGATACAAAAACTCATGGACTCAATATAGACATTGGATTTATATGACACACTATAACCTACCTGACATCTAACTCCCAAAGTACCTCTCCACTTTCACCTGCTACATCCCCCTCCTCTCCCAGCCTGTCTCTCACCCCCTGACACCTCAATTTAATTTCACTGACTTACTTTCTTGCCTGCATTGCATGCCAGCCTCTGGCTTCTTCACTATTCATTCCATCCAGGAAGAGCACATACACACCAACTAGATGCTTCCCCAGCCTGACTAAAGTTTTTTAAATCCAAAAGCTTGCTAAGATATATTTCTCCACTATTCAGTTGGTTTAATAAAAGATATCAGAGGTACCCTCAACTGGTCTGTTCTGGGGCCAGGACCCAAAGTGGGGTCAAAGGGCCAGGGGCTCACAGTGAAGAATGTGGGCCCCAGAGCGAGAGGCTCAGGATTCTTACTGGCCTGAAGGCAGGGCCAAGATCTAAGGGGGAGCCAAAGGTGGAGCCCTCCTTTACCCCCTCCAGCCAAAGGGGACCACAGCTGGAGGGGGTGAGGGAGGCAATGTGTGAGGCATGGGCCGCAGTGTTAGGGGAAGTACAGAGCTGTGGAATGGATGTCACCCCCAAGACACCTAAATGGAGAGCCACCTGCCTGGGAAACATCTGAATCTATTTTCCATCGAGGCGTGGCAGACCCAGAAACAGGTGGGTGGGTGGAGATCTAACTGGCACCAGGAAGGCCCCCTGTTACAGGCTACCATCCCTGCTGGTTTGATCCCTCAGCACCTTAACGCACACACAAAGTCATATGAGTGTCCCAAGTTTTGTTTTGAAGTTTGAGATGCAGATTCCCAGAACTCCCCTGCATCTATCTCCTTGAAGCCTGGCAGGCTTCATGGCCTCAGAAGAGGCTACCATGCCTGCTGTTTTCAACCCACTGAGCCTTAACACACACACACAGTCACATGTCACAAGTTTTGCTTTGAACAGTTTGAGGTGCACTTTCACAGAAACCCCTGCACCTGTCTCTTTGAAGTTTGGATTTGAACAGTTTCACAAAAACTCCTGAACCTATCTCCTTGAAACTTGGCATGCTTCATGATCTCAGAAGGGGCTACCATCCCTACAATTTTCATCTGAATCAGGCAAGAAATGACAACAGTATAGGCATTTTAGTGATTTCCCATTATAGCCTGTAGCTGAACCTCCAAAACAGCCTTGAAATTCTGACGCAGATTCAGCTGAATCAAAACAGAACAGTGATCCAAAACACCAAAATGAATCACTGTCCTCTGAAACAGCTGAATCCAAAATTGAAACGAGACAGAGCCGTTTTGTACAGCGCTAGTATGCAGCACTGCAAATGGGTCTGAAGTACTGCATACTGCACATGTACACTTGTCTGGAGGCCCCCCATATATGCATCTCTATGATCCTAGTTTTGGCCTACACTAACAAAATGCTTTCCTCTTTAAAGAGGGCCCTTGA
The DNA here is from genome assembly GCF_001723895.1 of Crocodylus porosus. Classification (NCBI taxonomy): domain Eukaryota; kingdom Metazoa; phylum Chordata; order Crocodylia; family Crocodylidae; genus Crocodylus; species Crocodylus porosus. Next base: position 88,683,457 of record NW_017728947.1, on the reverse strand, counting down.
TACCTAATGCACACAGCATAAGACTATTGGACAGATCCACTTTTTGCTTGGCACAGGAAATGAGGAGGGCCATTGGAATGCTGGTTATCCGTTTCTGATTCACAAGGTACCAGAAACTTTGGCAGTGGAGTAGACAATGAGTACCTTAGATAGTTGACTAAGGTCCTTACAAGACTATGCCAGCCAAGAATTTAGTAGATGAAGGTTTGCTTCACCAATCCTTTTCCTTCTACAATATGTACCTATCTCATGATAGCAGAAGCATTCAGTGGAGGAGTACAAATTCTCAAGTGGGCACCAGGGAGATGCGAATAGGACAGGAACCAGGAAAGAGATGCAGCAGAAGATGATCAGGTGGCCTGATCATGAGAAGTCCTATAGAACCCTGCATGTATCACTGACACTGATCTTTGATTAGTAGAAAAAGGTAGAAACTGTAGTGCACACTGGGCTAAGACTACAGGATGCTGTTGTAAAAATATATGAAACTTGTATGTGCTGCAGCTTCTGTTGTCAATATGATGGGTAGAACTACACTGACAGAAAATTGCCTGAAAATCTTTATATATGTTAAAAGTTAGAGGTTCTCCGTCTCTCTAGAAATCAAGCTTATAATGAAAGAAGTATTTTATTTGTAGTGTAAGCAGGCTTTTTTATAATGACTACAAGTTATGTAATAGGACTGAAAACTTTCCAATAAATTGGTAAACTAATCTCTGACCTCAAACACACTTTAAAAGCATATTAGATCTGGTTTTTAGAGATTATTTTAGGAATTCCTAGTAGAGTTGTTTGAAATGTTTTAAGTATAATAGTTCTTCACCAGAAAAGGCTTATTTAATAAAATCAAAGTATTGATGTCAATATTTTCACAGGAAATTACTAAATTATTGAAAAGGTCAAAACATTTAATTTTTTTACATGATTGCTTTCAAATAAAATTAAATAAAATAAAACTAAATGGAATATTTCACCCTTATAAAAATTTTGAAAGGTTGAAGTAGAATATTTTTGAATATTTAATTTCATGAAACAATCCAGGATTTCAACTGTTTGCCCTAATTTGAACCTCAACCAGATTTTAAAATTTTTAAATTTCTCATGGGAGGATTTTGACCAGCAACAATATCACATGTGGTCTGCAGCAAGCAGCATGTATACCTTTTAAACTATCTACTTTGTATTTGTTATTTAAAAACGTTTATTTCAGAATCCATGTAAAAATGAGCTCAATTCAGGTTATATATCTTTTTACAGACTTCAGGAACCTACAAGAAGTGTGCTAACAAGTCATCTCGAGCAAAATGCAACTGCACTGACAATGAGAAACTTTCTTTTTCTGTAGCCTTCTCAGACTGCAAGGAGAAGGTAAGAACTAGTAACAAGTTGGAAACAACTCTTATTAGGAATAAATTCTGCCCTTAGACATGGCCAGGAAACCACCCTGGATTCAGTACAAATTGCCTGGGGGGCAACATGGGGGCAGAAACTAACTCTCTAAAGAGACATTCCAGCTCACAATTGCAGGTGGGCATGGCCTGAATGTTTAATAAAGGCCTTACATAACCAACACAATATTACCTTTTAAATGCAACTGTATGACAATTTATAACTTAAATTTTAGGCTCTTAGGATGAAGTATCCGGTTAGAAAACTTCCAATCCATTTCGTGATTAAAAGTAAAAGCACATATAACCACCTGAAATCGCCTTATTTTGTCACAATCACAGAAGTCAATCAGCGGACAAACTGGGAAGTAGCAGGTATGGATGGGGGATCTGAAAAAAATCTGCTCTTTCATAACCATAGGCATAGGTATTATGATTTATTTTTTCTGCTGGAAGTTCACTTTTGAAAGAATTGCAGTTTCTGGAAACACACTTTTTTCTTCTTACCTGTTTCCTTAATGGAAAGGACTCCTATTTAGACCCAGATTTATGACATCAATGTTCAAATAGGACCAAGCAGGATGTGATGTTGAGCATTGTATGACTTCTCTCCACTAAAGTGTTACTCTTTTAAAAACAACAGGATAAAGATTCAAGAAGGAAAAGTATAATGCAAGACAGACTTGTTTGTTGCAGGCCATCTATTCACTCAATTATAATTGATTTAAAATTAAAGCAGGATTGAGACAAATTGTGATAGGTGTACTCCTGGGAACATGCAAGACATCTCTGGGTAGTATGTGAAAGAAATTATATAATGGATTCAATTTTAATTATCATAATAATAGGCATGTAAGGGGTTAAAATATAAAAAGTATGCTGGTAGCAGTATGTGGGCAGCTGGTAAATCTGGAAGGGGATATGCAATAAGAATGTTTGGGAACCTCTGCCCCAAACAAAACAGTTTCCCTGATACTCCCTCCTGTTGCTGAAACGCACCAGCAGCAGGCCTCTCTGTGGTTGTACAAGTCAGCCTTCATAAGCTACAAAGACATTCCAGCTTGTCAGGTGTAGCAACCTTTACATAGCTTTTTGTGGTTATAAGGCATTGTTTGGTAGTTGTAGTAAATACTTTCAAGGCCTGGAAAACTGACCAAACTATTTTTTATCACAAAGGGCAAAAAATACTTTAATATTTCCTTTATAAAGCTCAAGAAACTCTAGGACACAAGTGATCCAAACTGGGCCAGATAAAAGGAGTACCCCTGACACAGTTTCCATTTCCTTTAAAGATTGAGGGTGTGTGCACTTTGTAGGGAACTAATGGGTCTGAAGGCACCCCTTGCCTATCCATGAATGCTTGAACTTCTGTTACGAACAACTTCTTGTACAGAAATCAGAATTTTCCGGCAAACTAGGAGAAGAGAAAAATATGGAAGAACTTTACAAATTGTTTTTTACTTTACAGGTAGTAATGCAACACCAAGCATGTTAAAAATGAGAGCATATTTAAAAGGAAAACTCAATGCTACACTGTATAATCCAGATGCCCTGACCCTAAATATATATGTAAGTTTTATCATTTCAGATAAAAGGAAATATTTTGGACAAAAATTGGCATAAGCTAGATTTCACAACTGAACACTATTAACTTAGAGGTAGTTCCAATATGAATCTAAACATTTCTTTGTAAAACCCATATCTGTGAACTCATTTGTAGCTCAGTTCGAGCTCTAATTCTCTAATGCCTTTGACATCAACAACTGAATGAAACAGGTGAGTCTTAACCCCCTGTGCTTTTATATCTACTTCTCATTCGTGCTTCTTCATGTATTCAAGGACAGCAAACAAGGTAAGCAGTATGCAGACAGCTTGCAGATGAGTTCACAGGTCATTTTGCCCCCACCCCCATCCTCCTTTTGAGGGAAGAGTCTTTCAATTTGCTGTGAGGAAGCAGAAAAAAAGGAACCTTTTGGGGCCAATGAGCAGTAAACAGGTGAGTTTCCAGGCGAGTTTGCTAGGGAAGGTGTGCTTGGAAGAAGGGCAGTAAAAAAGACAAGGTAAATTAAGAGACCCAGGGAAATGGCTGGAGTATGTCACAATGCCAGAGCCACTGTCACTGCCTCTGCTTACATTTCTGTCCAGGCAGGACCACTCACCATTGAGGCTTCCACCTAGGTCTGGATTTCCTGCTGTGGGGACTGCGGTTTGTAAGTTCCTTCCAGTGACGGCCAGGCCAGGAGGTTCCTATGGTGTGAGCAGTACCTCCTGGTGGTGTCTTTCAGGAAACAGGCAAGAGCTACAAGAGGAAGTGGTGATGCTCCAAAGCATCCTCCACCATGAGGCGTTCATTGATTCAATACTGTAGGAGACCTCCAGGACCATGGAGGAAGAACTGCCAGCCACAGCACTAGAGAAGAGAGAGGTCACGAACTCCCAGAAGGGTGGAAGCTGGAAACTTGTGACCTCTGGCAGCAAGCAGAGATCTACATCTCCACTTGCAGCAAGTTGTCTGGAGAAGAGATATGCAGCCCTAGCAACAGAGAAGGTAGAGCATGTTCCATTGGTGGAGGAGGACAGGCCAGGCCTCACCAAGGTGGGAAGGATTGAGATAACTGCTACCAAGAAGAGGTGATAGGAGGTGGTGGTTGGACAGAGGGGACAGAGGGAGCATCTGCTGACCTGACCTGTTGTCTTGGGAAGTCTGCTGCTTGCCTGGATCCCAGATCCAAGATGTCACAGAGGGATTACCAAGACTCATCCAGCCCTCTGACAACTACCCTATGTTGCTCATCCATGTGGACACCAACGATACTGCCAGGTGAAACCCTGAGCAGATCAGAAGTGACTACAGGGCTCTGAGTGAAGGGGTCTGGGGCTCAGGTTGTGTTCTCTTCAATCCTTCCAGTCAAGGGCTAGGGCCTGGGCAGGAACGAGTGCCTTCTGCACAATGGCACCAGTGCACCTCCTGACAGGTTGAGCTTGCTGCTTAGGCGATGGGCGGGGGGGCAGGTGGGAACACCAGTGCCCCCCTTCCTCCCCGCCCCGAGAGCACCAGCTGGGGACTGGAAACACCATGGCTGCTTCTGGGAGCACCACAGCTGCTTTGAAGTTGGCTGCAGGGGGACCCCATCCCCTGGTTAGCAAGATTGGTCATGGGAGGACCCACCCTCAGTCACTGACTGGCCACTGGGGGGGGGGGAGGGAGCATTTGCCCCCCCCCCGACTAAGGTGGCAGCAGTTACCCATGCTTCTGCAGATCAATACCTGGCTATACAGGTGGTGTGACCAGCAGGGCTTTGGCTTTGACCATGAGATGTAGTTCCAAGAAGAAGGATTGCTGGGAAGAGATGGGATCTACCTAATGAAGAGAGGGAAGAGCACCTTTGCAGGCAGGCTCACTAACCTAATGAGGAGGGCTTTAAAGTAGGTACTCCAGGGGATGGAGACCAAAGCCCTGACATTAGTGTGGAAGCGGGAGACCTGGAGGAAGAGCAAGCAGGAGGGGTCAACAGAGAAGGTGTTTTCATACTTCCTGAGAAATCAGGGCAACTGAATGGTTACCTTAGGTGCCTGTATACCAATGCACAGAGCAAGGGAAACAAGCAGGAAGAATAGGAAGTCCTCGCACAGTCATGGCACTGTGATGTGATTGGAATAACAGAGACTTGGTGGGATAGCTCACATGACTGAAGCACTGTCATGGATGGGTACAAACTGTTCAGGAAGGACAGGCAGGGGAAAACAGGTGGAGGACTTGCACTTTATGTAAAAGAGCCATATGATTGGTCAGAGCTCCAGTATGAAACTGAAAATAGGCCTGTTGAAAGTCAGTGGATTAAAGTTAGAGGGGAGAGCAACAAGAGTGATGTTGTAGTGGATGGTGTGTGCTGTAGACAACCAGGCCATAAGGAAGCAGTGGATGAGCTTCCTTCAGACAACTGGCAGAAGTTTCCTGATCACAGGCCCTGGTTCTCATGAGGGATTTCAATCACCCTGACATCTGCTGGGAGGGCAATACAGCAGTGCACAGGCAATCCAGGAAGTTTTTGGAGAGTGTTGGGGACAACTTCCTGGTGCAAGTGCTGAAGCAGCCAACTAGGAGCCATGCTCTTCTTGACCTGCTGCTCACAAACAGGAAAAAATTGGTACTAGTAGATGGCAACTTGAGCAGCGGTTACCACAAGATGATTGAGTTCAGGATCCTGAGGAAAGGAAGGATGGAGAGCAGCTGAGTAAGGACACTGCACTTCAGAAAAGCAGGCTTCGATTTCCTCAGGGAACTCATGGGCAGGATCTCCCTGGGAAATCAGAATGAATGGGAGAGAAGTCCAGGAGAGCTGGCTGTACTTCAAAGAAGCCTTACTGAGAGTGCAGGAACAAACCATACTGATGTGCAGGAAGACTCTCAAGTATTGTAGAAGAGCAGCTTGGCTTAGCAGGGAACTCTGCAGTAAATTAAATCACAAAAAAGGAAGTTTATAAGGAGTGGAAACTTGGACAAATAAATAGGGAGGAGGATAAGAGCATTGCTTGGTCCTGCAGGGATGAAGTCAGGAAGGCCAAAGCACAATTGGAGTTGTGGCTAGCAAGGGACATGAAGGGTAACAAGAAAGGTTTCTACAAGTATGTCGGTAGCAAAGGGAGGATCAGGGTAACTGTGGGTCCCTTACTGAATGGGGAAGGCAACCTTGTACCAGAGGATGCATAAAGGGCTGAAGTGCTCAATGCCTTTTTCACCTCAGTCTTCACAGGCAAGGTCAGCTCTCAGACTACTGCACCTGGCAGAACAGTTTGGGAAAGAAGTGAGCCAACAGTGGTGAAAGAACAGGTTAGGGACTGTTTAGAAATGCTGAACATATACAATAGGGGTGTGCAAAACGGACAGTATTTGATTCGGATTCGGTCCAAATTGGGGACAGTGATTCGATTCGTTGATTCAGATCACTGTCCCTGATTCAGTTCAGCTGAATTCGAATCTGAAGATTTGATGCTGATTTGAAGAATCAGCAATTTGGCCATAGACATAGCTTTAAATGTTTTTTCTACATACCTCAAGGTACCAGTTACGGCTCATGAATGCTATGACGCTGGGGCAGATGGAGTGTCATACAGGAGTGTGCATGTGTGTGTGGAGCAGGGGTGCCCATATGCTCAGCAGTGAACCTGGAAATGGAAAATGGACTACAACTACTTCCGGTCCACTTCCAGGTCTGCCAGGGAGTGCATGAGGGCCCCCCGCACCCTGAAGCTCAGCGATCGACCACAGGTGGACCCCAGGTGCCCCCCCCAGACCAAGGAGGCACCAGTCGCCAAGCTGGCAAAGCCCAGAGAGGGGAGCCCTCACGCATTCCTCGGCAGACCCGGAAGTCTGCTGCCAACCATGCTGGGGAGCCCCCCATGCTCCTCTGGGACACTCCATCTGCCCCAGCATCTCAGCATTCATGAGCCACCTTGCTACCTTGAGGTATGTAAAATAAACATTTCAAGCTGTGTCTATGTCTGAATCGCCAAATCTTTCCAAATCTCTAAATCGATTCAGAGGGTTCTGATTCGATTCAGAGAGATTAAAGGGTCTCCTGACTTGGATTCAGAGATTTGTCTGCTGAATTGGGCCAAATCTCCGCCAAATCAAATCAGGGACTGAAGCTTCACACAGGCCTCATATACTATTCTATGAGGCAGGACGGGATGCACCCACGGATTCTGAGGGAGTTGGCTAATGAGATTGCAGAGCCACTGACCATCATCTTTGAAAACTCATGGTGATCAGGGGAGGTCCTGCATGACTGGAAAAGGGCAAACATAGTGCCCATATTTAAGAAAGGGAAAGAGGAGGATCCAGATAACTACAGAGCAGTCAGCCCCACCTCAGTCCCTGGAAAAATCATGGAGCAGATCCTCAAGGAATCCATTTCTAAACACTTGGAGGAGAAGAAAGTGATTAGGAACAGCCAGCATGGATTCATCAAGAACCTGATTGCCTTCTGTGATGAGTTGACTGGCTCTGGGGATGTTGGGAAACCAGTGGATGTGGTGTACCTTAATTTTAGCAACGTTTTTGATATGGTCACTCACAACATTCTCTCAGGCAAGCTAAGAAAGTACAGCTAAGATGAATGAACTGTAAAGGTGGATAAAAAAATGGCTGGAGCATCAGGCTTAGAAGTTAATAATTGCTCGATGTCAAGTGGAGTGTCCCAAGGGTCCGGGTTTTGTTCAGTGTCTTCATCAATGACCTGGAAGACGGCATACAGTACACCTTCAGCAAGTTTGCAGATGGTACCAAGCTGCAGGGAGTAGTAAATACACTGGAGGGTAGGGCTAGGATTCAGAATGACGTAGATAAATTGGAGGATTGGGCCAAAAGAAATCTCATGAGGATCAACAGGGACAAGTGTAAAGTCCTGCACTTAGGATGGAACAGGCCCACGCATCAGTATAGGCTGAGGCCTGACTGGCTGGGCAACAGCTCCGCAGAAAAGGACCTGGGGGTTACAGTGGACAATAAGCTGAGTATTGCCCACCGCTGTGCTTTTGTTGCACAGAAGGCTAATGCGATATTGGGCTGCATTGGTAGGAGTGTTTCCAGAAGGGCAAGGAAAGTGATTATTCCCCTCTATTCAGCATTGGTGAGGCCACAACTGGAGTACTGTGTTCAATTTTGGACCCCCACTACAGAAAGGATGTGGACAAATTGGAGAGAGTCCAGTAAAGTGCAACAAAAATGGTGAAGGGGCTGGGGCACATGACTTATGAGGAGCAGCTGAGGGAACTGGGTTTATTTAGTCTTCAGAAGAGAAGTCTAAGAGGGGATTTGATAGCAGCCTTAAAGTACCTGAAGAATGGTTCCAAAAAGGATGAAGCTAGACTGTTCTCAGTGGTGACATATGACAGAAGAAGGAGCAGTGGTCTCAAGTTGCAGCAAGGATGGTGTAGGTTGAATATTAGGGAAAACTCTCTCACTAGGAGGATGGTGAAGCACTAGAACAAGTTACCTAGCAAGGTGGTGGAATCTCCATCCTTGGAGATTTTTAACACCCTGCTTGACAAAGCCCTGGCTGGAATGATCTAGCTGGGGATGGTCATGCTTTGAGCAGGGGCTGGGACTAGATGACTTCCTGGGTTCCCTTCCAGCCCTAATTTTCTATGATTCAAATCAAACTAGATGGAGGCTTGTTTAATATCATACAGTTCAAAGCAGAGGTAGGCAATTATTTGTGCTGGAAGGCCACTTAAGGAGTTTTAGTGAATTGTTGTGGGCTGGGGGTGTGGAATGCTAGCCTGGCCTGGCACGGCGTGGTAGCAAATTGATCCTATCTGGGCCCATGCCTGTCTGACCCGCAGCCACTACCAGGGGCACTGGACATACTGGGCAGGCAGGCTATCCATGGAGACCAACCAGGGACCCCTGTGGGCAGAGCACACTCAGCTGGGTGGATCGTTTGGGGCCACAGTCAGATGAGGAACAGTATACAGGAGTGGGACTGGTGGACAGAGTCTGGATCACAGGGTGGTTCCAGTGTAGGGCCACAGGCTGGAGCAGAGCCATGATCTGCTTCCTGTATATCCTGGAGATGGGTGCTGTTTCTGCAAGCAGGGACATGCCGGGGCAGATCACAGCTCTGCCCTGGGCCTCAGTCCCCCACTGTCACCACCCTGCATTCCTGCCCCAGATCGCTGCCCATCCTGTTCTCCGTGCTGCTTCCCTCCCACCCACAGCCAGAGGTGGCAGAAGGCCAGGGCTAATGGGACTTAGCCCCCCCAAACATGGGGGAGCAGTGGCAGTGGAGAGGGCTGCAGGGCAGCCCAGACATGGGCTCTGGGCAGCTGCAGCAGTGGCGAAGGGACGCCACAGACTCAAACACACAGCCATAGCCTGCACGCAGCCAGGATCGCAGTGCAGCAGCATGTGGAGCCCTGCCCAGCATGGCAGGAAAGTTTGTGAAGGGGGAGGGGTGGGGCAGAATAAGGCCCCTACAGTGAGGAAGGGCATGAGGCAGGGGCTGGGGTGAATGGGGCCTTGGGGTGGGCTGTGAGACAGTCAGAGCCTGGGCAGCTCATCTAGGGGCACAGGAGGGCTCTTGCTATTACATGCACACCAGGGAAGCCATGGAGGGCACGTGCCCCATAGATTTGTGTATGCGGCAGAGGCTGGCTGGGCTCTGTACCCCACTGCTGCTGCCTCAGGAGCCATGTGATGTCACATGCCTGCCGCTGCTGGGCAGGCAGGAGACAAGCCACAGCCTGGCGGTGGTAGGCAAATGGCATTGTGCACCTCTCAAGGCAACAGCAGCAGGGCACAGAGCCCAGTCCACAACAGCAGCCTGCCTCCACCCTGCACACAAATCCAGGGGGTGTGTCACTTGCGCCTCCCCCAGGGTGTGCACAGTGGCAAAAGCCTCTCTGAGCCCCTGGATCAGCTGCCCAGGCTCTGACCATCCCATGACCTACCCTTGGGCCCCATTCACCCCAGCCCCTGCCTCTGCCCCACTCCCTCCCTCACTGTGGGGGCCTCGATTTGCCCCTCTATGCCTTCCCTCTTTCCTGCCACTTCCCCTCCATAGGCCTACCTGCTCTGTGTGTGTGTGTGTGTGTGTGTGTGTGTGTGTGTGTGTGTGTGTGTACACTCAGCCCCCAAATAATATCTTCTCACTCCACCTATGCCCACAGCTCCCAGCTCCGTCCCATCCCATCCCATCCCATCTGCCTGTCTGAACATGACCTGCCCATGGGATTCCACCTGCCTGCTCTGTCTGGTACTTCTGGCAGTGGGTGAAGATCAAATGGGCCTGAGTGTCCAGGCAGAAGAGTTAGGTCCCATGGTGGCAGAGACACTGGTGGCAGCAGTCAGGCAGAGTGAGCTGCTGCCACTGGGGCTGCCAGGAAGCCTCCTGCCATGCCACCTTAACCCCACCACATGCCTGGAGGCAGTAGGACTGTGGCAGTATGTGTGCAGACTGGGCTGCCCTCTACACCTGGACTAGGCAGGGCCAAGGGACCTGCTGTGGACCAGATAGAATCTCTTGGTGGGCTGGATCCAGCCTATGGGCCAAATTTTGCCCACCCCCGATTTAGAGTGAAAACCAAGGTTAAAAAATTGGTCCTGAAAGATTTCCTGTCTGTAGATGATGCGGTTTGAGTTGCACAAAGTGAACCTTCCCTGAAAAATCTCTTGGGCAGATTTTCTGAATCATGCAACAACTTTGGAATGGTAATTAGTCTCAGTAAGATTGTGATTGTGCACCAAGAGGTGAAAGAACCAATAGCAGACATCACTGTGGAGGATAAATCTCTCGGTGTCATTGACAGTTTTTTCTACTTGAGTTCTACAGTCAGCAGAAATCTTGACCTACAAATTGAACTGACTAACAGAATTGGAGAAGCAGCTAAGAAGTCAAGGCTACTACAGAAAAATGCATGGAATAACAGCAAACTATCAGCTACGGTGAATATATAAAACTACAAGACTTGCATGCTGTCTTCCCTGCTTTATGGTTCAGAAATGTGGACTATATATGCTAGGCATATCAAGAGACTGATCTGTGCAAGATCCTTTAAATAAAGTGGGAAGACAGAATACTGAACAGATTGGTATTGGAGTGTGCAGGACTGACACTTAGAAACCATTATCAAGAAACAAAGGTTGCAATTGATTGTCCACGTCAGGAGAAAAAGAGAAGACTGTATCCTCAAGAATATTTTGTATAGTGAGGTTTGAGATGGCTCTAGAAATTAGGGCCACCCTCTATGGCAGTACCACAACACATGCAAGTATTATATGAAGTTGTTCAACATCAACATAGAAAGCTTGGAGGAGCATGCAGAGTCTTGTCCAATCTGAAGGGAACATCTGGTACTGGGTGCAACTCAACATGAAGCGACTTTGATCCAGAGATTGGAAACAAAGCTAGAAAGAAGAAAGCAGCACGCTGTAAACATGGACTCCAACTCAGACAATATATGGATCTGCAAAACTTGTAACAAGCCACATCGGTCTCAAATTGGGCTTGTCAACCAGAAAAGGATTCATTAGGCATCTGACTAGACCTCTTACATGTACACCATGATCCAGAGGATTGACGTTGCCTACCAGTTCCAGTATGAATCTAAATTTTTCTTTGTAAAACCAAGATCAATTTACTCATTTGTAGTTCAGTTCCAGCTTTAATTTGATTATCAAAACTGTTTTTTATGTCTTATATATATGCCACAGGCAGTTCTGAAACCACTAATCCTTGAGATATAAAGGAAATTTTGACAATGCTTTCCTATACTAACCTTTCAAATAAGTTACATTACAAATCTTGTTAAAAACTTTGCCGGTTTTTACTCATCAACCTACTTTGCATTCAGTAATCCAGATGTTTTCCCTCAGAAATATGCTTGTTAGCAAATGTGGCTGTATTTGACATAATTAACATTACCAGTATCTAAATTTGTTTGATGTTGTTGATTTGACCTGTAAGGCTCCTTTTTTTTCAGAGATATCAATATTAAACAGCATTTTTTTAACTTGGTCAATTGGTCTACATTGTGTTGTGGATAATGTAGTCCTCCAAGTAGCTTGACCCATGGGAGACAACCAAGGTCCAAACTATAATTCCCATAAGGCAATGTACAAGGAAATGGAGTTTAATAATATTTTAACTCATTCAAAACAAATCATTTTGTGATGGGCTAGAAGACAGTGACCTAGCCCAGGGGCTTTGAAGGGGTAAAAGATGTTTGGAGGACTTGGGATTTCATTTCCTCACCAGTCAGGCCCCAGAGACTCACCCTCCAGATCCCCTGATTGGCCCCTTGGGTCAGTGGAGGGAAATAAAAGGGGCAGTGTGGCTGACTCAGGGGAGACCAGTGAGAGACCACAAGGAAAGAACTTCAAAGAGCTGGCAAGAGCTGAGCCAGTGGGGCAGAAGCAGTTGCCCCAGAAGACCCTGAAAGAGTGGGATCTGCAGGCAGCAGTTGGACCCTCAGCAGCACAGCGTGTGGCCAGCAGGAGAGGCTCCTTGCTGGGCTCCAGGATCCCCTGGGAGAGGCTGCAGCCAGCAGGAGAGGCTCCCCAGCTCCAGCAAGGATCTGAGCAGCGACCTGAGAGGTTCCCAGCTCTGCTTCCAGCTCCTCCAATCAGAGGCCAGGCAGCTTGATGTGAGGCTGGGGCTCCAGGAAGGTCAAGACCCCTAGCAGCTTGGAGCAGTGCCTCCAGTGGTGGCTGTGTGGCAGTGTTTCTGCCTACCATGTGGGAGATATGAGTTCAGAGTCCCATCTGGGATGAGTGAGCTAACAAGAAGCAAATCTCCTTGCAGTGGAAAGGGGTCATTGTGTTTCCCCTCCCCCCCGCCCTTTTTCTCTCTCCAGGTACCTAGGCCCTATATTTCCTTGTCATTTGACATTTTGTATTTTGTGCCTTTTTATATTTCAACAACCAGTATTGTTTGCTCTGCTGTTTGTATTTTATATTTTGTTAACCCTGTCTTTGCCCTCTTGGAGCATTGTACTGTCCACTATATTCTCTGATTTATGCCTGTTTTGTTCCCAGTATTGTTCCCTCATTAAAAGGTATATGGTTAAGTCCCCATTGGTGGTCTGGCTCTGCTCTATAGGGGGAGGAGGGTCCCTACACCTCCCACAGTGCTTGTGCAGCTGCTTTGATCCCTTCAGTTGGAGAGGGGGTACCTCTTGGAGCACCGCCTGGGTTACAATTTAATCAAATAAAATATTCCCATTTATCAACCTTAAGAGAAATATTTTGTTTCCATTTTCTTGAATCAACCTTAAGAGAAATATTTTGTTTCCATTTTTCTGATGGAAAATCAAAAGGTTTTAAAAAACATTCTAAGCTGTGGAAACAGCATTTTCCATGGGAGCTATTTTTTCTGACAAAAAACTTCAGACCAGTAATAATGCATACAACTTAAGCTACCCTTTCTTTAAATGTTTTTCTAAACCAATTGTGTTTAACTGTATCTGTGCAATAAGCACCACTTTATTTATAAAAATTATATATTGTTTGTACTTTTAGGATTCTCTAGTTTTCATTAAAATAATAATTTAAATAAAATTAAATGAATTGGACTTTTGAAAAATAACATTTTAAAATACATTAAAATAATGCTTAACTTACAGGTACATTTAGAAAGGTTGTTCTGTGTTTGGAGGAAGCTTTACACATTATTTTCTTTTATACAAAACCTAGTGTGCCAAAATTAGTCAGGTTTAACATTCAAGGGCTTGTGCCTATTTATACCATGGCTGAATTTATCATTTTGGTTTTAATTTTAACTTCTTTCAGAAATTAGATTGCCTTAGCAACAGTAAATTGCTCAAGGCAGCAGAAACTAGTATTTGAGTCTCTGACTAGGATGCCAACCAGTTGGCTGACTGTCTTGTCTGATGTTTTTAGGTGTTTGTTTTGCCCCCGTTTCCCAGTGAAGTCACTTAGAGATGCCAGGTTCTGGGAGCAATCTGACTGAGATGCATGTTTTGAAGGAGCACAATGTGTGTTTCCTGTCTCTTTAAAATGAAAAAGAATCTGGAATTTGTCTCAGAGCACATAATAGGACGGGGAAACCCTCAGTTATGTGAGCAGATGCTCCGACAAGGAAGTAACATTTGAACCCTTTGCCTCCATTTGTGTGGTCTCGCTTCTGGGTCTCATTTGGTAAGGAGGAAATTAAAATAATCCATTAGTTTTCCGGAGGACATAACCTAGAAAACATGTAGTTGGCCATGGTCAGAGGAAACGTCCGATTACTAACTGTTGTTGTCAGTTTCCCTAAGATAACAGTAAACAAGAATGCAGAAATCATACATTACCAAAGGAAGATTGCTGGTTCCTGTTTAAATGCTATTGCTTCTAAGAGCAAGATAGTCTATAGATTTGTCACTGTCTTGCTCCTCTGACTTTTGCTGGCTTTATACTCAAAGCAGCAGAAGATCTTCAAGGAAGGGGTTGAACACTGCAGTGTGAAATGTGTGTGTACACACACACACACACTTATATACTTTAATTTAAAGACGTTTTGTCCTTAGATCAAGAAAATAATCAATGGTGCTGTTGTTTTCTTTTAACAGGGATCTGAGCTTTTCCATTTCAGGGTATCAGTTATTCCTGGAGTTTCCTTCTGTAACCTGTTTGATGAATTTCAGGTACCATAAATAGCCATAATCAACTAAGCAGAATTTAAAAATAAATGATTGCAGCATTTCAAATGAAAGAAAAATGAGCTATAACAGAAGCTGTACTAGCTAAATTTAGATTTACACACTGTAGAATGGGGCACTAATCCTACATTTAGTCATTTGTGCAGTCGTTTTTCCTCAGATGTTTCCCAGGTTCACTAGCATGGCTCCCACAGCATTTCTGGAAAGGGCAAAGCAGCATGCCAAAGGAGGCATCATAGGTACTACAACAGTGTTTGTAGGGCTGATCTTGGCAGCCAAGAATGGCCAAATTTCCAGTGACTAAGCAAATCAACAGACAGCGAGTGCTGGCAAACAAAGCTGACTTGAAACTTTCAAGATATCACTAACTGGTTCCCATTTGGGGGTCCTTAGCTCAAGGAAGAAAGCAGGTAGCACAAACTCAAACTTCATCCAGATAAAGCCACTGCACATGTGTAGCAGTGCTGCACCCTCTGTGGCTCTGTCCACTATGGTCCATGCCCATCTACTTCCTGCATGCTCCCTTCAAGGAGAATTATTCACCCAAGAAAATGTGTATTAATTTTCACTTCATCTACAGTCCTCACTCTCCTGGCACATGCCCATACCTCCAGAGAGGTTTCTGGATGGAGCACAGCTGCTGAGTGCTGGCCCTCTTTCTATGTGGAGAGGAAGATCAGCGGGACTTCTTCATGTGCACATCATTTCATTGGTTACCTTGCGTTGTTCACAACACTATTAATACCTAGCAGTTCTGTCACATATCTCATAAACAGTATCATGCCCTCCATTTTCAGATGGAAGAAATATTAGCACAAATGGAGTTGTAAAGTGAGATGGGGAGGCCCATTACTGTTACATACAATCAAAGAAGTAGATACTGCCCCTGTCCAAAGTGCCTGTAGTTACAAAACAAAAATGATAAAAGTGAGAACAGGGAAATACCTAGAAATTGCTATCTACACCTTTTTTTTCCAAAAATATTTTCTCCACACCCCCCACAACACAGCTGATACCCAGTAAACAAAACTGTCTTACTTGCATTCCACCACTGAAATGATTTTGCCATTCTGACAGTCTGGCCCTCAAATTTAAACTTAGCGATTTGTGTTGGAATATTCCAATTGAAGCAATTGAAAACCTGCAATTGATTTCAGCTGAAGTAAGATTGAGCCTTTGATTGACAGTTTCTGGGGGAAAGGACCTTTAATTTCTTTCCATCTGTTGAGAATACTAATTACATTAACAGATAAGTTGTTGGAAATATGAAAAATTTGCCATAGATTTTTAGTAATTATTGGAGGTAAACTATAAAAGGATTTGTTAAATATTTTCTTTTGCAGATTTATGTTGATGATGCTCCATTGGCCTTCCCAGGACAGTATCTTACTATCTCACTAACAGCTGTATTAATAGGAGGCATTATCTTTGTGACATTTATGGTACAAGTGTATGATGTAAATATATGGAAAAAAATTAAAAGTAGAAGTTGGAGAAAAAACAAAATAGGAGCATCCGAAACCAGAACTACTGACACAGACAATTCTGCTTCTTCTTAGCTTGGATATCTGTATGTTTTCAAGTGAACCTCAAAGCCAGCTGAACTCAGTAGCCAGTTTTCAGCCCTTTTCCCTCACCTTATTAAGTCTATGTCTTTCTTAGATATTTTAGTAGTACTTAGAAGTAATTTATTTTATATTTTATGTTATTAATCTTCCTCAGTTGATGTTCCTGCATATGCAACTTTTCTGTCAGAGTTTGATTTGTCTTTTGAAGATATGCGTTTTGAAATCTACAGGAAAATATACATGTTTGCAAAATTTTGTTTTACAACAAGCTTTTGAGAAGATATAAAGCACTTTGTTATGTTTATTTGCTGTGAGGTACTACTAAACCTGAGCAAAGTGGCAGGATATGGCAGAATCTAGTTGTATTCCTCTGCTTACAGAATATCTTGTGATTAGCTTATTGAAGAACTTGCAACAACCAAAAGAACTGTAATACCTTGTTAAAAATAAAGACTACATCTGAATTAGTAAAGACAAATGCACAAATGAATGTTTAGTAACTCCTAAGAGTTATGGAAGGGCTAAAGTTACTTGTGGTAAAATATTCAGTAATGTAACTGAAGGGGGTAACTCGGACAGCAGCCCAGGATGCTGCATGGGTACGAGGTGCACAAAAATAGCCACTACCATTGGCACTGTGAAATTGGTGCTGTCTTGATCCTCAAGGCTTCATGGCTGCCCTGCTTCATCTTTGAAAATATTTCTGGGTAATTCTGATCACATTATACACTTATCTTGCATTTTGTGTACTTCAGCTTCACTTTTTGCTACTAATAAAGCATGCCACTTGAAGGCAGTAGACACTCCCTACCTACAATACCAATAACACTAAGCTTCTGGCTGAACCAAACCAGAAGCTATCAAGTTACGTTTTTTCTCTATAACCCAGCAAATCTCTTAAACAAGGGAACAGCTCCAACAGGAGAAGATGAGGAACTGCCTGTATAATCTAATGGCTAAAACACTTCCATAGGATAGTTATTGGCTGTGGAGTAAAACTTACGTAGGGAAGGTTACTGGCTCAGCTGGGATGAGGTAACTCATCTGAGATCAATATTGGCTGTTCTGAGTGAGTCTAAGCTAGTGAGGGAAGTTAGGACATATTAGGGTTCCATGGAAGAATGGCAGAGGAAAGCAAGCCCACTAATTCTTGATGTACCAGTCAAAGGAGTTATAACACCAAGTGCTTCCTAACTCAGAAAGCTAACTGTCTTAGCTGCTGTAATCCTTGACTCGGTATTTTCAGCTAATTTTGAAAAAAGCAAATCTACAGGCGTATCTACACATTGCCCTATAGTGACATTGTTACTGCACTGTGCTTTAGTACTTCCTTATAAAAGTACTAGAGCATGGTGCAGTAACCGCCCATACTGTGCCATATGCATGGCGATTGTTATTTTTAGCCGCTACTTTGCTGTAATGGCACGCTATAATGGGGGAGTGCACCCCTACAGCAAAATAGCTGCTGGTCATGTGTAGACTCAAGTGGTCACTATGTCACCATAGCATGAAGTGTAGACACATCCTACAATGTCCAAAACAAATCTATGTCCTCTTCTTGAAGACTTCCTGTAACTAGATGGACTGTACCTTTAAAAGGGAAATCAACCATTGTGAAGTCCAGCTGCAGGGCATTCTGATAGGAAAGGCAGCAATGCCATGTCCTGCTAAGAGCTTTAAAAAGCTCCTGGAAGAGTAAGAAGGGGAGGAGGAAGCCACATGTGAGTAGAGTATTTTCCTACAAGGAAGGGTTTAGGCTTCTGTGCTGGGGCTAGAGCCAAAGCCTGTGGGACAGGGCAGAAGGCTTTAGTTTAACTGATTCCTTGTTTGTTGTTTAACAAATGTGTTTTATTTGGAAGGACTGGCTGAGAAACTGTTTAAGGAGCAAAATCCACCTTTGGAGGCCAGTAGGCTAGGCAACCTGCTTATTTTCCCCCCAAATACACTATATATGTAGAATGCATAGTTCTGCTTTTGAATGTTCCCAGATGGCTTGGATTCCTCTTCACAGATGTAAAGGGCAGGAACTCTGAAACATGGTTAAACATAGTACTACCAAAGACGAAAATAACAGATTTCCTTTAATGGTTTTTAGCCATGTATATGACTTTTTGGGTGTTTAGGACTTATTCTGGTGATTGTTGAAGACTTATGACTTCTCAGTATGCGAGGGGCAGGCTAGTGAAATGGAGTGTGTGTGTGTGTAAAAAAAAAATCAATCCAAGTCACTGGATGGTCCTGTGCTAATCACCTACTCTAATGCTATTTTACTCCCTATAATACAGTGATAATTATCTTGTCTGCCTCCTTAGGCAACTGAGAATTAAATGGTGATTATTTTTATCACTTTAACTTTGTAAATTGCAATTCTCCACAATGTCCTCTGCACACATTAATGCCATACCTGCTAATTTGGAGCAAATGCTGCACTACTTTTTTATGGGATAAGAATTTCTTTACAGAAGAAAATAAACCATTTTTGTGTATTGGGGGTGCATCACCTCTCTTGCACTCCAAGGCAAATCAATTCTATCAACTAAGAGATGATGATAGCTCTGACAGTCTAGAAAATTATGGTAGTCGTTCAAGTACCTGTTTTTAAATACAAACCAAAGGCTGGATCCTGAGAGGTACTAAGAATGCACACATTTAATTACCCTGGATTCAGTAGGAGATGTAAATGCTCAAGAAAATGTCTTAAGGGACCTTCATAGCATGCATTAGCCTAGTGCACTACTGCTTTTATGCTGAGGACAGTCATGGCTTTCCACAGAGCTCTGATAATTGAGCTTTTTCTATGTACTCCACTTATGTGTTTATCCTGTTTTGAGCAAGATAATTAAGATGTTCATAGTGTTGTAAACTCAGAATAGCAAAAGGTGAAACAGAGAAAGCCCTTTTTAAGTGACCTCAAGTGATGTTAAGCTTCATACTAATGTTTTGCTATTTTTCCAGAAGGCTGAATATCACAGGCAGGAATTTTCAGATGGCATTTGCAGTGATGTGATCTTGTACAGTCTATAACCACATACAGCATCAATTATATGAATTAAAGAGATGATGGGACTCTTGGCTGTGGTCTCAGTGGAAGTTGTATAATCTGTTTAGGAAGGAGGGGAGTTAAGCCAAAGCTGAGTACTTCTTGAAAGTCCTACCTAGATGGTTCAAACACTAGACAGTATTTTGCATTTAGATGAAGAGATGTATTGAAAAAGTTACTCTGACAGAAAGCTAGGTTTTGGCTTTTATGCAAATACATATACCAAAAAATTGTTCAGACAGTATTGCATCCACTAATCCATTCGTCCACAAGGCCTATAGCTCAGCTTAGAACAGGGGTGTTAAACAGCCTGTGGACTGGATCTTTCCTGCAGAGCTGCTTCACTTGGCCTGTCAGGTTACTGGTGGGTTCCTGGAAGTTGCAGGGCATAGCCAAGGGAGTGGCCTTCTGCAGAACCCAGGGCCACTGCGCCCTGGTGGAGATGGTAATTAGCAACAGGAGGGCAAGCACAGGCTGTGCCAACAGAGCCCCATTGACCCTGTCACCACTTGCCTTGTTACTACTTGCCCTACTGCCACTGTTTGTGCAGTCCCTGGGCACAAGTTCTGCTGCCTGTGCCAGTCATGCTGCCATCACCCTGTGCCCTGAACTGAGCCCTGCAGTCTGGGCACAGAAGGAGTATAACACCCCTGCCCAAGAACAGAATCTTGTTTGTTAGGCATGATTTGCTCTTGATGTATTCATTTTGTTTGCACCTTACCATTTTGTTACGCTGTAGAAGCTTCCAAATTTTTTAAAGCTTTCTCCAGGTTCTTTTCAGTGTTAGTTCATAATGCAGTCCATAATTCCCTGAGTCCTCCTTCTCCCTGCCCCCTTTTTTAAAGATGGTCATTCATTTTCCTCTTCTGAGACTTTGTTTGATCTCCATCATTTGTAGGCTGCAAGTACATTAGCCTACTCCTTGATTTGAAAACATTTAATCTATGTAGGCAATCACTTACTAGTTCTTTCCCTACTATATATAGACATTTACCCCATCTGTGACAGCTGACCTTTTTTTGTGCAGCCTGAAGACTTCAGTCTTCTCTATTATTCAGTAGGGGACCAATGTTTTTTCTGGTCTTCCTCTTATTTCTAACGTGTTTATAGAATGCTTTTTGTTCCCGTTTGGGTCCCTTGCTAACCATGTCTCAGTTTGTGCCTCAGCCTTACTGATTTTTTTTTTTTCCTTGTGCTCATACTATAGTCTTATACTCATCCTAAGTAACAATGCTTGAACATTGAAGGTAACCTGGGTGACAGTGACCATAAGCTTATCAGATTCACTGTCTACCGCAAGGCTGACAAATCAGCTAGCAGGATTGAAGTCCTGGACTTCAAAAATGCTGACTTCAACAGGCTCAGGGCATTAGTAGGGGAGGCGATGCGGGACCAGGGATGGAAGGCAAATGGGGTGCATGAAGAGTGGTTGTTTCTCAAGGACACAATCCTTGAAGCACAAAAGAAAACCATTCCCATGAAGAGGAAAGGTAGCAGAAGGGCTGGCAAGCCCTCCTGGCTCAATAGGGACATCATGGTCCTCTTGAAAAAGAAAAAAGTGGTGTACACACAGTGGAAGCTAGATACAGTCCTCAAGGAGGACTATACAACAGTGGTCCGCACTCATAGGCAAATGATTAGGAAAGCTAATGCGGTGACAAAATTTAAGTTAGCCAAAGGAGTTAAGAACAATAAGAAGTCCTTCTTTAGGTATGTAGGAAGCAGAAAGAAAACAAATGGAAGTATGGGGCCCATGCTTAACACCAGGTAACAGACACTCAGGAACAAGCGGAACTCCTGAATGCCCACTTTGTTTCGGTATTTCACTGGATCAAGGGGAATGACAAGTGAGATAAAGATCATAGGGAGCATGGTGGGAATGACAGCCTTCCCACTGTGGACGCTGAGATGGTGCAAACCAACTGAAAAGCTAGACATTTGTAAGTCATCAGGACCAGATGGACTTCACCTGAGAGTACTGATGGAGCTGGCTGAGGTCATTGTGGAACCCCTAGCAAAACTCTTTCAGAAATCATGAAACACAGGGCAGATCCCTGGGGATTGGAAGAAAGCCAACACTGTGCCCATCTTCAAGAAGGGGAAGAGGGAAGACATGGGCAATTATAGGCCTATCAGCCTAACCTCCATCCAAGAGAAAATCCTGGAAAAACTCATTAAAGAATCTATGTGAGATATGGTCATTGAGGGTAAGATTCTGAAAGACAGCCAGCATGGCTTTGTTGCAGGTAGGTCTTGTCTTACCAATCTCATCTCCTTCTATGAACAGGTCTCCCACCACCTGAACACAGGAGAGAAGGTTGACATTATATACCTAGACTTCCAAAAGGCTTTTGATCTAGTATCCCACAATATCCTTGTGGAAAAATTGAAAGATTGTGGGCTTCAGGGGCAATGCAGGGGTGCGCACAGGTGCACATGCACCCCCTGCAAAAAGGCACCCCCTGCAAAAAGGCCAACAGTGTCAGCAGTGTCTGCGGGCAGTCCATGATTGCCCCTGGCCACCACTGATGCTGCTGGCAGCACCTGTGTGTGGTTGCCACCCCCCGAAGACGACAGTGGCCGGTGACATCTCTGGGAGCTCCCCACTACCCACCACTGGGCTCCTGCCACCGCCACCATGCTCCCACTGCCGCTGGCACAGCCATGCCCCCCCAGCTGCTGGGGGCATACGCCATTCATGGTGGGCTTAGCTGCTCATCAGTACAGCGGGTGGAAAACTGGCTGCATGGTAGGACCAAGAGTTCTTGTGAACGGATCTGTGTCGTCCTGGCGAGAAGTGGCCAGTGGTGTCCCTCAGGGGTCCATGCTTAGACTGGTATTTTTCAACATCTTTATGAACGATTTGGATGTGGGGGTAAAAAGCTTGCTGGCCAAGTTCGCAGATGACACCAAGTTATGGGGGAGTGTGGTCATGCCAGAAGATAGGTTGCAGATATAGGTGGACCTGGACAGACTGGAGAGTTGGGCGGACTGGAACCAGATGAAGTTCAACACTCAGAAGTGTGAGGTGCTCCATCTGGGAGCAAACAATCCCCAACATACCTACAGGCTTGGTGGCAACAATTTGACTTGCACCACAGCTGAAAGGGACCTAGGGGTAATGATCGAACATTGCACGGACAGGAGCTGGCAGTGCAATGCTGTGGCCAGCAGGGCAAACAACACACCAGCATGCATTAACCATTGCATCTCATGCAAAACTAACAATCTATGAATGCTAAGTTTCCACTTTTCCTTTTTAAATTGCATATCATAGTAGAGCTCATGGATTAGCCAGCCAGGACTCTTGCATTTTTTATTCTTCCATGTATGTTTGTATGTCCTAATATTGTCTCTAAGGAAGAACAAACTCTCTTCTGCACTCCTTTTCCTTTTAAACGTGTCTAGAATGCTGCCTACTAGGCTATTGAGTTTATCTTCACTTACAAGATTCTTCAGGGCCCTACATGTTGTTTTTCATTCACAAATAAGACATTGACTCCCACTTCTGACTAGTCCCCTGATGCCAACCCCTATGCCCACCTATTACATTTTCAAACAAGCAGCTTTGTTGTTTCTTCCATGATGTCTTTCCCTTACGAATCTTTTTTGTTGTGGTGCTTTCAAAATATTTGATATTTAGGTCCCTGTTGTACTGAAACCAATACCTATCCCACTGACTAATATTGGATTGTTTCCTGTTATCTCAGGGGCAGGCAATTATTTTGGGCAGGGGGCCACTTACTGAGTTTTGGCAAGCCATCAAGGGCTGCGTGATGGGCAGTCCAGGGGAGATAAATTTTAATTTTCTAAATTTTTTAGGGGCCCCGCAGGCCGGATAGACTAGCCTGGAAGGCCACATCCGGCCCCTGGGCCACATTTTGCCCACCCCTGTGTTATGCCTTGTCATATATCAAGATGATAAGCTGTCTGGAGCAGTGCTTTCTTTTAATTCAGTGCTTAGCATGCTGGTCTTAACTAGAATTCTTAAGTACTAAGATAACTATGCAAACAATACGTATGTGTTGATATAAATGTTCAATCTGCATTTTCCATATTACCCCAGCTCTACAGTGTCCAGCACTCCAATCTCAGGAAATAGGTTTTATTTCTCCTATCCATCATCATCCTGCTATGATTTCTGGTTTAGCTGTGCATTGCTGGGGGTTTGTAAAGTATATTAGTTCTTGTGTTTAATGTTTAGCCTCCTTCAAAAAGACCAAATGCATGATGAGCTCTTCAGTGATGTGAAGATGTAGCAAGACATGGCAAACCCTTAACAAGTGAAGACATCATTGCAACATGGAAAATGGACTATCTAGTCTCAGCCTGAATGCCCCTGAAGATGGTATGTGGATAGCAATTTAGGGCAGAGGGAGGCAAGGGGGGTAAGACCCTACCTATTACTGTGTAATTAGTTTTGTCTTGTCATTGTTCCAGCTCACATGTCCCCAGCTTCTATGTTAAGGTCTTGGTGTTCTGTATATTGTTTGTTTGTCCTTCTAGTATCCTTCCATTGGAATAATAGGAAAGGAGGGCAGGCCTCTAAATTTTTACAAGATGTCCAGTCAATTTTCCTCACCTTGTTTCTCCCACCAACAGAATCCTCTGGACTGCTAGAGACTATTGGGATGACGTGATTCAACACTTGGATGCTTATCTTGCTGAGATGATCTGATCCCAGCTGACTTCCTGCCTCTTGGGCAGAAAGCTGGTCCTGATGATCTTGCGAGGTCCCTTCCAGCCCCAGTGGTGACATGTAGGGGGTGCACAAGGGTGCATGTGCACCCCCTGAGTGTGCTAGTGCACCCCCTGACAACCAGCATTCCCCACTTAGGTGACAGGCAGGGGGGGCAGGCAGGAGTGCTGGTGCCCCCCTGCGAGCACCGGCTGGGGAGTGGGGGTACTGGAAGAAGCGCCACAGGTACTTCCAGGTCAGTGTGATCAGCTGCAGGGGGACCCCACCGCCGTTTGACACAATTGGCCACAAGGAGACTCCTTCCCTCCTCCAGTTGCTGACTGGCTGCTGGGGAGGCAAGGTCCCCCCGCTGCCCTGACTCGGGAGGAAGCAGTTGCCCATGTCCAGCCCTAATGTCTGTGAATCCATGTGAGGTGGGGGAGGGGGGGGGGTTATACCAGATAGCCAGACATTAGAGGGCAAGGACCGTCCTTCCTTGAGGGTCTTCGAAGCTGAAATAGGGAGGGAACTCAGACTGTTTCTTCATTGATGCACCATCTTTCTCTAATGTTTAATGAACACTTTACTTTGCATACACTTTTCCTCTAGAGGGACCTGAACATCCCTGAACATCAGATCCAGGTATGTATTTTTTGGGAGTGGAGAGGCATCCTGTTAGTCTGACTCTTGCAGCTTGTATATAGTCAATAATTTAATAGATTTCATAGACATCAGTGCTGGAAAGGACCTCAGATCATCAAGTCCAGCCCCATGCCTCAGGGGCAGGAAGTCAGCTAGGGTCAAAGGATCCCAACAAGATAAGCGTCCAAACATTTCTTAAAAGAGTCTAGAGTAGGTGCTTGCACCACCTCTGGAGGGAGTTTATTCCAGGCCTTAGGGGCTTGGACAGTAAAGAAGTTTTTCCTTATGTCCAGCCTAAAATGGTCTTGGAGGAGTTTGTGACCATTGGTCCTTCTCATCCCTTGGGGCGCTCTAGTGAGCAGGCATTCCCCCAGATCCTGATGAACACCCCTTATGCACTTATAGGCTGCCATCACATCACCCCTGAGCCTGCACTTCTCCAGGCTGAAGAGTCCCACAGCTCTCAGCCTCTTTTCAAAAGGCCTGTTCTCTTGCCCTTTGATCATGCATGTGGCTCTCTGGTCTCTCTCAAGCTTCTCCACATCCTTCTTGAATTGTGGAGCCCAGAATTGGATGCAGTACTCCAGCTTCACCAAGGCCAAGTACAATGAGAGAATGACATCCTGAGAGTTACTTGAGAAGCATCTATGGATGTAAGCCAGAGTTTTGTTTGCTTTACCAGTTGCGACATTGCATTGGTGACTCATGTTCATCTTGTGGTCAATCATTTCTAGTTGTACTACTAGCGAGCATACCACTACCAAGCCTATATACATGCTGTGGGTCCCCACCCAAGGTGAAGCACCTTGCATTTATTGGTATTGAAAGTCATTAGGTTTATATCTGCCCACTTTCTTAGCCCATCCAGGTCAGCCTGGATCACCAGCCTATCCTCAAGTGTGGATGCTCTGTAGCAAGAAACCATTTTTTTTGCCTGCGCGCCCCACTCCAGTGTGAAGCTCCTCCATATGGCAAAATGCCCCTTTTGCAGTATTTGCCCATTTTGGGGATGCTTTCTGTTTTCTACTTTTTCTTCCTTCCTTCCTCCCTCTTCTTCTAATTATTTTTATAGAATATAAGGTGTACATGTAATAAAATATAGTTTGTAGATGCTTTTATGGGTATAAAATAGTATTCTGCATCAGTATGTCCCCCCTCCCCCATTGTATTTGGCCTATTTGTTGTATGTTTCATGGCATTTCACCCTTTTATGTTTTATATTCTATGCTTTTTAACTTTGTAACAAATGTACTTTAAGTTTAAAAGTAAGTTGTACCATGTAACAACGTGAGCAAGGGCAGGAATCAAACTGCAGCTTCTTTGTATGCAGCAGGTCCCTGAATGACTCTTGATTGCATAACACAGTGGCTAGACAGGATAACAGGCTAACAAGCAGTAATTAACACCTACCAAACCACAGACTAAGGAGAGGAAAGGATTAATACAGAGCCAGGAACTCCCTGAAACTTCACTGTTAAAGGTACAAAAGCCCTGGTTTGAACTAATCACAGCAGTGAATTAATCAGACTTTATCAATGGACTCCCAAGACTGCATGTACCTGTGGATGTGACCCCTGGGGCTGACAGCTGCAATCCAGCAACCACCAAGGGGGACATCCCACAAGGTCAATTACCCCTGGATTCGGTAAGCCCAAAAGTTGGGGAGTCACCAAAGTCTTCCAGAGAAGGATTAAAGGCAGTGAAGAATGACCCCCTATGGTGCCCTCTTTGACCTGACCAGCACCCTGCCTACCCAGCCAGAAAGCCCAGCCGGTGAACCCCTTCTGAAGCAATATCGCACTGAAAGAAGCCTCAGCTGGTCATCAACAGTGGAATCCAGCACTTGGGGATAGGTATATCTTGACATCGGTGCTTAGTGTTCATAGCTAGCTACTGTGAGTGTGTGCACATGAATATGCGTGTTTGAGGGAGATCAGCTCCAAGGTTTATGATCTGACTTTTGCATCCATCTAATAAACTAGAATTCTATGATGATCCTGTGAGTTGGTCCTTTGTCACCAACAGCTCTACCCCAAAGTTTAGTGTCATCGGCAAACCTGGCCAGTCCACTTTTGACACCAGTGTCCATGTCATTAATAAAGACATTAAAGATAACAGGTCAAAGAATGACCAGGGACACCACTGGTCACAGAGCGCCATAATGATTCACTTCTGTCAACTACCACTCTCTGAGTCCGGCCTTGGAGCCAATTCCCCAGCCATCGGACTGTGATGTAGCTGAGGCCACAGTTGGCCAATTTTTTTGAGATCATGGGACACAAGATCAAAGGCTTTTTTAAAGCCTTAAATCATCCTTGTTTTAGCAGTGTTTTTCAGATTGAAGCCCATGGGACTGTTTTCTTCTTTCTTTCTTTCTAACTCTAAACGTAGTTTTAGTCAAACATGACACAGCTAGTAGAAAGCTGCTTGGAGCAAAGGGAAAAGAATGGCTAGAGATCACCCCTGCTTACCTAATATGCTCTTAGATGCACCTTGCTATGCTTGCAGTGACTGCCAAGATATTTTTGAATGCCCAACTAGAGTGTCAAACATACAAAAGAGACCTTAAAACTTTCACTTAGGTTGGCTGATTTTGTATAACAAGGGAAGACCATTCATACAAAGTAGTATCTCCCACTTAAACACACCATGTGGCCAGAAGACAGGACTTTCCTGCATCTGGGGCTCAAACCTATGCTGATCAAAAACAAACAAACAACAAATCCAAACCAACCAACGAACAAACCAACACTTCCAGATGATTGCATACAGCAGTCAAGGGAACAGTTGCATACAATTTCAGCCATGCCCTGGCTGAAGTCCCACTCTTCAGAGTTTGTGTTGGTGGCAAGGTATGATTTTACTATCTTTGTTAAATGTTCTCATTTTCATTAGGTAGATAAATGCATATTTCACAGCCAGTTGTCATGTGGGCACTGCTGAGGTCCAGAAGTAGGTCCCAAATAAATGCCCACATTTGAACACACCTAACTGTGGAGGGGTTCAGAATTGGTTATTGAGTTTGTGATTAGCCACAATCTCTCTTAATGGGGTATAGCAAAACATCGAAAATGGGAAAAGAAAAGAGTTATCTGGAGAGAGACCATACCAGGGTGGGGTTGTAGCACACTAGGCTTAGCAAAATTTATTCTTATAAACAAATGCCAGTGTCCACTGAACAAAAAAAATAAAAGATCTAATCCTCTGAATTAAGTGTGTTTTGCAATGGACCTCTAAATACAGAAAAAGGATAGGAAAGTCCCAAAGACACCAGTGTGCTTGCCTACTTTTTTAATTTTGGTGGAGTCTTCAAGAAAAAAT
Organism: Crocodylus porosus; assembly: GCF_001723895.1. Lineage (NCBI taxonomy): Eukaryota > Metazoa > Chordata > Crocodylia > Crocodylidae > Crocodylus > Crocodylus porosus. The sequence goes on along the minus strand of NW_017728947.1, from coordinate 88,655,656 downwards.
CTGTCAAGCATATGCTGTGATGTTGGCAGCAGCAGCGGCTTCTGTTTGTTACTGCAGCTGGTGGGGCGCATCTCAGTCTGCTCAGTATAGTCCAGAAGCCATGTAACTTTTGCACTGCTTTGCCATGAATGAGCCTAATGAAGCAATCCTTCTGCAAAAGCATCCTTTTTATCTGCATTGGACAAAACAGAAGCAACCCAACATCTGAAGCTGGGTCTTAAGCATGATCTATGTAAGCAGAAGGAAGGAAGGGGAAAAAGAAGCTTCTTAGAGCACAGACTTCTTTGTCAGCTGGGTGTCTGCCAGGACGGCCTGACCACAACCTCAGCACCCATTTCTGCTCCTACACAGGCAGTTTCATGGTTTTGCTATCTCTGGTTGGCTCCTTCCCCTCAGACGAGCTGTAGGCCTGTCTCTGTCACTCCGGGGGCAGATTCTTGGTATTCCCAAGCTACTCCTCACGGCTGCGGCTCCTGGCACTAGGAGCTTGCTACTGACCCACAAGGGAAGCTATGGAAACACAATCCAGGTGTTTTCTCACCCCAGGCAGCTTCGTTCCCAGAGCAGACTTCAAAGCCCTGACCCACCAGGCGGCCGGAATGCGGGTGGCTGGATGCCACCTGGGCCGAGCCCCCCCATGCCATCCCACCTGGCCAAGCCCCCGCGTGCCAGAGGCGGCCACGCAAGGCAGCCCTGCGGCAGAGGGGGAAGCGCCGCGAGGTGGGGCTGCCCCGGACTGGCATTGCGGGCTGCGTGTACACGGCTGGGAGCTGAGGCGAGGCGCTACCCCACCACGTGCCGCAACGCCGACATCACCCGCCCGCGAGTGCGCTGCCCCTTTAAGCGGCGCCGGCCCGTGCCGCCGCTGCCTGGGAGACCCCGCGCTGTAGTGAGAGGTGAGACCAAGATGGCGGCCGCGCAGTGACTGAGGCGGAGACAGACAGGCCGCGCCGCGCCCTCACCCGCCGACAGGACCGGACCGGACCGGACCGGACGGGAGGGGACCGGGTCCGGATCCGGGTCGGGCTGCCTGCCCGGCCGCAACGCAGCGAGCCCGCGGAGCCAGGCCGCAGCAGCAGTAGCCGCTGCCGGTGGAGGAAGGAGAACATGGCGGCGGAGCCGGGCCAGGAGTGAAGCCGCCGCCTGCGAGCGGAGCCCATGGGGCGGGCTGGGCGC